>NC_066581.1:208674438-208993883 GCF_024323335.1 Lathyrus oleraceus
ATTTCCTTAAGGGACACTTCAAAATTCATCATCATATGCATATGTGATCTACCATGAGCCAAGAAAGTCAATAGAATTGAAGGTTAGCAAGTTGGTTGATGGTGGTTGGCCAAATGAATTCATCTGATCAAAACTGGGTCTCCCTAGGCCATATCTCCTACAATTTTAACCATATGAAAATGATTCCAAGAGCAAAGTTACTCTAAATGACATTACAAACAACTTTCATGTTGAGACCTAGAGCTATTTTTGCTTGTAAAATCATTTTCTATGTTGAAAGATTATAGGTCATTTTGTCTAAACCCTAATTTGAAAGTCAATTTCCCAAGGCCATAACTTGCTCAATTTTTATGAGATGAAATATTTCCAAGTTGAACAATCAAATTCAAGATGTCTACTTCAACTTTGATGTTTGTATTGAGATATAAATCAACTTTTATGAGCATGTGATATGACGATACATTATAGGTCATTTTTGACCTATACCATTGAACAAGTGATTTTTCCAAACTTCAAAAATGCATAAATCTATCATTCTAAATCCAAATGACATGAAATTGGTGACCATTTTGAAGGTCTTTAAGATAGCTACAACTTTGATAAAGACACTTTTCTCATTTGAAGCTCAGATAAAAAGTTAAGCAAGATGGAATATTGAGATATATGGCTTGACACTTAATTTTTTTTTCAACATGTTGAAATTTCCAAACTTCCACCTTCAAATTCACCATGATCCAAGCTCCAAATGAAAAAGTGTTCAACATCAATCTTGTTCCCCTTGATCCAAGCTTTCCAAAGAACCCAAGTTCATGCATTTTGGATGAAGTTTGCTAGGGCTGCGCATGGCTTTAACAGAGCTGCACCATTGGAGGAAATCAAATGTCCAAAACTCCATTTCACATTGCCTTGCCAATCAAGCATCATTTGAACTTCAGTATAGTTGCAATTGGATCAAAATGGATTGCTTCATGGGCGTGTACACGCCCATGCAAGCTTGTGCATCACATTGGCAAATTTAGCAAATTTTCAAGTGTGCAATTATCAATCCCAAATGCTATAAATACATCGCCTCTGAGATCATTTGAAGCACACCTCGCACGCCAGCTTTACCCCCCATTGAAACCCTCTCATTCTAAAGGAAAACCTGATAATTTTCAATCTGAAAATTGAGTTTGAATCTCAACTGTTTGGAGATTCAAGAACTCCAGGATCCAAAGCCTTACACCATTGTTAACCACTCCCTGCAAGCTTCTCAAGTGTGATCAGATCGAGTTTGAAGCAAGCAACCTCAAGTTCTGCATATCATTGAAGGTAATTTTCAGAAAACTTCATCTCTTCGATTCTCACTTAATTCTCATCAATTTTATTGGATCTTTGGTTGTCTGAAGTCCTACCAATGTTGGCAAGAAGATTGAGTTACTTAGAGGTCAAATCGAAGCAACTCAGTTGACACACCTCAAAATTCAACTCCTCATATCTTTCTATATATGTGGAGTTAGTTAAAATTGAAGTCAAATTCAAGCTCTACGCCATTTTTTTCTTTCAGATCATCTCCTCCTTTTTTTATTTTGGTGATCGTTGAGGGTGGACCAGTCCAGTGAGGTCCACCGGAGAAGAAGACCGGAGCTCTGGCTCCGGCGGTGCGTTGGCACGTCTCCCAGCCACAGGATCCTTTCAAAATGTTTTAATCCTGAGTGCTCATTATGATTACCCTTGGTACAGCGCGCTGACTCGTGTGTTTGGTGGAACGCGCGTTTCAGACCACTTGATCTGCCACCTCAATTAATGAGGGAGATCAAGTGGTCCACGTTTTTTTGATTTTTTGATTTTAATTTTTATTCCTTTGATTTTCATTAATTCATATTAATTTTAATATTGATCCAAAAAATATGAGAGTTTCACCAAAAAATTTCCTCTTTCATATTTTGAATTAAAATTATTTTTTGGATCATTATTAATATTTTTCATGATTTAATTGGTTTTATGAATATTTTTAATTGTTTAAAAATACTTTTAAGTCTTTAAAAATTCTGAAATTTTTTCTCCAAGGTCCTTTGACCTTGTTTGACCTATGATAAATCTCATGGCAATTTCTTTGGTGTTTTGATGAGGTTTTAGGAATTTGACAAACCATATTTAATTTAAATGCCTTATTTTAGTTTTTTTTAATTTGAATAAATGCCAAATAATTGTGTTGACCTATTGTGATGATTTGTGTAAGTTTGACTCATGTTGTTGGCCCTTGGTCAAGGTTGATTTGACTTTGTTGAGTTAATATCATTGGATTTAGGGGATTGATGGAATGTACATTCCATCTCCCAAAATGAATGAATGATATTAATTTGGTAAAAGTCCTCCTTTGACCAATTTGAATTTTGATCCATCCCCTTCCCTCTTCATATCATTCCCCTTCTTTATGCATTCATCTCATTTGGCGTATGATATCTCTAAGTCCTAAGGCTAGTTGATTGCAAAATCAACATAAGTATGGATTAGATTAGGCCACCTCTTTTGCACATTCTTTTTGTGTGTGGTATGTTTCATGAGTATAGTCCATTATACTATGTCTCTAACATGCATTAACACCAAAATTCTATTGCCCGACCTCAAATAGTTGTGACTTCTACATAAGTCCAATTACGATTGCTTAACATAGCGCTAAATTTTTGAAACAAAAGGCATAACATTCTAGTTAGTGAGATTATAATTCTCCCCTATTTCATGGTATTGTGTGGAAAATTGTTCTTCTTTCCTTCCTTTGGAAGATGTCTTGGCTCAAGGATCCATGCTTGTGATAAGTGGGTTGAGTGTTCTCCAAAGAATGACTTAAAATGTAAAGCAAAAGCAAAACAATACTAACTTCTAACTCATTAACAACTAACATTTAATTTCAAGTCCTTTATTTTAATGCAATTTAATTTTTAAGTTCTATTCATTTGCCATTATTCATACCATTCTAATTGTTTATGTTAATGTCATTTTCCCTTTGTCCATTTGGACTATATTGTGTGATATATCTTGCTTGTGTATACTTTGTTTGTTTGTGTGGTCTTGGACCATTAATGTACATAATAAGAACAAAAACCCTAAAAACTTTTGTGTGGACTGTTGACTTGATCTTGGACAAATTGGACTTAGAATTTAGGCAACCTCCCTATGCTAAAGGACTTGGCCAATGCCAACTTTTGTGAAACCAAGTGAATGCAATTTGAAACCTCATTTGATACATCATTCAAGATCCCTTTGAGTTCATCTGTAACATGATCATTATGAAGCTGTTATTTTGAACCTGTGACTTATGGAATTCATCTGTTACATGGGCTAATTTGAAGAAGATCATGGAGTGGCTAAAGCTTGGATGTGGCTATCTTTATTTGATGCCTTGCTCTTCAAGTTAATATTGTATGCATTGTTTGTTGCTTGATTCTAATATCCAAGGGAATTTGGGTTTCTATAACACATTCTTGTCTATTGGATTGCTACCCATCAGTCAGATCTTTTCAACTCTTAACTTTTAATTTTGTACATAGGATTAGTCTCTTCATCTACTCCCAATTTCTTTAATTTCAAAATCTCTCCCTCCTTTTAAAAACTCCTTTGTTTGAACTTGTCATTTTCTAAATTTTGACCACTTTGCAAGATAGAAACTTTGGCCTTATGCCATTGCATTTTCAAACTTCTTTTCTTAATCAAACTTGTAAATAGACTTAATTATACTTGACCTGAACTTTCAAAAGCCAAAAAAGAACTAACTCATTCAAACCAATTTTAGGCCTTTGTGCCTTTCAAACTTAATTTTGTTAAAAGCAATGCATCCACTTTGAAATTTGTATCACGAACTACGAGGTTTTGATCCCTCATTTTTATGTTGGTACGTAGGCACAAGTCTGAAGGTCTTGTCAAACATAAAAATATAATTAATGAATTCTTTTCTCATCCCCTCATTCCATTTTTTTTATAAACATCACTTTGTACAAATACATATGCACACAAGAAAGGGCTCCCTAGGAGTACCTAGGACACTTTGCGTGCTAACACCTTCCCTCTGTGTAACCAACCCCCTTACCTGTAATCTCTGACATTTTATTAGTTTTGATTTGAAAACTTCTTACTTTTGGGTTTTGTTCGTACTTTTCCCTTGGAAACAATAAAAGCGCGGTGGCGTCTCTTATTATTTGATATCTTGCTTATCCATAGCTTGATGATCATGAATTTACCGCTACAGAAATTAAGTGGCGACTATGTTGGGGAGTAGTCTCCAGTGGGTTTAGCCTACTTTTTTGTGTGTATATAATTGTATATATGTGATGTATGTGTATTTGTGTGATATAATCTGCTTGTTGTGCTTGGTGATCTCTGCGTGGTGAGATAAGTTCTAACCCGAAATTGAGTGCAATTAAGATAGGAGGATGGTATAGTCATGTTTGACTTGTGTGGAGTTGATACGTCTCGTGAATGTATATAGAATATAGTCTATCGGGTACTTGACTGCAAGTGCACAGTCCATTCATTTTAGTTTTAAAAGATATCGAACCCACAAGGACCGATGGTCAAACTAATGCTACCGACGTTACTATCTTTAGCTAAGGGAATGATTTTTAGCAGTTTTGTTGAAGAAAATTAAATCTAAGGGAAGTTAAGTTTTAAGAAAATATTAATAGAAGGATATCAGTATGCAACGCATTAATCGTCAGGGATTTGATAAGTCACCGGTGTATAATTTAAGTACCAAATATCTTTCAGTAGAAAATATTTATTTAAAAGGCTTTATCTCACACTCTCGTGATTGTTGATTTGGACTATACCTTTAAGTCAGAATGTACGCCCTCGCTGTCCCATTTGAAGTTAAAAATACTTTTTGAAAATAAATAAGTTCTATATGCTTTTAAAGTGCTCTCACTGTTTTTAAAATCAATGCCTAGTTTTTACTATCCAGTTCGACCCTCACGCTCTCGCGATTGTCGGTTCTTACCTTAGTTAATTTCCCACTCTCGTGGCAAAATCGTATTAAATAGGTTCTCACTCTTGTGACAAAGTTAATTAAATTTAAATTAAAAACCACAGCCAAAAAGATTGTTTGAGAAAAGAAGTTTTACACCGATTATTATTAAATCCCGTCTAATTAAATTGTTACATACCGATATCGTAATTTAGCCGGACATGTTAGACAACGCAAACACAAACGAACATAAACAGATCAATAATAAAGCAAACATGATTACAATAATAATAAAGCAATAACAATTGAATAAAAACCTGGAAATTGGATTAATAGGATACGCCGAATCTTGAAGTACTTGAGCAGTCCTCCACAGGTCGGTAGGATTCTGCCTCTTTGAAATAATAACTTAAACTAAATTAAATAAATTGTAGTAGTTCCCCAGTGTAGGAAACTACTACTTTGGCTAAATGAAAAAGGGAAAGGAAAAAGGGAAAATCAAAGCTCTGAACGGTAAAAGAAAATTAATGTTGCTGAAGAAAAGTAAAAGACAAAATAGAATTGCCATGAAAAATTGCAGAGAGAAAAAGGTCTTCAAAGTTGGCTTCCGAGAGAAAAATTAAGTGTCCCCGTAGGTTTCCAACTTCCGTCTTTTTATATCCCCCATTAGGTCATGGTAGTTGAGAGAAACAAGGATGACTTGGTTGAGTGAGGAATCCACAGGAAAGTGGCTGAGGAACGAGAATTTAGGGCCTGTTGGATCACTTCTGTTGACTGTTTCAAAGCGCTGATTTTGGCCGCGTGACGTTCGTGATGGGCCTGTGACGGTCGTGACAGGCTGGGCGTGACGGTCGTGACATGCTTTGTGACGGTCGTCACATTCACAAAGTTTGTATTCTCTATTTTTCTGCTGCTTTCTCTTCTGTTTCTTCTTCTTTTCCTTCCTTTTCTATACTTTGCTCATTTAAGCATGGGGAATGAAATACCTGCAAAAATAACTCGAACACTTGCGGAATAATCAGAATATAAATGAAAGCGTTACGATTTTTGAGTGTAAATCAAGGCAAATATACGATGTGTTTTCGCGTTATCAAACTCCCGTAAACTTGAATCTTTGCTTGTCCTCAAGCAAATAAAATTTGAAAACACTAGTTAAACGCTCATACATAACACATTTCCAATTCGTACGTGGTTGCTAGGTACTTTGTTAAGATGACAGATACTCAAGTAAAACACTAAAGATACAATGATGACACAAGCGATAAACATTAACGTAGATATCTCCTTTGTACAAGCCAATTCGACACATGCTATTATAGCTCAACCTAGTGCTTCTCGTTCCTATTTCACCCAGTTTCATTCTAGCGCAATCACTTTAAGCCCTTTGCCTTCACACGAACTTAGTGAAGTAGCCGATTAGTGACTTTAATCCTTTTTTAGCACGGGGTCTGGTACACTAGCGTGGTACCCCTTTATATATCCCATTTGAAGGTTTTGGGGGATCAAACCGTAGTTCTCCCTACCGAGTCCAGTACCAGGTACCTCTGAACTAACCATCCGGGTTTTTCTGTTCCTTCCTTTTGTATATCTTGCAACCGTTTGTATGGTGCATTTTTCAATTTCTCGATAGCAAAAGTATGAAGGATATTCTTAATTCATAGGCATCAATCACTTATATTCATCGACTCTTCACATGGTTTGTGTTTAAGACGATGCTGACTGCTAGTACAAAATACTAGGGGTTAATCTAGAATGGAGACTTTAGGTATTGGTATAATGGGTATTCAAACTGATATCGTAAAAGTGAGAGATCTAAGGTGTCAGGACGGTATCAATCTTGTTAGATTTTTCTCAGTTTCCTAACAGAACCTCTATAAGACAACCTATATACTCTTAGGGTATGCATTTAACTTAAAAACAAAAATTTTGTTATGGCAAATTAGATATAAATGAATGGACGATTAGATAAAGACAAATTTTTTTTTGTTATGGCTAAAAATAGAAACAAGTAAAGGAAAGAAAAGGATTTCTTCCCACACTTAAATAAAGCATTGTCCTCAATGCGACAATATAAAGAATGAAGAGGGAAGAAACATGAAGATCACTACTCCTTGCCACGATGTTGGGCTCTACGCGCTCTAGCTCTTACTCGTGCACGCTCACTTCTTCCAAGATGGGTAGGATCCAACCCCACATGCTGAGTGTACTCCTGGATGGCATCAACGTGATGTGTGAGGGCACTCATCTCTTCGGAAAGCTCCGCCATCCCCTGATCGTGCCAGTTTGTATAGTCATGCTGATCCCTCTGTATCTGCTGGATCGTTTGCATCATTTTTGTCTGGCGCTCCTCCATCCTCTGGTTGTGTCGCAACATCTCAGCGTAGATGTCTTCCATGGTGGCGGGTCGACGCTCATTTCTTTGCTGGCCTCGAGAAGATGTCTCTACAGCATACTCTGGAGGTGGCTGTGGCATTTCTCGGTCAAGTTCCTCTTCGACTTCATTTTCTCCATTATTAGGATCTCCTTCATTTGGCTCAGGGGCGTTCAGATCAAAAATCCAATTTGCCATATTCTGCGGATCCGTACGGTTCCTGTTGGGCATGATGATGCTTCAAACTATCTTGTTCCTAACCACATGATGGTACTTTCCGTCGTCTCTGGCCTTGATGAGGTGCGAGGAACGACAATAGTCGATGTAGAGGAACTCGACTGGCAAGGCAGGTAAGTTGGCGAGCCTATCCCCCATATTCAGGCCTAATGCTATGAAGGTGATGATTCCTCCAAAACAGAACGCCATGCTGCCTCTCATGCACGCAGCCTGGATGTTGGCCAAGAAGAATGGGGTGGCATTGAACGCCACCGGGGTGAACACATATTGAAGAAAGAAGAGATCCTTAGAGTTTACCTTGTGATTGTTGACTCTTCCAAAAATCGTGTGCCCTAAGACTCGGTGGAAATATCTTATAGCTGGGTTGTGGATGTATGTTGCATTGAGCGCATACCAGCTTGTGATGTTCATGTTGGTAAGGCTATGCCACACTCCAAATGCTATCTCTGACTATCCGTCAGGGATGCAGCAGTGAACTCCATCTCCATGTCAGAAACCAAGTATTCGCGCTATTTGAGTTTGGTTTAGGGAATACTCGGTATCGAACATTCTAAATATGGCGGCTCCGGTGAGAAACTGAGTTGCACCAGGAGGGGTAATATAGGAGAACAAACTCAGGAATTCCAAGGTCGGCGCCTCATAAGTTGGTTGCGGGTTGGTGCAAAGCTGCATCAAACTAAAATTATTCAACATCCATTCCACGCCATCTGAAAGTTCCAACTCCGTCAGACAGTCGTTATCAACATACCTCGTAGCTTAGACGGAACATTGATAGAACCTGAGGTAGTTGTCTCTCTGTCGCTCGCCGACTTCTCCCTCTCTGAATACGATATTTGAAAGGTCGGGAGCAACCCTCTCTTGACGGGCCATTTAGTGTGCGAATTTGAAAATATAGGTTTGGTGAAAGAGATGGATTTCGTGAGTTATAAGGCACTCACACGTTTCTCGCTTAAAATAGGATGTGATGAAAGGGTTAATGGAGAAAAAATGGTGTGAGTGGGATGGTTAAGGAAAATAGAATGATTAGATGAGGAAGAAGAAGAGAAGTGTGCCTGCCTTCTGGAACCGTGACGACCGTCACAGAGCTGTTACGGTCGTCACACATAACAGTCTTGCGTAATGGTCACATGCGACGGTCACGTGTAACAGTCATATACTTCATGTGTGACGGGTGTAACACTGCATGTGACGCTCGTCACATGCAACGGTCACATCTTTTGCAATCACGCCTCTAATAACTTCTTTACTTCATCCTTGACTATAGTACTTAAGGTTGGGTTGATCCTTCTCTGGTGTTCTCTAGAGGTTTTACAATCTTCCTCTAGCATAATGCGATGCATACAGATAGAAGGACTTATTCCTTTTTTGTCAGGGATGCTGTAGCCTAACGCAGTTGGATATTTTCTTAAGACATCTAGTAACTTTTCAGTCAAACTTTTAATTATCCTTGATTTCCATGGCCACTTATCAATCCATCTCTCATATCCGTCACCTTTTCTTCTTTTTCTTCTACAAGGTAGTTTATCCTTCTGAACTTGTGGTGGTGGTTCTGGCTCTATCATGAGAGCTACCTTTTCAGGCTTAGGCTCAATTTTTGCGTCCACCACCTTAAAGTTTGGTTTTCCCCTTTTAATACTAATGAGTTCCCTAGTTTCATGGTCTTCTAATTCTCTCTTCTTGTTCAGGGTCTCAAATAAAGGTGCATTGGTGTGGATATTTTCCGATAGCTCTTCATATCTTTCAGATTTGGGGTCTACCTTGACTTCCACAAATCTTCGCGGGAAAGGAATTGGTGATTTATAGGGAGGAGGAACAACACACAGTTCTTCCTTCTCTACCTCTTTGAGAACCTCCCTCTTGGGTGGTACTAGCTGTTCTTTCTCAATCTCTACTCTTTTCTCATCTAAACCCTCCTCATTATCACTCTCCTTAGGATTTTCGGTAAATTTTTCACTGGTGATTGTTACAACATCCACACGTTTCTCCAGGAATGGTCCTAGAGATGTCTGCGCAAGCAGGGAGATTTGAGTCTCAAATGCCTCATTGCGAGTGACGAGGGACTCGACCATAGTGTTCAGTTGCGTAAGTGTTTCATTGGTATAGAGACTTTATTTTCTAAATTCTTCATTCTGAAGAGTTTGTGTAGCCACAAAGCGTTCCATCATAGATTTTATCCTAGAGTGAGTTTGCGTCTCAATGAAATCCTCCATTAGTATTTCCAGGTTGGATTTATAGGAATCTTGCGATTCCTCAAAATACTAGGAGTGATAATCGTAGAGAAAGTTTGGGTGATACATAGTAATAGAGAAAAGAGTGCCTTAGTCTATACTGGGCAATGAAAGAATCACACTATTTGACTAAATCAGTCCCCGACGACAGCGCCAAAAACTTGATACGTCTCGTGACTGTATATAGAATATAGTCTATCGGGTACTTGACTGCAAGTGCACTGCCCAATCATTTTAGTTTTAAAAGATATCGAACCCACAAGGACCGATGGTCAAACTAATGCTACCGACGTTACTATGTTTAGCTAAGGGAATGATTTTTAGAAGTTTGGTTGTAGAAAATTAAATCTAAGGGAAGTTAAGTTTTAAGAAAATATTAATAGAAGGATATCAGTATGCAACGCATTAATCGTCAGGGATTCGATAATTCACCGGTGTATAATTTAAGTACCAAATATCTTTCAGTAGAAAATACTTATTTAAAAGGCTTTATCTCACACTCTCGTGATTGTTGATATGGACTATATCTTTAAGTCAGAATGTACGCTCTCGTTGTCCCATTTGAAGTTAAAAATACTTTTTGAAAATAAATAAGTTCTAATTGCTTTTAAAGTGCTCTCGCTGTTTTTAAAATCAATGCCTAGTTTTTACTATCCAGTTCGATCCTCACGCTCTCGCGATTGTCGATTCTCACCTTAGTTAATTTCCCAATCTCGTGGCAAAATCGTATTAAATAGCTTCTCACTCTTGTGACAAAGTTAATTAAATTTAAATTAAAAACCACAGCCAAAAAGATTGTTTGAGAAAAGAAGTTTTACACTGATTATTATTAAATCCCGTCTAATTATAATTGTTACATACCGATACCGGTAATTTAGCCGGACATGTTAGACAACGGAAACACAAATGAACATAAACAAATCAACAATAAAGCAAACATGATTACAATAATAATAAAGCAATAACAATTGAATAAAAACCTGGAAATTGGATTAATAGAATACGCCGAATCTTGAAGTACTTGAGCAGTCCTCCACAGGTCGGTAGGATTCTGCCTCTTTGAAATAATAGCTTAAACTAAATTAAATAAATTGTAGTAGTTCCCCAGTGTAGGAAACTACTACTTTGGCTAAATGAAAAAGGGAAAGGAAAAAGAGAAAATCAAAGCTCTGAACGGTAAAAGAAAATTAATGTTGCTGAAGAAAAGTAAAAGACAAAATAGAATTGCCGTGAAAAAATGCAGAGAGAAAAAGGTCTTCAAAGTTGGCTTCCGAGAGAAAAATTAAGCGTCCCCATAGGTTTCCAACTTCCGTCTTTTTATATCCCCCATTAGGTCATGGAAGTTGAGAGAAACAAGGATGACTTGATTGAGTGAGGAATCCACAGGAAAGTGACTGAGGAACGAGAATTTAGGGCCTGTTGGATCACTTCTGTTGACTGTTTCAAAGCGCTGATTTTGGCCGCGTGACGTTCGTGATGGGCCTGTGACGGTCGTGACAGGCTGGGCGTGACGGTCATGACATGCTTTGTGACGGTCGTCACATTCACAAAGTTTGTATTCTCTGTTTTTCTGCTACTTTCTCTTTTGTTTCTTCTTCTTTTCCTTCCTTTTCTATACTTTGCTCATTTAAGCATGGAGAATGAAATACCTGCAAAAATAACTCAAACACTTGCGAAATAATCAGAATATAAATGAAAGCGTTACAGTTTTTGAGTGTTAATCAAGGCAAATATACGATGTGTTTTCGCGTTATCAGGAGTAGTCCTTAACAAGTTGGCTTGAGATCCATCTTCTCAATGAAGACTCTTTTGGATTTGGTAACGTCTCACAAGTATTTGTGGTTAGGCATTACTATCTCTAATTTGGGTCCGAGAAGCTAAGGACCACAGAACATTTACCCCCCTCCTGGCCTATTTAGGACGTAGTGCGAAGACCGTTCAAGTGTAGACTTGATAACAGTTGTTACGCGATAATACACTCAGACGAGTTTCTCTTGAGAATATTATGGGTCGATGAGTCAGTCATCTTAACCTGTAATATCCGATAGATGGAATTAGTACTTTGGGAATTTTTTATAACATGATCTACAGGTTTTATCCTTAGTTCACTCATTTGGGATGGTTCTTACCGATACTCCATGCTCGTGACTTACAATAAACCCTTGATTCTTGGTTGATCCAATCAAGTCTTGTCAATATCAATGGAACTTGGGTGTTGATAAGGTGTGAACCATAATCCACCAAAATGGATGATTGATCTTGACAATGACTTGATTCATCCCTTTACCTTTGTTTTCCTTTTGTGTGATCCCTTATTTGTGATAGTTGCGTTCATGCATTCATACGCATCATAACATTCATCACACGAAAATTTCAAGGAACTGAGCCATTATTTGCAAATATTTTCAGACCATGGATTATGGACGAAGGAACGCTAAGAAGTACAGTTTCAGATGTCCCAACTTGAAAGAGTTAAGGAAGCTGACATCTCTTGTATTAGATCCCTTAGACTTCAAACAACGCCATGAGAAGCTTCTGTCTATCTTGTCTGCTGATGTGGTTGAAGGACTTTTGAGTGTACTAGTGCAGTTCTATGATCCTTTCTACCGTTGCTTCACTTTTCCAGATTATCAGCTTGTGCCTACATTGGAGGAGTATTCTCATCTCTTGGGGATACCTGTTTCCAGTAGAGTTCCATTTAATGGGTTGGAAGAGATTCCCAGATCTCATCTTATTGCTGAAGCTCTTCACTTGAAGAAGTCCGAGATAAAGGCTCATTGGGTGAAGAAAAGAGGTTTATTTGGGTTGCCATCTGATTTCCTCATCAAGGAAGCTACTGCTTTTGCTCAAGCCGGTAGTGTGGATGCTTTTGAAGCTATCTTTGTGTTGCTCATTTATGGATTAGCTTTGTTCCCTAACATTGATGGTTTTCTTGATGTTAACACCATTATAATCTTCTTGATTGGGAATCCTGTGCCTACTTTATTGGGTGATATGTATTTCTCTTTGCATCTAAGGAATTCTAAGGGTGGTGGAACTATTGTCTGTTGCATTCCTCTTCTGTACAAGTGTACACCTCTTGTTATTCATCCACATCTATGATGTTTGTTTTTACTTTTTGCTTTATTCTGAAAATGGTAATCACAAAAAAACATAAATAAACAACATAATTATCCATCTACATAATATTTGGTCACAAATTCACTTCTCTAAAATCAAAATATCAAATCATGATGCAGGTTGGTTCCTAATCCCATTGAATACAATGATCCTTCTCCTTCTCCAAATTTTGAATTCCCTGTGTTTGAGGCCGAGGAGGAAAGTGAGGAAGAAGTAAGCGATGAATTATCTCGTCTCATTGAGCATGATGAAAAAGCCATTCAGCCGTTCGAAGAGCAGATTGAGTTAGTCAACTTAGGTTCC
Organism: Lathyrus oleraceus; assembly: GCF_024323335.1. Lineage (NCBI taxonomy): Eukaryota > Viridiplantae > Streptophyta > Magnoliopsida > Fabales > Fabaceae > Lathyrus > Lathyrus oleraceus. Next base: position 208,687,637 of record NC_066581.1, read on the forward strand.
GAGGATGATGTGAAGGAAGTCAAGATTGGGTCTCGACTGTGTCCAGATGCGAAGAAGGGATTGATTGATCTTCTTCGAGAGTATTCAGATGTGTTTGCTTGGTCCTATCAAGACATGTCTGGTTTGGATTCTGATATTGTAGAGCATAGATTGCCGTTGAAGCCAGAATGCCTGTCAATCAAGCAGAAGTTGAGAAGGACTCATCCTGACATGGCAGTGAAGATCAAAGAAGAAGTGAAAAAGCAGATTGACGCCGATTTCCTTGTGACCGTTGAGTATCCGCAATGGATGGCTAATATTATGCTTGTGCCTAAGAAAGATGGAAATGTCTGCATGTGCGTTGACTATAGATATTTGAATAAAGACAGTCCGAAAGATGATTTCCCTTTGCCACACATTGATATGTTGGTGGATAATACTGCTAAATTCAAAGTCTTTTCGTTTATGGATGGATTTTCCGAATATAATTAGATCAAGATGGCACCCGAAGACATGGAGAAGACCATATTCATTACACCTTGGGGAACATTCTGTTATAGAGTGATGCCTTTTGGTCTAAAGAATGCTGGTGCACTTACCAAAGAGCAATGACTACTCTTTTTCATGATATGATGCATAAAGAGATTGAAGTTTATGTCGATAACATGATTGCTAAATCGATTGATGAAGAGGAACATGTTGAGCATTTGTTGAAGTTATTCCAGCGTTATAGGAAGTATAAACTCCGCTTGAATCCCAATAAGTGTACTTTTGATGTTCGTTCTGGTAAGTTGTTGTGCTTTATTGTCAACGAGAATGGTATTGAAGTTGATCCTGCCAAGGTCAAAGCAATACAAGAGATGCCTGTCATACCCCAATTTTGTCCGGGCATTTTAATTTTTCATAAATTCGATTTAATTTTCAGTTTACATCATATGTCCAGCATAACATGCATTTTATCATTAATAATACCTGAAATATCAGTCAGGATAAATTTATTGAAAATACAGACAAATCGGTTGAATCATTTCCTCAAGTACGGACAAAATCAGCGGATAAAAAGTTTCGAAATTAAAATTGCAGACGCCAGTATTATTAATCTACGGTTCATGTAGTTTAACCTAGTGTGCTCGTTGTATTTTTCAGCAGCTGTTTCAGTTGCGTTTTGACCCGCCTGAGCCTTTTAACCGGTGCAAACTTATTTCAGAATTTGAAGAAACGCTGTATTTTTTCAATAAGTATATTTTACATTGATCATTTTAATGTATCCGATTTAATTTTTCGAGCAAATTTTCGCCCGACTTTTATTCATTTTTAGTCGTTTTAATTTTGTTGTTTCGTCAAAATAGTCGGATTAAATAAATAGAATTTTCCATGTTATCATTTTAATTTTATCATGATTATTTTAAAAGTTGTGAATTTTATTTGATTCAATTGATTGAAATTGATTAAGTCATCTAAAAACAATATTATAGGTATTTTAATTTATTTAAATGATGTGTACTTCTTGTTGTGCTTCTTTGATTCGATCCATACCATCAATTCGAATTAATCAATGATCCATGTTAAGCAATCCGCACTTATCCTAGTTTATCCAATCAAAATTTAGGATTTAATAGTAAGTAATTAATAAATAAAAAAATATAATAATTATTGAGTGGTGTACAGCTCATACATAGTAAACTACACTCCTCAATCAGTCACATACTATCAATAAAAAAAAAGAACAAAGAGAAACATGTCTCTCTCTCTCCTCCAACGGTTCAAATAAAAAATGAAATAGAAAGGAAAAAAGTTGATTAACACACACGTCCTCTCTTCTTTCCGACCCTTTGACTCACAAAAAGAAAAAGGAAAAGAGAAAAGTTGTGCAGCTTTTCCTCTTCACCAGCGGACATACCTTCATTCCAACCTCCTTCATCCGCCATCTTCCTCAACCGCCGGAGATCCAACACCACAAAACCCACACTTCCGTCCCCTTCACCGCCACAGCCACACAACCACCTTCATTCCAACCTCCTTCACCATCCCAAACACCACTGCGCCTCCGTTGAGCTCCACCGTCGAACAACAAAACAAACTTCCGCCGCGAGATTTTCCGACAACAACAACGCCCGCCGGAACAAACTCTCCACAACTCCCACTCTTCACGCCGTTAACAACCCTCAACCCTTTTTCATCCTTCGTCTTCGTCACACCACACTCGTCAATCTTCCGTCAACGCCGTCACCGCGAAAGCCTTGAAGTCGCCGGACGAACGGCGAACCAAACACCGCTCAAAACAACTCACCACCATTCCGACGACTCTCCTTCATCATCACGGCAACAACAGCAACATCAGAACCACATCATCCGTCCGTTCAAACGGAAACTACAGAACTCGCACTTCCGATTCTACTCTGTTTTTTGTTGTTTTTTCGAAATTGAGCGTTTCATTGCTTGTAGCCTATATTGGGTATTGTCTGTGTTATGCAGGAAGAGAGCATATTTAGAGTGCAGGAAGAGAGCATATTTAGAGTGCAGAAAGGAGCATAGGAAATTGTTGTTAAACTTGATATTGAAGAACTCCTCTTACTGGAAACAAATTCAAATCAATTCTTGGTTGACAACATAACTCCAAGGCATTATTTATTATTTAAAGCATCAACTCGATTCATCAACGTCACACAAAAATCGACTTGGTACAGTCTGCAGCCATGCTTCATTTTTTTTGTTGATTTTTGTTTTTTAAATCCATTTCAAGCATGCATTTGTCTTTTGATTTATTTTGCACTGTCTGTATAGTTACTATAGTCTTGTAATATGGGAAGTAGTGTGAAGCATGCGCTTGTTTTTACTTTTTTTTATTATTTTATACATGTGCTCCTTTTTATTATTAGGTACTTTTGAATGCATGTGAAACTTAGTATTATTATTATAATGGTTAGTTTGATTATTAAAAATATCACTTAGTTAATTATTTATGAGGACTACATTATTCGGTTGTGTGTTAAAAAATGGTGTCATGGATGTACTGATATAAGATACCTTGCCTGTGATAAGTAGAGTATAAAACAAATTGTTAGGTACTACATGTTCATCATGAGCTTTAGCCATCTATGATATGTTCTTTTATAGAGATAAGGTTATATCCTGATTAATGACATTGTGATTTGTTGGACCAAAAGGTATTTGATTTAGGGCCCATTTCCTGTTGGTACTCCTATATATTAAATGGTGTACCAAATATTGGTTTCTTGGTTATTTATTTCATTGCATTTTCTAAGCATCTTTTTTTTTATCCGTGGATTCGACAATTTCATGTCGATATGCTGTCAAAACCATAATAAATTAATAGTATATTTTTCACCGCGTTTGGATTTCGCGAATAACATTAATCCTTGTTATCTCGCACAAACCGGTTCGAGCACACCAACGCGATTCGATTATTTCACATTTTTTTATTAGATTAAGTTAATTAAATAAATTTTGACCAATTAATTAATTACTATTAATTAACTTTAATTAACATGATTATTTGATTTAGTTAAATAATCCTGATAATCAATCTTAATTAATTTCGTTAATTAATCGAACTTTAATCAATGAATTTTGGTAAGTCAACATTGATCAATTTCTTCCACCACTATTCAATCATCAATCCAAACCAATTTTAAAAACACAAATCACACAATTCTCGATTCAACATCGAGCCCATTTTCAAAACAATGCCTTTGTAAATCGGTCGCTTTTAAAGCATCGCCATCAACCTCACATAACTTACTCTTGGACTTTCTTACAATGAGACCTATTCGATTTTATTTAATTGAGTAGAAGAACAATACACTAAAATAAAATTCATTTCATTCATAAACACCAATTTAAAACCTCGATCCAATGTCGAGTATTCTTTATCCAAGTCAAATTAAAATACCCAGTCACAATCAAACACCATTTCATTTGGAAATGAAAAGGGGGATGGCTGTGAGTTTTCAATTCCTCTCCTCGATTATTTGAATACGAGTTCTCTTAATCGGTTAGTCAAATAGTCGTCACTTCTACCCACCTAAGCACAAACAAATCGAATCATCTTATAATAAGAAACAAAAAGGGAGATGACTTTAAGTCTTCAATTTTTCCCCTCGATTATTTGAATACAAGTTCTCTTACTTGGTTAGTCAAATAACTGTTGTTCCTCTACAAACTTCCAAACCTCGATTAAACCAAAGCACTTTCATAATAAGCTAAATGAAAAAGGAGATGACTTTGAGTTTTCAACTTCTCTTCTCAATTGTTTGAATACGAGTTCTCTTACTCGGTCAGTCGAACAATTGTCATTTTTTCCGCAAATTCATTCTCAAATCAAAACTACGAAAAGGAAGATAGTCTTGAGTTTTCAATTCTTCTTCTCAAATACTTGGATACGAGTTGTCTTACTCAGCCATTCGAGCACTTGTCGTTTATTCTAAAAAACGTTAACCATACACAAACCTATTTTCATAATCACTCAGATGAAACAGAAAGCGGTCTAGAGTCTTCTATTCCCTTTCCCAACTATTAGGATACGAGTTGTCTTACTCGACCATCCGAGTAATCGTCATCTGTTCAAAATACCTTAACTATTATCAACTCCTTTCACAATAAAGGATGAAAAGGGAGATGGTCTAGAGCCTTCGATTCCTCTCCTTGACTATTAGGATATGAGTTGTCTTACTCGAATATCCGAGTAATCGTCATCCAACAAAATGTCTCAACACATCAAATATATATTTTTCTCGCCCTCGTGCGATCAAAACCAATCAAACAAAACGTCAGACATATTAATCCAACTTGTCACCCCGCGTGATCTAAACTCTTTTCAGAAAGAACACTATTTAATCCTTTCTAATGCGTACAACAAACTAATACTTAAGCCTCCGCCGAGAGTATACAAGCCAACATTTAGCCTTTAGAACGCGATCTAAACAACTGTTCGATAAAAGACACCAACCAACCGTAGTTCCCCGAACTACGAATGCTCTGATTTCCTTATTGCACCATAAGGATACGTAGGAAGGAGATTGCTGTATCTTCACGAGCACATTAATAAAAAACCTCCCCTTTTCCCTTTCTGAGGTTTCCATCCATCTCTTTTCAATATATTTATAAACTAAAGATAACAAACAAACATGAATTAACACTCGAAACGCACATTAGAACTAAAAGGTTCCCGTTGAGTACAATGGACGTAAGGGGTGCTAATACCTTCCCCTTACGTAATCCACTCCCGAACCCGAATATGATTGCGACGAACATTATTCCATTTCCTAAAGGTTTTATCGATATTTTCCTATTCCTTCATTGGGATAAATAAAGTTCGGTGGCGACTCTGTTCGGACATAAATTTTTCCGCGACCATCGCGAGGAATCGTATTTTTCAAGATGCGACAATGCCTGCGCCCAAAACTGAGAAGCAAGTCAGAGGTTTTCTCGGCCGGTTGAATTATATCTCAAGATTCATTTCACACATGACTGCGGCATGTGCGCCTATATTCAAGCTTCTTCAGAAAGATCAGTCTTGTGATTGGACCAAAGACTGACATAAAGCTTTTGACAATATCAAGGAATATTTGCTTGAACCTTCGATTTTGTCTCCACCTGTTGAAGGAAGACCATTGATCATGTATTTGAATGTGCTTGAAGATAGTATGGGTTGTGTTCTAGGTCAGCGAGATGAGACTGGAAATAAAGAATTTGAAGTTTACTACCTCAGTAAGAAGTTCACCGACTGTGAGACTCGGTATTCTATGCTTGAGAAGACTTGTTGCGCATTGGCTTGGGCTGCTAAGCGTCTGCGTCAATATATGTTAAATCATACCACTTGGTTGATATCCAAAAATGGATCCAATCAAGTATATATTTGAGAAGCCGACTTTAACCAGGAGAATTTCCCGTTGGCAGATGTTGTTATCAAAATATGATATTGAATACCGATCTCAGAAAGCCATCAAAGGTAGTGTCTTGGCTGACCATTTGGCTCACCAACCGATTGAAGATTACCAATCAGTGCAATATGATTTTCCTGATGAAGAGATCTTGTACTTGAAAATGAAAGATTGTGATGAACCATTGCTTGAAGAAGGGCCAGAACCTGGTTCCCATTGGGGCATGGTATTTGATGGAGCTGTTAATCAATATGGAAATGGCATTGGAGCGGTGATTATTACTCCTCAAGGCACACATTTTCCATTTACAGCTAGATTGACTTTCAAGTGTACAAACAATATGGCAGAGTATGAAGCTTGTATTATGGGGCTCGAAGAGGCCATGAATCTCAAAATCAAGTATTTAGATGTCTTTGGAGATTCAACTTTGGTCGTAAATCAGATCAAAGGTGAATGGGACACGAATCAACCCGGTTTGATACCATATAGAGATTATGCGAGGAGGATTTCAACTTTCTTTACAAAATTTGAGTTTCATCATATCCCTCGAGATGAAAACCGGATGGCCGATGCTCTTGCAACGTTGGCGTCTATGATTGTAGTGAAGTATTGGAATGAAGTTCCCAACTTGTCAGTGATGCGTCTTGATAGGCCAGCTCATGTGTTTGCTGTTGAAGAAATCAAAGACGAGAAGTCGTGGTATTACGATATCAAATGTTTCCTCCAAATTCAGATTTACCCGTCTGGGACATCTTTGAAAGATAAAAAGACTTTGAGAAGATTAGCTGGAAATTTCTACTTGAATGGTGACGTTCTGTACAAAAGAAACTTCAATATGGTTCTGCTCAAATGCGTGGATAGATACGAAGCAGACTTGTTGATGACTGAATTGCATGAAGGTCCTTTTGGTACTCATTTCAATGGACACGCGATGGCAAAGAAGATGTTGCGAGCATGTTACTATTGGCTGACAATTGAATCTGACTGTTGCAAGTTTGTGAAGAAATGCCACAAGTGTCAAATATATGCGGATAAGATTCATGTTCCTCCGACACTGTTGAATGTTATTTCATCCCCATGGCCCTTCTCCATGTGGGGAATTGATATAATTGGGATGATTGAGCCTAAAGCTTCGAATGGAGATTGTTTCATTTTGGTGGAAATTGACTATTTCACAAAATGGGTTGAAGCGGCATCATATGCGAATGTAACCAAGCAAGTCGTTGTAAAGTTTATTAAGAATCATATTATATGCCGTTATGGTGTGCCAAGTAAGATCATTACTGACAATGAATCAAACTTGAATAATAATATGGTGGAAGCTCTTTGCAAAGACTTCAAGATTGCACATCATAATTCTTCTCCCTACAGACCCAAGATGAATGGGGCTGTTGAAGCTGCGAATAAGAACATCGAGAAGATTATTCAGAAGATGGTTGTCACATATAAGGATTGGCATGAGATGATCCCATTTGCTTTTCACGGGTATCGAACATCAATTCGCACTTCAACAGGGGCAACTGTAGCGGGGTATTAGTTACCATTAGAGATATTGACTAAATCCAAGGTAAATCATACAAGTCGAGTCGCCACCGTACTTCTATTTATCCAAAGGAATGGTTAGAAAGCGAACAAAAACCTAAAAGTTTTAACAAAAAAACTAGTAAAAGAGAACAGAGATTTGGGTAAAGGGGTTGGTTATGCAATGGGAAGGTGTTAGACACCCAAAACATCCTAGGTACTCCTAGGGAGCCCTTTTCATACTTGTTGTGAAGGTTGTTGTCTTTGTGAAAAAAAAATTGTTTTGTTCAAACATGATTGAATAGATAAGAAGAGAATATACAAGTTATTTACATTTTGTGTTTGGATGGATAAACCCATTGCCTACGTACCATCTTAAAAAGATTAGGATCAAAACCTCGTAGTTCGGGGTAAAAATCTCAAAACAAGTTGGTGAATTGATTGGTCTAAAAGCCTTTAGGTCTTTTGTTATCAAAGGGAGAAAACTCAACCAAACCACAAATCCATCATGTGAGGTTAGCTTCAACATGCTAGTGAGGGGTTAACCCTATAATAAGCATGGAAGACTTATTGTCCATCACTAAGGATATAGGTGAGTATTACATCTACCACAAGGATAAGTCAAACCTAATAGCTAAAGGTTATGGAAAATTTCATTAAAAGGGTGGCCATTGGAACCACAAAAAGACATTTGAATGGGTTATATTTACCAATTAGAAGTATATACAAAAGTGGTCAAAGTTGACTTAAAGGTTCAATTCAAAATGAGTGTTATGAAAAGAAAGTTTGAAAATCAAAAGCATAAGGCTTAGGTTTCTAATGTTTGAAAACAATGGTTAATGTTTGCACAAAAGGTTTTGGCTTGGGTTAGAGTGGAGAGAAGAAGAAGAAGGGCTAAGTCCTAAGTAAAACAAAAAAAGGTGAGGGGAAGGAGAACAAAACCACACAAGGAGTTCCTCTCTTGAGATCATATTGATGATCCAAGTAGCTCCCATTCTTTGGAATAAGCAATCACAAAGCATAAGCAATCAAACAAGTCTCTTAAGAGATCCTCAATGTGTCTTGTATCTTTCACTTTGAATGAACATGGCAATGGTCCTCCAATTAAGCTCAAGTAGAATTCCCTAGCACAAAAACACACACATCAAAAGTTCCATGAAGTAAATCAAGAATGGACAAGAGTGAGTTTAGAGATTTGGTCCTTCTAATCCATCTTCATCATTAAGGTCCATTTACTCCAATTTTTGCATAAGGAAAGTCCTAGAATCTAAGTCCAATTCTCCATTCTTTGCATAGGGAAAGTCCTAGAAACTAAGTCCATTCTTTTGCATTTGGTTCACAACAATCAAAACAAAACACAAGCACAAATAATATATACACAATTATGTGCTCAAGTGAGCAAAAGGCAAATGGCATTAACATAAACATGTGCTCAAGTGAGCAAAGAGAAAAGCAAATGGATAATATGTGCAAGAATAGTAAATTGCATAAAAGTAAAGAGCAAAAAGTAAATGTTAATAGTCAATAGTTATCATTAGTAGTTAGTGTGCCATAAGGCAAATTTAGCGCTATGTTAAGCAATCGTAATTGGACTTATGTAGAAGTCACAACTATCTGAGGCCGGTCAATAATAATGTGGGCAACAACACAAGTTAGAAGTCTTGATTAGTGAACCAAGTTCCAACAACTTGCCATGCCAAAAAGGAAAAAGAGAATTGATCTTGTATTGGTTTAAGCCTTTTGCATGATTTAGAAAACAACCTATCCTTAATGCAAAACCATTCACTTGATCAATTGATCAAGATGAATTAGATTTGAATCAAGGAAGATTAAGTCTCCCTAATCAATGCTAACTTATCAACCTTCAACTCATTGATCAAAAAGGAAGAAGAAAGAAGAAGAAGAAGATGAAGAAGAGATAAGGAAAAGGAAAGATCAAAATGCATTAAATGAAATAAGATGTACCAATCCAAATGTATTGACCAAATGACATTGAAAGTCAAAGTCAAACAATGATAAATCAGGAATGAGATGAAGATTGGAGATCAAACAATAAGCAAAATATTTTTGGCATTTTCAATATTAAAATAAACTTGAATTAAAAATAATGAAAAGGTCAAACTTCAAAATTACTTCAAATCAACCTTGAAAGGTCCAAGTAATTTATCCCAAGTTCAACAAGGTCAAACAAGGTTTGACAAAAAAATTTCAGCATTTTTAAAAGTCAGAAACTATTTTTATTCAATTAAAAATGAATAAAAAATAACCTAATTGAACTAAAATCTCAAATAAATCTCAAATAAATTTAAAAATTAATGAGAATATTTTTCATAGATCCATCATCATTCAAATAGGTTAGGAAAATATTTTTGTATTTTTTGAATATCAAAAACTATTTAAAATGAATTTAAAATAACCAGAAAAGAGAAAATTCACAAAAAATATCAAATGACAAAATAAAAAAATAATTAAAAATTAGAAATAGAAACTAGAATTTATTTGGAGACTAATGCAATTGGTCCCATAATTTTTGGATTTAAAATGAAGGAGATATTGATTTTTGAAATAAAAGGGAATAAACAAAATAAAATCAGAAATTAGAAAATGTGGAAAATCCTGGCGCGTTAGATCTCCTTTCATTAAATGACGTGGACGATCTGAAGGCAATGGCATGCGCGCGCATCATAGGACCAAGTCAATGCAATCAAAGGCCAAGATCAAATCTGGAAAATGAATCCAAGGGTCCACAATGCATCTGGCAATAGGACAGCCACCGGAGCCACCGTCTTCTCCAGTGAGCTTGGATTTTCCGGCCAAAATTGCAGAGATCCAAACCTTAATGAAAATGCACGATCTATACATCTTTAGAAAGCTGGGATGATGTACATCATCCCTGTGCCACTCAATTCCACTCTAGATCTCTATATTGAGAGAAATAAGAGATGGGAGTTCTGTGGTGTTCATCATGAACTCAATGAATTTCAAAAATTAAATGCATAATCATGATGCCTCTATTGAGAGGACTTCAGCCAACACAAGATCCAAGCTAATAGGTCAATGGATGATGAGATTCGAAGAAATTACCAGTTGAAGAGTAAGCTTGATTTCTGGAAACTTGAGCTTGATTCCTTGCTTTCTTTGCCAAAACAGAAGATCAATGAACTAAATGATGAATGTTTAGAAGCTTTGGATCCAAAGATTCAACCAGATGTAGTTGAATTTTGGATCTGAAAAAAAATGAAGAAAAATGGAAATCGCTTCTTTGGTGAGGTTAGGGAATCACTTCAGCAGGGTTTCAGGCGCCTTTAGGTTGATTTTGAATGAAGCTGAAGCATGTATTTATAGCCAAGGCTGATGCAAGCAAGGAGGAAAATCGTGTGCATGGAATTTGGACTTCTCATGCATGGGCCTGTACAGGCGCGTGCAAAGCCCAAAAATGGATGGAAATGCAAGCTGAACTCAGATGCCAATGATTTGGACGTGTAATTAGAGCTGCATTGGCTTGTGCATGAAGTTATGATGTGAATTCCATAATTGTGCCTAAATGTTCACCTCTTCGAAAATACCAATTGCCAAATCCAAACATGATCATGTGAGTAATGGTTGGAAAGGTTTTGATGTAAGGAACAATTGTTATGTTGGGCAAAAATCCATTTGAAGTATGGAAATTTATGAAATTTGAGTTTAAAGTGTAATGTGCAAAACATGTCAAGGCAAAGTTTCTAAATTTGGCCAATGTTCAAGCCCTTCTGTTTTGATTATGCAAGCCTCAAATGAAAAAATATCCAACATCAAAGTTCTAGGTCTTTTCAAGAAAATCAAAATGGACTTAAATTTTGCATCATTTTGATTTTTTATGAAAGAGTTATGGGCACTTGAAGTTGGACATTTTTTGCCTTTTAATGCATTTGGCCCAAAATGACCTATAATGTCTTGCATTATCACATGTATTTCCTTTGAGATTTTGAAATTTTGTTCAACATAACATTTGAAGTAGACATCTTAATCTTTCCAATTAATTTTATCCCACCTCAAAATCATAAAAAATGAATGAGTTATGTCCTTGGGAAGTTGACCCAAAATTAGGGTTTCAGTCAAAATGACCTATAATGTATTGGAATGGGAGATGGCCTTCCAAGCTTCAAATCAATTTTTGATGAACATTAAAGTTGTTAATATTATCCTTAAGAACAATTTTTCTTTTGGAACCATCTCCATTTGACCAACACATAACAAGTTAGGTCTCAATGCATTTCAAAATAGTTAGATGAATTGACTGATCAACTTCTCAAGTCCATGACTCATATTTTGATGAATTGATGATTGAGGATACTCAAATAAGTTCAAATATGCATGAAATGATTAATTAAAGAACTTCCCTTGATTGTATTTGATTATGGGTTGAGGTTGCTTCAAGAGCAAGGTATTATGGTGCACAAATGAATTAGGGTTTCTTTAGGAAACAAACCTCAAACCCTTTGACTTGCTTTGATCAAAATGATAAATTTAGATGATAGGGAGGCATATTTTATGGATGAGAGCTTTGGGAACCATTACCATGCTTGCTATCATCTTCTCTTGGCCATGTCTCTGCACAGATGATCTCCTTGAAACTCTTGAACCTTGTGATTGCTCAAGCTACAAACAAAAGATGTTAGTGACATATTTTTGTGCTTTTGGTTAGTAAACAAAATAAGAAAAGCAATGATATACAATTCAAGCATGCTTGGTGATCTCAAACCACTCACAAGGAGTCCCACCCAAAGGCAAGGGGAACCAAGATGCTTATGATCCTTGAGGTTTTGCAAATGCAATGTTATGATGCCATGAGGGATCTTAGGGCCAAAATTGGGGTCTTACAGATGCCCCTATTTAAGGTCATTCTAGCCGGAGAAGTGAAGGTTAAAATCTTCGTCTCGACGGAGTAGAATGGGCTTAAATAATAACAAAGAGACGAATTTTGGTCCCTAAGAGACCTCATGATGCAGATGTATGCATGCAAAAAATAGTAAAAATCTATGGGGATATGCGTCCACAAAAGAAAAAGAAATCCGGAGAAACTAAAAAAAACCAAAGGAGTAATACACTCACTAGGGAGACAGAGACTCTGGGGGAGTAAAGGGTGAAAATGCGTGAGCAGGTCACGACTTGAGACTTGCTGAGAGACATAGAGAGAATCCATGAAATAAATCAATGGAAGGACTCGAGCTGACTCGAAGGTGCATGTGTTGGGAAATAGGCCAACATAGCAAAAATTATCCATAATGGATACTTCGGATAAAAATCCGGACTCAGGTGGGGAATGTCCACTAAGGACTCCACTGAGGAAGATCCCAACAGAACCCTCCTGGGGAAGCAACGGGATGAGGTATTACCGGTTACTGGGTAATAAACTCAAAGAGACGTGTGATCTGAACACCGATATAAGGGTGAGAGAACAACGTGCTCCGGAAGAATGAATATCTAAGACCGGTATAAGGGTGAGAGATATCAATCAACCAAACCATCTAAGGAAGACCTAAAAAGGTATATTTCAACTCAGGAAAATCTGAATCCACAAGGGACAAAAAGTCATAATAGGGAGCAGAAGGAAAGAACACCAGGGATGCCGGTTACTGGGCATATAATAGGTGACTAACCAAAGCGTGAATTGGGGAATCTTCCCCAAAACACTCATCATCCGAAAAGAGGGCAAAAAGCAAACTCGATAATGGGATGGACATTCGATTCCAAAACAGGGATACGAATCTTACTCAACTTGGGGAAGAACAAAAGGCTTCGACCAAAGAGTGCATGAGATATATTATCTATTACCGTCAGAACGTAGATAATATACTCGCATGGAAGATTATCCACAACCGGTTACTGGGTTAATAAAGGATAGATTGACCGAGAAAGAAAGGCATCGGGATACCGAAACTAGGTATATAATGATGACCAGTCAAGGAAAGCAACAAACATTACCGGCAACCGGTACATGAAAGATGACTCGTTGGGGATAAACAACCTAATTAGAGCAATTATCCAAGAGAACAAGGGAATATCAACACCGAATATTGGATGATGATAACCATCAAGAAGGGGATTACATCTACCGGATACTGGGTAGAAAACCACGGAAGAGTAACCGTCATCAATTAGGATGAACAAAAAGGTTAACTCCGCAAAGGGGAAAAAAATAGGGTTTACAACTACCGGTATGAGGGTAGAAAACCACAGACTCCGCCGAGGATAAGATGAATAATTACCGATTACTGAGCAATTATTCATTTATACCACGGTGAAACACAGGAAACAGTCATAAGAGGCCAATTTAGGATCAAACCAAAGAGGCATACTGAATCAAGACTCGTCCTAGTGAGGATATAACTCAATAGGGGAACCCATCCCAACATATGTGTTGGGAGGAAGCGAAACCAACCATTGTCCACGAGGATATAACTCAGTGGGGAATGCGGAAGGAAAGATAAACACTTTCTGCTTAATGGGTTGACTCTACATTGAGGGATCAGACGCCGACATCTGCTTGGGGAATGTATTACCAACGAGCAGAGGATGACAAACACAGATATATGGTAAAGAATGCAATATGAATATCCGAGTGTTTGAAAACTATATGCACACATGCATGATTTATATATGATGAATGCTGACAAACAGACATTTCTAACACAAACGGATCCAAGGAGTAAGCGCACAAACATCCGGTACTACATCTCAAGAGAGAAAGCCAGGTCCAGCGGAGAGTATCCGATCTGCCGGGGAATCAGGGGTACCAGGAAGCAGCAAAATCTCTGTAGGGGATGAATCATCGGTCAATCCGGCTGGGGACAAGAGTTTATTGCACGGATAAAATCTGCCACATAAGCAAATCTACTGTGGAATCTATCCAAGGGGTAAAGGGATTTTGGGGATCAACCACCAAGTACCGTACCTACCAAGGAGATCACACCTGCTGAGGAGGAAAGATCGCTACTCCACTGAAGGGGGGAGTGGTGAATATTTCAACAAGCATTCCACTCAGTAGGATAAACCACAAAAGGCTCTGGAGGAAGAAGATACAGTCATGCTAGGAATGTAAATAAATGTCTTACCCTGTTGGAGATCATACCATCCTTGGGAGAGCACTGAGGATCTCCTAAGTATCCTTTCGTCATTGTGAATGTTCACTTTGTTTAAAAACGAGTTATGAAAAGTTCGTTTATTCAAAACAATGATATTTTCTCAATTTAAAACATGCAAAACATTTGTTGAATAGAAACAAATAAGAGTGCAAATAATTGGATAAAAGGCTCAAATTTATTTGATGGAATGGTAGTCTGCAAATGGCAAGACTCCATAGATCTTTACAATTTTGAAATTAGTGATGTATATTGGAAAAGGGCTACATTGAACATAATGACCATTTCTCCACCAATTCTGAATTCGATGTATTCGAAGCTTTGGTTGATGACGAATGAGCAAGAATCTCTGACGGATGACAGTTGTAGAACAAAGCCTTGTCAGGATGCAGTTACTTGCCAAATCCCTAATTTTTGCCTAGATTGCCCCAGGATGAGGTACTCAATCTAGCGGGATACAAATATTCATTTTTTGTGTCTCTAACTTTTGCCTGGACCGCCCTTTCGGGTTTTCAATCCACCGAGACACTCATTTTTTTGCCTAAGCCGCCCTTTCGGGTTTCCGACTTAGCGAGCTATTCTGTTTTTATTTCTAGGCGAAGTATTTCTTGACTGCATCTGAATTCATAGGATGAGTGAAATCCTCCCCATCCATAGTTGTAAGTATCAAAGCACCGCCTGAAAAGGCTGTCTTAACAACATATGGACCTTCATAGTTTGGAGTCCACTTGCCCCTGGAATCGGGCGCGAAAGACAAGACTTTCTTGAGCACAAGGTCACCTTCTCGGAACACACGAGGCTTGACCTTCTTATCAAAATCTTTCTTCATTCTTTGTTGGTATAACTGACCATGGCACATGGCAGTCAATCTCTTCTCTTCTATCAAATTCAGTTGGTCATAACGACTTTGAACCCATTCAGCATCAGTCAACTTGGCCTCCATCAAGACTCTCATTGATGGGATCTCCACCTCTACTGGGAGTACATCCTCCATGCCATAAACAAGAGAGAAATGGGTTGCCCCTGTTGAAGTGCGGACAGACCTCAAATGAATTAGGGTTTCTTTGGGACACAAACCTCAAACCCTTTGACTTGCTTTGATCAAAATGATAAATTTAGATGATAGGGAGGCATATTTTATGGATGAGAGCTTTGGGAACCATTACCATGCTTGCTATCATCTTCTCTTGGCCATGTCTCTGCACAGATGATCTCCTTGAAACTCTTGAACCTTGTGATTGCTCAAGCTACAAACAAAAGATGTTAGTGACATATTTTTGTGCTTTTGGTTAGTAAACAAAATAAGAAAAGCAATGATATACAATTCAAGCATGCTTGGTGATCTCAAACCACTCACAAGGAGTCCCACCCAAAGGCAAGGGGAACCAAGATGCTTATGATCCTTGAGGTTTTGCAAATGCAATGTTATGATGCCATGAGGGATCTTAGGGCCAAAATTGGGGTCTTACAGATGCCCCTATTTAAGGTCATTCTAGCCGGAGAAGTGAAGGTTAAAATCTTCGTCTCGACGGAGTAGAATGGGCTTAAATAATAACAAAGAGACGAATTTTGGTCCCTAAGAGACCTCATGATGCAGATGTATGCATGCAAAAAATAGTAAAAATCTATGGGGATATGCGTCCACAAAGAAAAAGAAATCCGGAGAAACTACAAAAAAACCAAAGGAGTAATACACTCACTAGGGAGACAGAGACTCTGGGGGAGTAAAGGGTGAAAATGCGTGAGCAGGTCACGACTTGAGACTTGCTGAGAGACATAGAGAGAATCCATGAAATAAATCAATGGAAGGACTCGAGCTGACTCGAAGGTGCATGTGTTGGGAAATAGGCCAACATAGCAAAAATTATCCACAATGGATACTTCGGATAAAAATCCGGACTCAGGTGGGGAATGTCCACTAAGGACTCCACTGAGGAAGATCCCAACAGAACCCTCCTGGGGAAGCAACGGGATGAGGTATTACCGGTTACTGGGTAATAAACTCAAAGAGACGTGTGATCTGAACACCGATATAAGGGTGAGAGAACAACGTGCTCCGGAAGAATGAATATCTAAGACCGGTATAAGGGTGAGAGATATCAATCAACCAAACCATCTAAGGAAGACCTAAAAAGGTATATTTCAACTCAGGAAAATCTGACTCCACAAGGGACAAAAAGTCATAATAGGGAGCAGAAGGAAAGAACACTAGGGATGCCGGTTACTGGGCATATAATAGGTGACTAACCAAAGCGTGAATTGGGGAATCTTCCCCAAAACACTCATCATCCGAAAAGAGGGAAAAAAGCAAACTCGATAATGGGATGGACATTCGATTCCAAAACAGGGATACGAATCTTACTCAACTTGGGGAAGAACAAAAGGCTTCGACCAAAGAGTGCATGAGATATATTATCTATTACCGTCAGAACGTAGATAATATACTCGCATGGAAGATTATCCACAACCGGTTACTGGGTTAATAAAGGATAGATTGACCGAGAAAGAAAGGCATCGGGATACCGAAACTAGGTATATAATGATGACCAGTCAAGGAAAGCAACAAACATTACCGGCAACCGGTACATGAAAGATGACTCGTTGGGGATAAACAACCTAATTAGAGCAATTATCCAAGAGAACAAGGGAATATCAACACCGAATATTGGATGATGATAACCATCAAGAAGGGGATTACATCTACCGGATACTGGGTAGAAAACCACGGAAGAGTAACCGTCATCAATTAGGATGAACAAAAAGGTTAACTCCGCAAAGGGGAAAAAAATAGGGTTTACAACTACCGGTATGAGGGTAGAAAACCACAGACTCCGCCGAGGATAAGATGAATAATTACCGATTACTGAGCAATTATTCATTTATACCACGGTGAAACACAGGAAACAGTCATAAGAGGCCAATTTAGGATCAAACCAAAGAGGCATACTGAATCAAGACTCGTCCTAGTGAGGATATAACTCAATAGGGGAACCCATCCCAACATATGTGTTGGGAGGAAGCGAAACCAACCATTGTCCACGAGGATATAACTCAGTGGGGAATGCGGAAGGGAAGATAAACACTTTCTGCTTAATGGGCTGACTCTACATTGAGGGATCAGACGCCGACATCTGCTTGGGGAATGTATTACCAACGAGCAGAGGATGACAAACACAGATATATGGTAAAGAATGCAATATGAATATCCGAGTGTTTGAAAACTATATGCACACATGCATGATTTATATATGATGAATGCTGACAAACAGACATTTCTAACACAAACGGATCCAAGGAGTAAGCGCACAAACATCCGGTACTACATCTCAAGAGAGAAAGCCAGGTCCAGCGGAGAGTATCCGATCTGCCGGGGAATCAGGGGTACCAGGAAGCAGCAAAATCTCTGTAGGGGATGAATCATCGGTCAATCCGGCTGGGGACAAGAGTTTATTGCACGGATAAAATCTGCCACATAAGCAAATCTACTGTGGAATCTATCCAAGGGGTAAAGGGATTTTGGGGATCAACCACCAAGTACCGTACCTACCAAGGAGATCACACCTGCTGAGGAGGAAAGATCGCTACTCCACTGAAGGGGAGAGTGGTGAATATTTCAACAAGCATTCCACTCAGTAGGATAAACCACAAAAGGCTCTGGAGGAAGAAGATACAGTCATGCTAGGAATGTAAATAAATGTCTTACCCTGTTGGAGATCATACCATCCTTGGGAGAGCACTGAGGATCTCCTAAGTATCCTTTCGTCATTGTGAATGTTCACTTTGTTTAAAAACGAGTTATGAAAAGTTCGTTTATTCAAAACAATGATATTTTCTCAATTTAAAACATGCAAAACATTTGTTGAATAGAAACAAATAAGAGTGCAAATAATTGGATAAAAGGCTCAAATTTATTTGATGGAATGGTAGTCTGCAAATGGCAAGACTCCATAGATCTTTACAATTTTGAAATTAGTGATGTATATTGGAAAAGGGCTACATTGAACATAATGACCATTTCTCCACCAATTCTGA
The DNA here is from genome assembly GCF_024323335.1 of Lathyrus oleraceus. Classification (NCBI taxonomy): domain Eukaryota; kingdom Viridiplantae; phylum Streptophyta; class Magnoliopsida; order Fabales; family Fabaceae; genus Lathyrus; species Lathyrus oleraceus. The sequence continues at coordinate 208,706,193 of NC_066581.1, forward strand.
ATTCGATGTATTCGAAGCTTTGGTTGATGACGAATGAGCAAGAATCTCTGACAGATGACAGTTGTAGAACAAAGCCTTGTCAGGATGCAGTTACTTGCCAAATCCCTAATTTTTGCCTAGATTGCCCCAGGATGAGGTACTCAATCTAGCGGGATACAAATATTCATTTTTTGTGTCTCTAACTTTTGCCTGGACCGCCCTTTCGGGTTTTCAATCCACCGAGACACTCATTTTTTTTGCCTAAGCCGCCCTTTCGGGTTTCCGACTTAGCGAGCTATTCTGTTTTTATTTCTAGGCGAAGTATTTCTTGACTGCATCTGAATTCATAGGATGAGTGAAATCCTCCCCATCCATAGTTGTAAGTATCAAAGCACCGCCTGAAAAGGCTGTCTTAACAACATATGGACCTTCATAGTTTGGAGTCCACTTGCCCCTGGAATCGGGCGCGAAAGACAAGACTTTCTTGAGCACAAGGTCACCTTCTCGGAACACACGAGGCTTGACCTTCTTATCAAAATCTTTCTTCATTCTTTGTTGGTATAACTGACCATGGCACATGGCAGTCAATCTCTTCTCTTCTATCAAATTCAGTTGGTCATAACGACTTTGAACCCATTCAGCATCAGTCAACTTGGCCTCCATCAAGACTCTCATTGATGGGATCTCCACCTCTACTGGGAGTACATCCTCCATGCCATAAACAAGAGAGAAATGGGTTGCCCCTGTTGAAGTGCGGACAGACGTACGATATCCATGTAAAGCAAATGGCAGCATCTCATGCCAATCCTTATACGTGACAACCATCTTCTGGATAATCTTCTTGATATTATTATTAGCAGCTTCAACAACCCCATTCATCTTGGGTCTATAAGGAGAAGAATTATGATGCGCGATCTTGAAATCGTTACACAGCTCTTTCATCATTTTGTTGTTCAAGTTAGATCCATTATCAGTAATGATCTTATCTGGCACACCATAACGGCATATGAGTTGATTCTTGATAAACTTCACGACCACCTGCCTGGTCACATTTGCATACGATGCCGCTTCAACCCACTTGGTGAAGTAGTCAATTGCTACAAGAATAAATTTGTGTCCGTTAGACGCTTTTGGCTCTATCATGCCAATCATGTCAATTCCCCACATGGAGAAAGGCCAAGGTGATGAGATCACATTCAAAAGTGTTGAGGGAATATGGATCTTATCCGCATAAATCTGACACTTATGGCATTTCTTCACATATTTGCAGCAGTCAGACTCCATTGTAAACCAATAGTAGCCTGCTCTCAACATTTTTCTAGCCATGGCATGTCCATTGGAATGAGTACCAAATGAACCCTCATGGACCTCAGTCATTAATAGGTCTGCTTCGTGTCTATCCACGCATCGAAGCAGAACCATGCCAAAGTTTCTCTTATACAACACATCGCCATTGAGGTAGAAACTGCCTGATAATCTCCTCAAAGTCTTCCTATCTTTCACAGATGCCCCTGGCGGGTAAACCTGGTTCTGAAGGAAACACTTGATATCATAATACCATGGCTTATCATCTTTCACTTCTTCTACTACAAATACATGGGCTGGTCTGTCCAAGCGCATCACGGTGATATTGGGAACTTCATTCCACAGTTTCACCACAATCATCGAAGCAAGCGTAGCAAGAGCGTCTGCCATCCGATTCTCATCTCGAGGAATATGATGGAAGTCAACCTCAGTAAAGAACGTTGAAATCCTCCTCGCATAATCCCTATATGGAATGAGACCAGGTTGATTCGTTTCCCATTCACCCTTAATCTGATTAACAACGAGGGCCGAATCACCATATACGTCAAGATGCTTGATCCTTAGATCAATGCATTCCTCCAATCCCATAATACAGGCCTCATACTCAGCCATATTATTCGTGCATTTGAAAGTTAGCCTTGCTGTAAAAGGAATATGTGTGCCTTGAGGAGTAATAATCACTGCCCCAATACCATTTCCATACTGATTTACAGCGCCATCAAATACCATACTCCATCTGGAACCAGGCTCTGACCCTTCATCAAGTGTAGGCTCATCACAATCTTTCATTTTCAAATACAGAATCTCCTCATCTGGGAAGTCATACTGAACTGACTGATAATCCTCGATCGGCTGATGTGCCAAGTGGTCAGCCAAGATACTACCTCTAATAGCCTTCTGAGCTCGATATTCAATATCATACTCAGACAACAACATCTTCCAACGGGCAATCCTCCCTATTAAAGCAGGCTTCTCGAAGATGTACTTGATTGGGTCCATTCTGGATATCAACCAAGTCGTATGATTTATCATATACTGGCGCAAGCGCTTAGCAGCCCAAGCCAAAGCACATCATGTCTTCTCAAGCATCGAGTATCGAGACTCACAATCAGTGAACTTCTTACTTAGGTAGTAGATAGCATACTCCTTCTTCCCTGATTCGTCTTGCTGACCAAGGACACAACCCATCGAGTCTTCAAGAACAGTCAGATACATAATCAATGGTCTTCCTTCCAGGGGCAGAGACAGGATCGGAGGTTCAGACAGATACTCTTTAATACTATCAAAAGCTTTCTGGCGATCCTCGGTCCAATCATGGGACTGATCTTTCCGGAGGAGCTTGAATATCGGCGCACATGTGGCAGTCATGTGGGATATGAATCTGGAAATATAATTCAAGCGGCCAAGAAAACCTCGGACTTGCTTCTCAGCTTTTGGCGCATGCATCTCTTGTATTGCTTTGACCTTCGCAGGATCAACCTCAATACCTCTCCCACTAACAATAAAGCCCAATAACTTGCCGGAACGGACTCCAAATGTACACTTGTTGGGATTCAAACGAAGCTTATACTTCCTCAAACGCTGAAAAAGCTTCAACAAGTGCTCTACATGTTCAACTTCCGTTCTCGACTTAGCAATCATATCATCAACATATACCTCGATCTCCTTGTGCATCATATCATGAAACAAGGTGGTCATAGCTCGTTGATACATGGCTCCGGCGTTCTTCAAACCGAAGGGCATCACTCGATAACAGAATGTTCCCCAAGGTGTGATGAATGTTGTCTTCTCCATATCCTCGGGTGCCATCTTGATCTGGTTATATCCGGAAAATCCATCCATAAATGAGAAGACATTGAATTTAGCTGTATTGTCTACCAACATATCAATGTGTGGTAGAGGAAAATCATCTTTCGGACTAGCTTTATTCAAGTCCCTATAGTCCACACACATTCGGACTTTTCCGTCTTTCTTAGGCACGAGCACAATATTGGACACCCATTGAGGATATGTAGAAGTCACCAGAAACCCTGCATCAATTTGCTTCTGAACCTCCTCTTTGATCTTCACTGCCATATCAGGATGAGTTCTTCTGAGCTTCTGCTTCACAGGCACACACTCAGGTTTCAAAGGTAGAAAATTTTGCACAATATCAGTATCTAGACCTGGCATGTCTTCATATGACCATGCAAAGACATCAACGTACTCTCGTAGAAATTCAATCAACCCCTTCTTAACAGACCCCTCAAGGAGTGCACCAATCTTTACTTCACGAACACAATCCTCAGACCCCAAGTTGACTGTTTCCAGATTCTCAAGGTGCGGCTGAATGATCTTCTCTTCATGCTCAAGTAGACGGGTAATCTCGTCAGGAATCTCTTCAACATCATCTTCTTCCGCCTCAAATACAGGGAACTCAAAATTGGGAGATGGTGTTGGATCATTATGTTCAATGGGTTTGATCAACCTGCATAATGATTTTGGATATGAAAAGCTTTAGAATTCAAACAAGGCAAATCATTATGCAGATGAAAAGATTGATTTTATTCTTATTTTTAAGGTTTTATGTGATCACCAATTTCATGCAAAAAAGCGAAAAGGGAAAATAATTGGAAAAACAAACATTTAACATGAATTTATTGAATGAAAATATCATTGTATTTATGCGCCAACAATGTCATCACTCCTCCTTTTGGCATGGGAGGAGGGTTTTTAAACACAATGAACATTACTTCGACTTATGGATTACTGCTGGAATATCCACAGTGACCCAATTATTGCAGATTCCCCCAGGAATGACGAAGTTGCCAGAATCCTCTTCGTCCTCTTCCAGAATGGCAGCAGCTTCCTCGCCTTGACTGGTGTGGATGAACCCTCCACTCTTGAACAATCCTTGCGTGTTGAAAACCCCAGACGAATAACCTATGCCAGCCCGAGACTTGTTGTCTTCTAGCTCAATCATTTTTCCTAAACCAGCAGTTGCACCACACTCAATGGCCAACTTTGCATCTTTATAGGAAGCAAATGAAGGAGTTCTCTTCTCAATAGGCTCAGAAATGGATAAAGCTTGGAAAGGAGTTCCAACTTCATCTTCAGCATCTATATATGAGAAGGAAGACAAATGGCTAACCAGGAGAGCCTTTTCTCCCCCTACCACCACCAACTTCTTATTCTTCACAAATTTCAGTTTCTGGTGTAGGGTGGATGTCACGGCGCCTCCCTCGTGAATCCATGGTCTGCCTAAGAGACAGCTATACGATGGGTGAATATCCATAACCTGGAAGGTAATCTGGAAATCACTTGGTCCGATCTTGACTGGGAGATCAACTTCCCCAATCACAGTTTTGCGAGACCCATCGAAAGCCTTCACAACAACTCCACTCTGCCTCATGGGAGGCCCTTGATATGACAGTTTTGAGAGAGTGGATTTTGGCAATATGTTCAGTGATGACCTAGTGTCCACCAACACATTGGACATGGCGTCGTCTTTGCAACCCATATATATGTGTAATGCCAAGTTGTGGTCCCTTCCCTCCTCGGGGAGATCAGAGTCACAGAAACTCAAGTTGTTACAAGCGGTAATGTTTGCAACAATGCTATCGAATTGTTCTATTTTGACATCATGATCTACATATGCCACATCCAAAAATTTCTGCAGAGCCTCTCGGTGTGGTTCTGAATTCAACAGTAATGATAACACCGATATTTTGGATGGCGTTTGTAGAAGCTAGTCTACAACATTGTACACACTTCTCTTGATGAGCCTCAGCATCTCATCACAGTCTTCTTTCATATTGCCACTCGGGCCAACAGAAGCAAGAGTTATCAATATGGAGGAGGGCTTAACAACAAGTGCCGGATTCGGAGTGCTCACAGCATTCCCAATCGGGCGTTCAACAAAATCAGCATTAGCTTGGGGCTTGGGAGGTGCTGAAAACACACGACCGCTGCGGGTCAAACCACTAACATCCACAATATTAACCACAGAGGAAGACGGTAAGGACACTTCTTTCGCACCTTCTACAGCGACATCGTTATAGCGATAGGGAATTGCTTTTTCGGAAGAATATGGTACCGGTCCGGCTGGCTTGATGGTCAAGGCAGGAGAAACCTTCTGCTTGCTACTATCATACTTGATAATAACGGGTTCAGGGATCCGAAACACTGGAGAAATTACGTTGACCTCATCAGCATCTTCGTCAACATTTCTGTTTTGAAGGATCTCAATAACTCCTTCATCGAGCATTTCTTGAACATCCTTGCGCACCTGGCGACAACCTCACTGGTTGATAGAGCAGACTCGGCATCTACCGTGGTCATGCTCGTAATGACTATAATCACATAGCAAATGATGCATCTCGACCAGCGATTGTCGAATATGACTGACATATTTGACTTTGTACTTGCCAGGGCAGCCCTGGACCATGTTGACAGATTTCCCATGCTCGGGCAATGGGTTCTTCTTTACGTTAGGCCCTCCTTCCTCAAAACACAGAATGCCACACCTCACAAGGTCTTGAACCTTGGTCTTCAAAGGGTAACAATTCTCCACGTCGTGGCCGGGAGCACCAGAATGATAAACACAGTGTAATTCGGGCTTATACCACCACTGGGGGTTAGCAGGTATAGTCGGTGGGTCTCACGGAGTAATCAACTTCCTCTCTATCAAAGAGGGATATAACTCTGCATACGTCATTGGAATAGGATCGAAGGTGACCCTTTTCCTCTCGTAACTCGTGCTGGTTTGATTACTGTTCCGAGGCTGGTAGGCCTGCTGTTGCGGACGGTGCTGTTGATGTTGATATTGCGGATGTGGTTGCTGATTGTTATTATGTTGCTGGTATTGTTGATTGTCTCTGAAAACAGGTGCTATATGAACCACCTGGTGCTGGTTACCGGCGGGACGCACAGTCTTCCTCCTCACAGAGGGTCTTCTTGGTTTCACATGGGAAGTCACAGCATGTGCCTCTCCATCTTTCTTCTTCGCAAGCGCCCTATAACGTTTGGCAGAAGAGCCTTCTTCTCTGGTTAGACGTCCTTCTCTAACCCCTTCTTCTAGATGCATCCCCATATTCACCATCTCGGTGAAGTCAGAAGGAGCGCTAGCGATCATCCGCTCATAATAAAAAGAACTTAAGGTCTTCAAAAAGATCTTAGTCATCTCTTTCTCTTCTAGCGGAGGCACGATCTGTGCTGCCAACTCTCGCCACCTCTGGGCGTACTCTTTAAACGTTTCGTTGTCCTTCTGGGACATGGCCCTCAATTGATCCCTATCGGGAGCCATATCCACATTGTACTTGTACTACTTGACGAAGGCCTCGCCAAGATTGTTGAAGGATCGGATGTTCGCACTGTCTAAGCCCATATACCAACGCAGAGCGGCACCAGACAGACTGTCCTGAAAGTAATGGATGAGCAATTGGTCATTATCGGTCTAAGTCGACATCTTCCTGGCATACATGACCAGGTGGCTGAGAGGACAAGTATTTCCCTTGTATTTCTCAAAGTCAGGGACCTTGAATTTCACAGGGATCTTCACATTAGGAACCAAGCAGAGTTCGGCAGCAGACTTGCCGAAAAGATCCTTTCCTCTAAGAGTTTTCAATTTCTTGCGAAGCTCAAGAAATTGATCGTTCATAGCGTCCATCTTCTCATAGACATATGGGCCCTCAGATGGCTCAGAATGATAGATGGTGTCGTCTACCCTGGGCAAAGTATGCACGACAGGAGGAGGAACAGCAAGGACCGGGCTAGATGCCGGCATAGAAGCAAAGGTGGGAGCAGGACCCTCAGGCATGAAATTAGGAGGCATCCCCCACGGGAACCCGGCTGACAGGGCCGTTGGAATGAAGTGTGCACTGGCTGTAGGCATAGTCGAGGAGACAATCTCAGAGATGACTGTCCTCTAGGGAGGAGTTGAAGGTGTCGGAGAAGACTGGCTTTGGGCAGCCAAGAATGATTCCATCAAGGCACTTAATCTGGCCACTTCCTCTTTCAGCTCGCGGTTCTCTTGTTCCAGATGATCCATCAGTCTTGAAATGTTGGCTCTGGTGTAGTACCGGTGAGTCAGCTTGTCTTCAAAATAAATGAAGAACACAAAGTTAGACCACAGGACAAGAAGCCGGGAACAAAATCTGCTTATGCATATGATGCATGCAATGCTTGTGCATATGATTTGTTTTTTATTTCAAAGGAACTCTAGGGTTTTATTCGCAAATTTTGGAAATATTAAACATTTATCACATGGAAATATCTCATCAAATAATATCAGGGAAAAGAAGTATAGCATTGTCAATCATATACAAGAGAAAAGGAAAGTAATCATCCTATGGATCCCTAGAAACAATCATCTAAAGCTCGAGACACAGGAAGATAGGATGCACGAAGCCTCTTCACCTCCCTCTCGTAGGCTGCCTCCATATCCGCCTTCTCCTTGGCGAGTCGGTCGTACTTCCTCTTCCAAAACTTGGAAGACTGAGGAAGTAGAGAAGTCCATGCATCATTAGGATCATCAATAACCTGATGTTCGAGGAACTCTATCAAAGCATCTTTCTCCTTGATCTGCTGAAGCAACTCCTCCCTTTCACGGATCCAAGCACGTGATCGGTCTTCGTCTCTCAACTCCTCTAATCCTTGGTTAGGGAGGGTTGAAGGCCCAGCCATAACCAAAGGTGTAGGTCTTGGATACTCTTAAGGCATGAGATACTCAGACGCTCTCTTCCTAACCCAAGCGGTGTAAGGCTCCATAGCAACACAATTCTTCGGACCCAATTATTTCCTTCCTTTCCTATGAATCTTGCGCCAAGCGCGAACCATTCTGCTCTTCAAGCATTGGGGATCTTTACCCTCCTTGAAAGAACACACCCTCTAACAGAATGTTATTAGATTTATCCTTTAGGGGGAACCCAAGATGACGACGTGCCAAAACAGGGTTGTAGTTAATCTCACCACATGTACCAAGAAGAGGTACATTGGAGAATTCACCACAAGAATCGATAATCTGCACACCATCATACACACGGTTATACCAAGAGATATCATCATTAGTGAGAGACATAAGTCTCGTGGACCACCGTAGACATCCTTTGTTCTCCTTGAAGGCGACCGTTTGCGGTAAGTGAGAAATAAACCACTTATACAACAGAGGCAAACAACACACAATGGCACCACCACCCTTTGCATTCCTCATATGCAAAGAGAAATAGGTATCACCCAACAGAGTCGGAACGGGATTAAGAGTAGAGAAGATCCTAATAGCGTTCACATCCACAAACTTGTCGATGTTGGGGAACAATACCAATCCATAAATGAGAAGTACAAATATGGCTTCAAAGGCATCCTCACTCATGGCCTTCCCATATACAGTAGCTTGAGCAATGAGGAACTCAGAAGGGAGACCTTGAATTCCACCTTTGGTAGTCATATGAGCATCAACCAGAGATTCATCTATGTGCAACATGTCAGCTATCTCTTGAGAAGTAGGAATACTCTCCAAGCCACTGAACGGCAACTGGTCTAGAATAGGTATACCCACAAGGTAGGCATACTCCTCAAGCGTAGGTAAAAGCTGGAAATCTGGAAAAATGAAGGAACGGTACAAGGGATCATAAAACTGCACCAATACACTCATCAACCCTTCACCCACCTGAGTAGTCAGAAGAGGAAGAAGCTTCCCAAAACGAGCCTTGAAACCCAAAGGATCTAGTACATAGGATGTCAAATTCCTTAACTCTTTCAAATCTGGTTATCTGAAACTGTACTTCTTCGTATTTCTTCTTTGTCTTTCCATGTATGAAAATTTTGCAAATAAACCCCTTTAAGTTCCTTGAAAATTTTCTTCATTATTGATGATATGGGTGCAAATGAATGCATGAATGCAACAATCACACTCAAGGATCAAGCAAAGCACACCAAACAAAGGTCATGGGATGGATCATATTATCCTTAATATCAATCATCCATTTTGGTGGATTATGGTTTACACCTTATCAACACCCAAGTTCCATTGATATTAAGGATACATGAACGGATCAACCATGGATCAAGGGTTTGTTGCAAGTCACGAGCATGGAGTTTAGGTTAAGAACCACCCAAAGGGAATGCACTAGGGTTTTAACCTGCCAAACAGGTTCTACAAGAGGTTCCCATAGTCATCATCCCATCTTTCGGATATTATCGGAGAAACGACTACTCGTATTCCAAAAATATTTTCAAGAGAGACTCTTATGAGTGTAGTATCGCGTAACAATCGTATCAAATCTTACATTCGAACGACTTTCACACTACATCCTAAGAATAAGCCAAGATGGGCTTGGTAAACTAAGGTCCTTGGCTTCTAAGGTCTATATTGGAAAGAGTAATGTCTAACCACAACTTACTTGTGTGACATTATTGATCCTAACACGACCTCCACCAAGTGAATGGACTTGCAAGTCAACTTGCTAAGGAATAACTCCACACAAGTCAACAAGACTATGCCATTCTCCTATCCTAAGTGCACTCGAGTCCGGGTATAGAACTCATCTCACCAAGATCACCAAGCATACAAGGAATTAATATCAAGCAAATCAATCATTACATACAATACAGTAATCCCAAATTGCACAAAAATATGTCACAAGACAAAACAATACAACAATCATGAAAAGTTGGCAAAACCCACTAGGCAAAAGGTATCCCCAGCAGAGTCGCCACTTTTCTGTAGCGGGGTATTCATTACCATTAGAGATATTGACTAAATCCAAGGTAAATCATACAAGTCGAGTCGCCACCGCACTTCTATTTATCCAAAGGAAAGGTTAGAAAGCGAACAAAAACCTAAAAGTTTTAACAAAAACACTAGTAAAAGAGAACAGAGATATGGGTAAGGGGGTTGGTTATGCAATGGGAAGGTGTTAGGCACCCAAAACATCCAGGTACTCCTAGGGAGCCCTTTTCATACTTGTTGTGAAGGTTGTTGTCTTTGTGAAAAAAATTGTTTTGTGCAAACATGATTGAATAGATGAGAAGAGAATATACAAGTTATTTACATTTTGTGTTTGGATGGATAAACCCATTGCCTACGTACCATCTTAAAAAGATTAGGATCCAAACCTCGTAGTTCGGGGTAAAAATCTCAAAACAAGTTGGTGAATTGATTGGTCCAAAAGCCTTAAGGTCTTTTGTTATCAAAGGGAGAAAACTCAACCAAACCACAAATCCACCATGTGAGGATAGCTTCAACATGCTAGTGAGGGGTTAACCCTATAATAAGCATGGAAGACTTATTGTCCATCACTAAGGATATAGGTGAGTATTACATCTACCACAAGGATAACTCAAACCTAATAGCTAAAGGTTATGGAAAATTTGATTAAAAGGGTGGCCATTGGAACCACAAAAAGACATTTGAATGGGTTATACTTACCAATTAGAAGTATATACAAAAGTGGTCAAAGTTGACTTAAAGGTTCAATTCAAAATGAGTGTTATGAAAAGAAAGTTTGAAAATCAAAAGCATAAGGCTTAGGTTTCTAATGTTTGAAAACAATGGTTAATGTTTGCACAAAAGGTTTTGGCTTGGGTTAGAGTGGGGAGAAGAAGAAGAAGGGCTAAGTTCTAAGTAAAACAAAAAAAGGTGAGGGGAAGGAGAAAAAAACCATACAAGGAGTTCCTCTCTTGAGATCATATTGATGATCCAAGTAGCTCCCATTCTTTGGAATAAGCAATCACAAAGCATAAGCAATCAAGCAAGTCTCTTAAGAGATCCTCAATGTGTCTTGTATCTTTCACTTTGAATGAACATGGCAATGGTCCTCCAATTAAGCTCAAGTAGAATTCCCTAGCACAAAAACACACACATCAAAAGTTCCATGAAGTAAATCAAGAATGGACAAGAGTGAGTTTAGAGATTTGGTCCTTCTAATCCATCTTCATCATTAAGGTCCATTTACTCCAATTTTTGCATAAGGAAAGTCCTAGAATCTAAGTCCAATTCTCCATTCTTTGCATAGGGGAAGTCCTAGAAACTAAGTCCATTCTTTTGCATTTGGTTCACAACAATCAAAACAAAACACAAGCACAAATAATATATACACAATTATGTGCTCAAGTGAGCAAAAGGCAAATGGCATTAACATAAACATGTGCTCAAGTGAGCAAAGAGAAAAGCAAATGGATAATATGTGCAAGAATAGTAAATTGCATAAAAGTAAAGAGCAAAAAGTAAATGTTAATAGTCAATAGTTAGCATTAGTAGTTAGTGTGCCATAAGGAAAATTTAGCACTATGTTAAGCAATCGTAATTGGACTTATGTAGAAGTCACAACTATCTGAGGCCGGTCAATAATAATGTAGGCAACAACATAAGTTAGAAGTCTTGATTAGTGAACCAAGTTCCAACAACTTGCATGCCAAAAAGGAAAAAGAGAATTGATCTTGTATTGGTTTAAGCCTTTTGCATGATTTAGAAAACAACCTATCCTTAATGCAAAACCATTCACTTGATCAATTGATCAAGATGAATTAGATTTGAATCAAGGAAGATTAAGTCTCCCTAATCAATGCTAACTTATCAACCTTCAACTCATTGATCAAAAAGGAAGAAGAAAGAAGAAGAAGATGAAGAAGAGATAAGGAAAACGAAAGATCAAAATGCATTAAATGAAATAAGATGTACCAATCCAAATGTATTGACCAAATGACATTGAAAGTCAAAGTCAAACAATGATAAATCAGGAATGAGATGAAGATTGGAGATCAAACAATAAGCAAAATATTTTTGGCATTTTCAATATTAAAATAAACTTGAATTAAAAATAATGGAAAGGTCAAACTTCAAAATTACTTCAAATCAACCTTGAAAGGTCCAAGTAATTTATCCCAAGTTCAACAAGGTCAAACAAGGTTTGACAAAAAAAAATTCAGCATTTTTAAAAGTCAGAAACTATTTTTAATCAATTAAAAATGAATAAAAAATAACCTAATTGAACTAAAATCTCAAATAAATCTCAAATCAATTTAAAAATTGATGAGAATATTTTTCATAGATCCATCATCATTCAAATAGGTTAGGAAAATATTTTTTTAATTTTTTGAATATCAAAAACTATTTAAAATGAATTAAAAATAACCAGAAAAGAGAAAATTCACAAAAAATATCAAATGACAAAATAAAATAAAAATTAAAAATCAGAAATAGAAACTAGAATTTATTTGGAGACTAATGCAATTGGTCCCATAATTTTTGGATTTAAAATGAAGGAGATATTGATTTTTGAAATAAAAGGGAATAAACAAAATAAAATCAGACATTAGAAAATGTGGAAAATCCTGGCGCGTTAGATCTCCTTTCATTAAATGACGTGGACGATCTGAAGGCAATGGCATGCGCGCACATCATAAGACCAAGTCAATGCAACCACACACAGATTAAATAAAAGTCGTAACAATCAAAGGCCAAGATCAAATCTGGAAAATGAATCCAAGGGTCCACAATGCATCTGGCAATAGGACAGCCACCAGAGCCACCGTCTTCTCCGGTGAGCTTGGATTTTCCGGCCAAAATTGCAGAGATTCAAACCTTAATGAAAATGCACGATCTATACATCTTTAGAAAGCTGGGATGATGTACATCATCCCTGTGCCACTCAATTCCACTCTAGATCTCTATATTGAGAGAAATCAAAGATGGAAGTTTTGTGGTGTTCATCATGAAGTCAATGAATTTCAAAAATTAAATGCATAATCATGATGCCTCTATTGAGAGGACTTCAGCCAACACAAGATCCAAGCAAATAGGTCAATGGATGATGAGATTCGAAGAAAATACCAGTTGAAGAGTAAGCTTGATTTCTGGAAACTTGAGCTCGATTCCTTGCTTTCTTTGCCAAAACAGAAGATCAATGAACTAAATGATGAAGGTTTAGAAGCTTTGGATCCAAATATTCAACCAGATGTAGTTGAATTTTGGATCTGAAAAAAAATGAAGAAAAATGGAAATCGCTTCTTTGGTGAGGTTAGGGAATCACTTCAGTAGGGTTTCAGGCGCCTTTAGGTTGATTTTGAATGAAGCTGAAGCATGTATTTATAGCCAAGGCTGATGCAAGCAAGGAGGAAAATCGTGTGCATGGAATTTGGACTTCTCATGCATGGGCCTGTACAGGCGCGTGCAAAGCCCAAAAATGGATGGAAATGCAAGCTGAACTCAGATGCCAATGATTTGGACGTGTAATTAGAGCTGCATTGGCTTGTGGATGAAGTTATGATGTGAATTCCATAATTGTGACTAAATGTTCACCTCTTCGAAAATACCAATTGCCAAATCCAAACATGATCATGTGAGTAATGGTTGGAAAGGTTTTGATGTAAGGAACAATTGTTATGTTGGGCAAAAATCCATTTGAAGTGTGGAAATTTATGAAATTTGAGTTTAAAGTGTAATGTGCAAAACTTGTCAAGGCAAAGTTTCTAAATTTGGCCAATGTTCAAGCCCTTCTGTTTTGATGATGCAAGCCTCAAATGAAAAGATCTTCAACATCGAAGTTGTAGATCTTTTAAGGACAATCAAAATGGACTTACATTTTTCATCATTTGAATTTTTGATGAAAGAGTTATGGGTACTTGAAGTTGGACTTTTTTGCCTTTTAATGCATTTGGCCCAAAATGACCTATAATGTCTTGCATTATCACATGTATTTCCTTTGAGATTTTGAAATTTTGTTCAACATAACATTTGAATTATACATCTTAAGCTTTCCAATTCATTTGATCCCACCTCAAAATCATAAAAAATGAATGAGTTATGTCCTTGGGAAGTTGACCCAAAATTAGGGTTTTAGTCAAAATGACCTATAATGTATTGGAATGGGAGATGGCCTTCCAAGCTTCAAATCAATTTTTTATGAACATGAAAATTGTTCATATTATCCTTAAGAACAATTTTGCTTTTGGAACCATCTCCATTTGACCAACACATAACAAGTTAGGTCTCAGTGCATTTCAAAATAGTCAGATGAATTGATTGATCAACTTCTCAAGTCCATGACTCATATTTTGATGAATTGATGATTGAGGATACTAAAATAAGTTCAAATATGCATGAAATGATGAATTAAAGAACTTCCCTTGATTGTATTTGATCATGGGCTGAGGTTGCTTCAAGAGCAAGGTATTGTGGTGCACAGATGAATTAGGGTTTCTTTGGGACACAAACCTCAAACCCTTTGGCTTGCTTTGATCGAAATGATAAATTGAGATGCTAGGGAGGCATATTTGATAGATGATAGCTTTGGGAACCATTACCATGCTTGCTATCATCTTCTCTTGGCCATGTCTCTGCACATATGATCTCCTTGAAACTCTTGAACCTTGTGATTGCTCAAGCTACAAACAAAAGATGTTAGTGACATATTTTTGTGCTTTTGGTTAGTAAACAAAATAAGAAAAGAAATGATATACAATTCAAGCATGCTTGGTGATCTCAAACCACTCACAAGGAGTCCCACCCAAAGGCAATGGGAACCAAGATGCTTATGATCCTTGAGGCTTTGCAAATGCAATGTTATGATGCCATGAGGGATCTTAGGGCCAAAATTGGGGTCTTACAGCAACACCTTTCTCTCTTGTATATGGTATGGAAGCGGTACTCCCCGTAGAGGTTGAGATCACTTCATTGTGTGTGCTCATGGAAGCCAAGTTGATTGAGGCTGAATGGTGTCAGACTAGGTACGACCAACTGAATTTGATTGAAGAGAAGAGGTTGACTGCCATGTGCGATGGTCAGTTATATCAGCAAAGAATGAAGAAAGCTTTTGATAAAAAGGTCAAATCTCGTGTGTTCAGAGAAGGTGACCTTGCGCTCAAGAAGATTTTATCTTTCAAACCAGATTCTATGGGCAAATGGACTCCTAATTATGAAGGCCCATATGTTGTTAAAAGAGCCTTTTTAGGCGGTGCTTTGATTCTTATAACTAGGGATGGTGATGAGTTCACTCGTCCTGTGAATGTAGATGCAGTCAAGAAATACTTCGCCTAAAAAAGAAAAGAACAGCTCTCTAAGTTGAAAACCCGAAAGGGCGGCTTAGGAAAAAATGTGTGTCTCGGTGGATTGAAAACCCGAAAGGGCGATCAAGGCAAAAGTTAGAGACATAAAACATAAATAACTTTCCTGATAAGTTGAGTACCCCACCTTGGGGAAACTTATGCAAAAATTAGGGATTATGGCAAGTAACTGCATTCTGCTGATCTTCAATTTGGAGAAAACTTTGAGCACAAGGGTTGACATCAATTCATCATCCCCGGTAGCGGCCGAAAGCACAACGTACATCAAGAGTTGGTAGAAGGATTAGTGGTCATTTGTATTCAATGTACCCCTTTTCCATATAAATTACCATTTTCAACCTTGTAAAAATCTATGGAGTCTTGTTATGTACAGACTACCATTCCATTAAATAAAGTTGAGCTTTTATCCAATTATTTTCACTCTTATTTACTTCAGCCAATAGTTTTAAATTTTATTATGATCATTTTGAAATTTAAAATTTTAATCAAAATCATTTTTCTTAAATATATAAAAGCAAGAATTTTTCAAAGCAAATTTAAAAGAAATATCAACAGCATTTCAAAAGCAGCAAGTCTTCAGTGTGAAGCATTAAGGGTTCCCCAAGCAGTTAACCCTTCAGGTTTCCCAGCTAAGTTGGTTGATTCAGTACCCTGCAAAGGTGAGTTTGGTCCTCGACATAGTATTTTGATTCCCCAGTAGATTGCGTTGGTGTCTCCATCAGTCACCATCTGACTCGCTCCTAGTCAGAGTTTCCTCCTGGTTTTTGAGCAACTATCTTGTGTTTATCCTCTGTATGGTTGTCTCCCATTCAACATGGTGTTGACCTAAAATTCCCCGCAGACTCGATAATGTTTCCTTTCCTCGGCAGATCTCCTCCTTCCCCAGCTAGGGTTGAGCTTTTGGGATGTGGATCTCTCTGTTTTCTGGCAGTTATTTCCTTTATATGGATTGACCGAAGATTGTACCGATGATTCAAATTTTGCGACACCCTTGTATCCTTTGTGATCGTTTTGTCAGCATAATCATCATATATACATATACATATAAATTCATATAATTGCATATTCATATTTGTTGAATCATTGTTTGAGATTCTTATGCTCTGTTATGGTGGTACTTTATCCCCATACAAGTTAGGGGTCTGTCCTCTCTCAATTATAGAAGGTCGGCCCCTTAAGCAAAAATACTTTAACCTTTCTCCTTTCCCCACTGAGTTATTTCCTCGTGGATGATCATTGTTTCAACTTTTCCTCCCCAGTCGATTATCTGGATGGAACCACTCCCCTTGAGATATATCCTCATTGGGTTGAGTCTTGATTGACCGTTTCTTTCTAGCTATTACCTAGATAGATGCTTTGAGTCTCCAAAGAGTTTATTACCCCGTAACTGGTAATATTCTTCTTAGTTTGCGGTTTGTTACTTCTTGCCCAATACCCGGCGAAAATATCCCTGTTTTTCTCCTCAGTAGAGTCCCTAGTGGATTATTTTCCAAGAGTCTATCCTTGATATGTTCATCTTGACCGATGACGGGTATTCTCCTTGACATTCCCAGGCAAGTCTATCCTTGATATGTTCATCCTAATCGATGACGGATTTTCTTTCCTGTTGAGTTTATCCTTGATATGTTCATCCTAACCGATGATGGATACTCTCCTCTTTGGTTTTCTACCCAGTAACTGGTAGTTATAAATCCTACTTTCTACAGTTTTTCCCCAACAAGGCTATTCTTACCCAGTAACCGATAATGAATACTCCCTCTTGGTGGTTCCCAGTGAATCATCCTTGATATGTTCATCCTAACAGATGACAAATGTCTTCTCTGTCATATCTTTATTATCTCCTTACCCAGTAGCAGGTAGTAGATAATAGACTTCTGCTCCACCTGTGTTGAAGTTTATTTCTTCCCCAGTTGAGTTGAGTGGGTATTTCCTAGGTGAAATCGCTTCTCCTGCATGATTCGAGTACTTCAGTGTTATCCTGATCTACTCGCTTTCCCTGCAGATGTTTTGTTTCCCCGACTGAGCCTTTCCATTTTGTATGGAATTCCTCTAGTCCCCCAACAGTTTTAAGTCGTAGCCTGGCCTACGCATAACCTCATTTATTCCCCCAGAGTCTCTGTCTCCCCAGTGAGTTTTCTTCATGGAATGCATTATACTCCCGCGGACTTTCGGTTTCTCTGATTTCTTTTCCTCTATGGCAATATTTCCCCATAGAGCATTAACTTTTACATTCGTATCATATGCATGATGAGGTCTCTTAGGGACCAAAATTTGTTTCGATATGTTGTTATTTAAGCCCATTCTACTAAGTCAAGCTGAAGATTTTAACCTTCACCTCCTCAGTTAGAATGTCCTTAAATAGGAGCAGCTGTAAGACCCCAATTTTGACCCTAAGATCCCTCATGCAATTTCATCATAAGCACTAGCATTGGGATCATACCTTGGCATCCTCCTTACCCCTCTCTCATTGGGTTTGTTTTGGGAGATATCACCAAGCACCATGTGATTGTATCATACTTGTATACCAAAAATATGTCTTTGCATTTGCCTAACTCTTTTGTAGGTAGGGCATGAGCACATTGATTTATCAAGTTCATATCTAGGGTTTGAGGCCCTCATGACAAAGAGAATAACTATGATTTGATCCAAGAATGGTTATAAGCATCATATGTGAGTCCCAATGTTCTCTACATGTTATATTGATCAAGTATTCTTCAAGAGTTTGGAGGTGATTTGCCTTGGATACCCTAGTTTGACTGGGTATCTTGAGTAACTTCTCCAACAAGCCATCTCACCAATTGATCAATTTCCTCAAGGGAAACTTTAAAATTCATCATCTTATACTTATATGATCTACCATGAGCCAATAAAGTCAAGATAATTGAAGGTTAGCAAGTTGGTTGATGGTGGTTGGCCAGATGAATTCATCTGATCAAAACTGGGTCTCCCTAGGCCCTATCTCCTACAATTTTCACCATATGAAAATGATTCCAAGAGAAACGTTACTCTAAATTGTAAGACCCCAATTTTGGCCCTAAGATCCCTCATAGCATCATATCATATCATATCATGGCCTCAAGGATCTTTGTGCACCTTTGTTTCCCTCCTAGTGGGTGGTTATCTTGTGAGTGTGGTTCTTGATCACCAAGCATGTATTGCATTTGTATATCATTGCTTTTCATTTTTTTATCAACCAAAGGTACAAAAATATTGTCATCTAACCATGTTACTTGCAGATGAAGCCAATTAGGTCAAAATCAGTCAAAATCAGTCAAAGTCAGTCATTGAGATAGATGGTGGCCATTCTTGCAGAATTTGGGCACCATGATCAATCATCAAGAGTTCATATGAGTTGTGACATCATTTGGAATCAAGATCTCAAGTGATTAGGGTTTGGAATTCATCAGAACATGGTTCAGTCAACCAAACCCTAGAAAAGTCAACTGTTGGTCAACTGTGCATTTAATCAGTGATTTGATGGTGGGAATTGGTTTGAGAGGTCTCATTCATGTCCATATAAGCCTCATATATCATTTCAAATATCATCATGGAAGAATTTGAAGTCAAACAAGAAATTTCCCAAAATAGAAAGTTGACCTATAATTGGACTTTGCCAAAAATGGAAACTTCTTCTCCTCAACATTACATCATCATAAAAGCTTCAAATGAATTTTTGCCCAACATGAAAGTTGAAGATCTTGTTCTCCCATTTCCAAAAAGTCCAAGAACACTCAATTCCCATTTATGGTTGGCAAGTTATGATCAAATCATTCTCAAATTTTTTTGAACTTCAAAAGGCCATATCTTCCAAACCATTTGGCCAAATTGGGTGGGGTTTTTTGCTACAAGTCATATTTGATGCCCTCTTTCCAAATATGTCATCATAATTCACCAAAAGTTCACCAATCAAAATGGCATTTTTGAAGTGGTTTGAATTAATTAAGTGAGGTGAAAAAGTGACTTTGCAAAATAACCAATTCCAACACATTTTACCATTTGAGAATGATCAGAAATTGCATTTTGGATGTGTCTAAAGGCCCAATTCGCAGCTGTTAGCACATGGACATGTAACATGAGTTGAAATTTACAAATTAGCAAAAACATTCAATTAAGCAATTTCTGATTACATTTTCCATTAACCATGATTAACCAACCTTAAACAGAGTACATATATCACTTTTTCTGCTGAAAACCCTAGCCACTCTTTCACAAACAGAACAAAAAACTCTTTTGCTCTCAAAAAATTCATTTCCTTCACTTGAAATTTTTCTGAAAACCTTCAAAGAATACGTGATTCTGTGCTTTGTGCCATCATACTCCATCCTTTTGGAAGCTTTTGTGAGCATCAAACAACCACTGTAAGCAAGGAATCCGCAGCTGTTACTCCTAAGCATTTCCATGGCGGATCTCGATTTGAGCTAGAAACAAGGTTGTTGAGCTAAAACTCGTGCCCCATTCATCATCTGGAACTTGAAGCTTCACTTGTTTCAACCTTCCACAGCCAAACAACATCTATTTCATCATTGTGCTTCCAAGTTGGTAAGAATTCGATTCTCTTGTTTCTCAAAACCATGATATGCTTTGAATAGATCCTTTCATGCTGGTCATGTTGAACTTTAAATCGATTAAAATGGTTGGATATTAAGGAAGAAATGTTGATTTAAAGTCTGGCATTCAAATATGTTTGTGCATGGTTCTTCTTTATTAGCTCGAATTGATGTTAATGATTGCTGGTATGTTGATGTACACTGCAAGAGGAACACATTGATATGTTGATTTTCGATTTTGGTCGCAAAAAGTTCTTACTGCAAATTTGAAAAATGATGAACAAGATGATGATACACTGTAGCGGTGAAACCCTAGAAATTTCAAACCCAGAATCCGCTTGCCCGTGTTTGGTTGGCTGGAGATTCTATTTTGCATGCTTTCCACTGTTTGATTGCCATGAAGCCAATCGCTGGCTGCCACGCTGCTAAATGGAACGCAGCGTTCCACTAAATGAACACCATAATTACGAATATGCCATTCCGTGTCACATTTGTTTATTTAAATCATTTTATTTCACAATTTTTATTTCATTTTGATCACCATCTTACAAAAATCATAAATGTTTCAATTCTTATCCAAATTTCATGGGACTTTTTGCAAAATGCTCTGTATGATCTCTAGTTTTTTATCATGATTTTTCCAGATTTTTTTCATGAATAGATTTTTAATTGTGCTAGGGTTTGTCACATGTGCTCATTTTATGTATGTTTTGCCAAATCAATTGTGAAATGATGATACTTTATCCAATGCCTTTGAAATTGTTTGTGCTCAAACTAGACACATTCATGGTGATTTTGGTGTAGAGTTTGTGAATTTATCATTGCTGGTTTGTGAGTTATGATTTTTTGATTAGGGGTGTGACAATTTGTGTCACACCATTGATTTCCAACTTCATGATTTTAATTACCATGCTTCTTGAACTCAAATTGGTTTGAATTTTTGCATGAAGTCACTTGTGGATGTCTAGTTTACATGTGAAGTTTTCTGGAATTATTTATGGCATTTCCTATTTGATTTGGAATTTCTCCCTTGTTTGGTCATTTGTTGACTTTTTGTGACACATGTTCTCATATGATTTGTGAAATTCTCATGCTTAATTGGGTGGACATGAAATTTGACATGTGATTAGTAGACATCTTAAACTTTGCCATGGTTTTGATCCCATTCATTTCTCATATGTTGTCACTGATTTATGATTTATTGAAGTTGGTACATGTTTGGTTGACTTCTTTGAGCATGCTTAAACTTGTTTTGACTTTCTGATTTTCATTGACCAACTTCCCTTTGTCCAAATGAGCTGAAATTTGGTATGCATATCATGTTATGGTTGATGTTTGATCATGAATTATTTTATGATTTATTGAATTGTTTATGATTGGTTTTGAGTTGAGTCTTGCTGTTGACTTCTATGAGCTTCCATATGCTATGCTCTGACCTAATTTGTTCATGAAATGATGATGATGATTGATATGAACATGAAACCAATTGAGTTTGCTTCTTGATTGTTTGAACTTGATTTTGATTGAATTTCACTTGCTGTTTTGACTTTCTTATCTCTTTTTGACCCTAGGCTTGTCCTAGTGGTCATGTTGCTCATGTTTAAGTTTGTTGTTTCAGGTTAAGCAACAAATGCTCCAAAAAGATCATTACAAATTGATTGAGCTTGATTTGATTATCATGACTAACTTGTTTGTTTTGTAGGTTGCTTGGCTCACATGCTTTGAGCCTTGTGCATCGCACATTTAACTGATTGTGTTGACTGTTGATCTTTATCTCATTTTGATTTAAACTTTGAGTTGTGTACTGATTATGTTTGACTGGTTTCAGGTACCTTTAGTTGCTTAGTTCTTTAAGAACTTGCTTTGCTTTGCTTAATAGCAATTTGCATTGAGGTATAATCCCTTATCTTCATGTAGTCTGGAAGACCTGGCCTGTTACTTGGCCAGGCAACTGTCTGAAGTCCTCCTTAAGAGGCAATGCTTGTGTGTGTTTACATTTGTCCCAAGCAGGAAAAGTCCTTTGAATAAGGCAATTGGTAGAATCCAAGAGATATGCAACCTATCTCCTACTATTCTGTGAGTCACTCACATTGCTCACACTACTTGTGTTTGATGCATAGTGAGTAAAAACCCAAGATCTATCGAGTCAATAATCTGTGGAGAGAGTTCCTACTTTCTGAACTCCCACACCTTCTGATATTCAAATGCTCTCCCTGGCCAGGGATAAGAGCAATGAGGCACACCCCTCATATCCTTTCATCTGCTTCACCTTAGCCCCTCAATGGCAAGGTTAAGAGCACCATTAACCCTATTCCAGTTGGCTTCAATGCCTAACCCTTTGTGTGAGCCTGATTGTTTGGTTATAGTGTGTGCTGAATGACTTCATTGATTGATTGCTTATTTCATATGCACATGTTTGCTTGTATGATTTATGCATTTATCATCATTAATTGCTCATTAGTGCATGATCATTTCATTTGTCTTGATAACATATCTTTGTTGTTTGCCCATTGAGGACAATTGTAAGACCACTCATCGGCCATTGTTCCTATGATATGGAAGTGAGTATAAGACCATTTCATTGGCCACTCATCTTCTCTTTGCTTGATGCATTTGTTTGTTGTATGTGAGGATGCAATTGTAAGTCCCTGCAAGTTGGCATTTGTATTCCTAGGACCATACTGTGGAGGTTAGAGTAAGCCCAGATAAATTGGCATCTGACATCCAAATTTTGTCTTTGTTGTTGGAGATTGGTATAAGCCCAGATAGATTGGCATCCGGTATCCGCTTTCATTTCTTTGTTGAGGAGATTAGTATAAGTCCATAGAGTGGCCTCTGATATCCAGTTTTGTTTTAGGAGATTGGTATAAGTCCAGTGATTGGCATCCGGTATCCGCTTTTGTTGACTTTCTTATCATTTGTTTGCTTGTTTGTTATTACTCATTGCCCATTCCAAAGGACACACTTGAATCATCTTCTATATAATTTCAAGAGGTGAACCTTCTAGGAAGTTTTACACTCCATCCTCATCCATTCATCCCTCTTTGTCCTAAACCTTTTCACACATTACTTTCAAACTTGAGATAGATATTGTGCAAACATCTTCATGCTTTCAAATTAAAAACCTGGACCCCAAGTCCTTGACTTTTTTTTCAAACTCCATTTCATAATACTTCTTTGAATTAATCTTAACCCTACTTTGACTCTACTTTCATGGATACTCATAATCAATTAATTCCACCCATTCAATTGTTTTGTGGCTTTGTCCATTCTTGCTAAGTTTTCATACATGAGCTATAGGTTTGATTTATCCTAGTTGGTTGATGTCAATCTCACCTATTTGTCCTTAGTTGATTGAATTGTAAGTCTTCCTTGCTTATTATAGGGTTAACCCCTCACTAGCAAGTTGAAGTTGTTCTCACATGGTGGACTTGTTGTTTGTATAAGGTTGAGTTTTCTCCCGTGGATAACGTAAGACCTTAGGGCTTGTTTTTAAAATTGAACTCACAAACTTTTGGAAATCTTTTAGCCGAACTACGGCGTTTTGATCCTTACCTTTGATGGAAGGTACGTAGGCAACGGGTTCATCCGTTCGAACACAAAAATAATTAACTTGTACATTCTTTTCTCATCATCCCATTCATGTTTGCACAATACTTATGTCATAACAAATAACAATTTTATACAACAAGTGTGAAAAGGGCTCCCTAGGAGTACCTAGGACGTAGTGGGTGCCTAACACCTTCCCATTGCGTAATTTACCCCTTACCCAGACTCTCTGATCTTTTTATTAGTTTTCTACGCGTAAAACTTCTTAGGCTTTTGTTCGCTTTTTAGCCAATCCTTTGGATAAATAAAAGTGCGGTGGCGACTCGAATTCATTGTATGCTTTGCTTATGGTTTAATCAATAAATCATATAGCGACGAATACACCGCTACAGAAAAGTGGCGACTCTGCTGGGGATCATCCCTGGTTGTATTGCCTACTTTTCACCCTTGTTGTGTGCCATATTATTATTTGTTATATGACATATTTTTGTACCATTTGGGATGACTGTATTGATTGTAATGTATGAATTGCTTGATATACAATTGTTGTTTTCTTTGGTGATCTGTGAGATGAGTTCTATACCCGGACTCGAGTGCACTCTAGGATAGGAGAATGGCATAGTCTTGTTGACTGGTGTGGAGTATTCCTTAGCCAGTTGACTTGCGAGTCCATTCATTTGGTGGAGGTCATGTTGGATTAATAATGTCACACAAGTTATTTGTGGTTAGGCATTATTATTTCAATCATGTGCCGCAGAAGCCAAGGACCATAGTTTACCAAACCCATCTTGGCCTATTTTTAGGAACGTAGTGCGGAGGTCGTTCAGATGTAAGTTCTGATACGATTGTTACGCGATACTACACTCATAAGAGTTTCTCTTGAGAATATTCTTGGAATACGAGTATTCGTTCCTCCGATAATATTCGAAAGATGGAACGATGATTATGGGAACCTCTGGTAGAACATGTCTGGCAGGTTTAAACCCTAGTACACTCCCTTTGGGTGGTCCTTAACCGAGACTCCATGCTCGTGATTCTCAACAAACCCGTGATTCGTGGTTGAGTCGTTCAAACATCGTTAATATCAATGGAGCCTGGGCGTTGATCAGGTATAAAACCTAAATCCCCCAAAACGGATGGTTGATATTAAGGATGATAGAGCCGGTTCATGTACCGTTAATATCAATGGAACTTGGGTGTCGATAAGGTGAAAACCTAAATCCACCAAAATGGATGATTGATATTAGGGATACACTGAGTTTTCCCATGACCTTTGTTTGGTGTGACTTGTTTGATCCTTGAGTGTGATTGTTGCATTCATACATTCATGCATTCATCTGCACTTCATGTCATCAAAAAAAGAAAATTTTCAAAGAACTCAAAGGAGTTTATTTGCAAAAAATTTCAAACATGAAAAAACCGGGAAATTTTTTTCACCTGATATGTCTGATGAGATATTCTCATGTATGATCAAAATGCTTAAATATTTCAAAGTTTGCAAATAAAACCCTCGGGTTCCTTTGATATAAAAACAAAGCATATGCACAAACACTTCATGCATCATTTGCATAAGCGGGTGTTTTGTTCCGGTCTCCCGTCCTGTGGTCTGACCCTGCGATCTTCATTTATTTTGAAGACGCACTTCACCGGTACTATACCAAAGCCAACTCTGCCAGATTGATGGATTATGTTGAGCAAGAGAGTTGTGAACTCAGAGGAGGAATTTGCCAGACTTAGTACTGTTGATGGATTTATTCCTGGTTAACCAATCCCGGGCTGGCATTGGCTACTGTTCTGGGGCATGTAATGAGCAAGGTTTGTTCAAGTGGAGGTTTCATCCATGCCGATCAACCTGAAGAAGAAGCTGTTGCTATCTTAGAAGAGGATGCAGAGGACGTGAACAATTTCATCATTCCTGGTGGTGTCTGCCACAATTGGGTCGCTGTGGATGTTCCTACGGTCATTCATAAGTCAGCGTGATTTGTTCACTTTGTTCAAAACCCTTCTCCCATGCCAAAAGGAGAAGCGATGACATTGCTGGCAGCATTTTAATGCAATGATGTTTTCATTCAATTAATGCATTGTTAAACATTTGTTTTTCCATTTGTTTTCACTTTTTGCTTTTTGCATGAAATCAGTGATCACAAAAAACCCTGAAAAACAATAAAACAACATTTTTCATCTGCATAAATGATTTGCTTGTTTAAATATCAAAAGCTTTTCATTATCCAGAATCGTTATGCAGGGATTTCTAAACCCATTGAACATAATGATCCAACGCCATCTCCCAATCTTGAATTCTTTGTATTTGAGGCAGAGGAAGATGATGTTGAAGGGGATTCCTGACGAGATTTCCCCGAGCACTTGAGCAATGAAAAGCAGATCATTCAGCTGCGTCTCAAGAACCCAACAACAGTCAAACTGGGGCATTACAAATGTGATATAAAAAAAAATATATAACAAAAAAAAAAGAGAGGGTGAAAAAGAATAAAAAAATCAAAAATCAGGAAATTTTTTTCAAAATTTCTTCAAAAGAAAAAAGAAAAACTATACCCTCAAGTCCCAAGTTGACTGATGCTGAATGGATTCAGAGTCGTTATGACCAATTGAATATGATTGAAGAGAAGCGGTTAACTGCCATGTGTCATGGTCAGTTATATCAGCAGAGAATGAAGAAAGCATTCGACAAGAAGGTCAAACCTCGTGTGTTCCGAGAAGGTGACCTCGTGCTCAAGAAAGTTTTGTCTTTCGCGCCCGATTCCAGGGGCAAGTGGACTCCAAACTACGAGGGTCCATATGTTGTTAAGAGAGCCTTTTCAGGCGGAGCTTTGATGCTTACAACAATGGATGGGGAGGATTTCACTCGTCCCGTGAATTCAGATGCGGTCAAGAAATACTTTGCCTAGAAAAAAAAAGTATATGCAAATGAGAAAAACAGAATAGCTCGCTAAGTTGAAAACCCGAAAGGGCGGCTTAGGCAAAAATGAGCGTCTCGGTGGAGAACCCGCAAGGGTAATCTAGGCAAAAATCAGAGACTTGAAAAAAAAAAGAGAATATTTGCATCCCGCTAGATTGAGTACCTCACCCTGGGGCAATCTAGGCAAAAATTAGGGATTTGGCAAGTGACTGCATCCTGACAAGACTTTCTGTTCACCAGTCGTCATTTCGTCAGAAGATTCTCGATTCGTCGTCAACCGAAGCTTCGGATACATCGAGATTCAAATTGGTAGAGAAAGGATCATTATGTTCAATGTAGCCCTCTTCCAATATATATCACTGATTTCAAATTTGTACAGATCTATGGAGTCTTGCCATTTGCAGGCTACCATTCCATCAAATCAATTTGAGCTTTTATCCAAATTATTTGCACTCTTATTTGTTTCAATTCAACAAATGTTTTGCATGTTTTAAATTGATAAAATGTCATTGTTTTAAACAAATCAAATTTTTCAAAATTTGCTGTTTTAAACAAAGTGAATATTCACAAGGTTGAAAGGATACTCAAGAATATCTCAGTGCTCTCCCAAGGGTGGCATGATTTCCAACAGGTAAGACATTTGTTCATACTCCTGGTTTGGTTGTATCTTCTTTCTTCAGATCTTTGGTGGGGTTGTTCCTCAAACAGAGTTGTTGTTGGGGTTGTTCCCCAAGCAGAGTGTTGTTGAAGACTTCGTTTTCTCCAGCAGCAGTTTTCCCCAGCATGGGTGTTTCCTTGTGAGTTTCGGCGGTTGATTGGTTTGTCATCTTGGTGCCCCGTCACTTTCTCCAGTGGGTCGCCTGCCCCAGACTTTATTTGTCTCCTTAGCACAGTCACGAGTAGAGCTGTTATTGATATCCCCATCGGAGTCGCGAGCAGAGTTGTTGTCACTCTTCCCAGTGCAGTTGCCAGCGGAATTGTCTGTTTCCTCAGCACGATCACTTTCTTTTTGAAAGACCCGGTAAGTCAGCGGTTTGATACCCGGTACTTTACCTTTTCCCCGGCGAAGTCGTCTGCGGAATTGTTGCTATCTCTCCATCAGAGTTTTTCTCTTCAGCAGAGCAGGGTTTATTTTCCTATTCAGTGGTTGATTGGGTTGATATCCCAGTATTTCAACCATCTTTTCCTAAGCGTAGTCTGCAGAATGTTTGTTGTGGCAGCTTCGCCTGCTGAATGCTCCTTCGATCCCCAGTATGGTAGGATGATGGCTCTAGCATCCAGAGAATGGATTGATTTCCTGACTGTTTGTGATCCCCAGTAGAGTGGCTTATATTGCAGAATCTACTTGTTGTGATCAATTCGCTATGAGTATTCTCCCCAAGTAGAGTGGTTCGTTGCAGAATCTACTTGTGTGGTACATTCTCCCTCAGTGGGTTGTTCCCCAGCGGAGTTATGTGGAGTTTGCTTCTACAGCAGTTTGTGTTTGTACAACGCACTTTTTTGTTTCTCAGTTGACACTGGGATCCCCGGCAGATACTTTGGGACTTCTCTTGTTCCCCTACAGATTTGTCTTGGTGGCTGCTTTGCCCGTTGTGACTTTTTGTACCTGGATTGGGTTGTTTCCTGATATCTCTGATCCTCTGCTTCTCCAGCAGTACCCGCAGATCTTTGCTTGACAGCATATAGATCTCCGCAGATTGGCTCTCCAGCTGGTTTTTCCCCTGGAAGTATAATACCAGGCGTTTGATTCCTGGACCTGTTGTGTTAGAATTGTCTGTTTTGTCAGCATTCATCAAACATAAATCACGCATATTCATGCATATTCATAAAACATTCAGATATTCATGTTGCATTTCTTGCCATATATCCTTTGTTTGTTGTTTCCTGCAACGGGTGATACAGATCTTCTTTATAGATCTTCCCTTAGCAGATGTCGGGTGTTATAAATCTCTCCATATAGAGTCAGCCCCATAAGCAGAAAATGTCTGTTGTCTTTCCTTCTGCAGTTCCCCACCGAGATATATCCTCGTGGATGACGGTTTCTTCCGTTTCCTCCCAACACATATATTGGGATGGATTTTCCTATTTGAGTTACATCCTCATTAGGACATGTCTTGATTCAGTCCGTCTTTTCGGATTATTCCCGAATTGGATATTTGTCAAATGTCTTGTGCTTCCCAGTGGGTTGTTCCCCAGCGGAGTAGTTTTGGGCCTCTACCCTCATACCGGTAGTTATAAGTCCTATTTTTCCTGGCTCTCTTGGCAGAATTTGTGGTTATACACCTTTTATTCCCCAGCCAGAGTTGTTGGTTTTCTACCCCGTATTCGGTAGATGTAAACCCTAATTTTGTGGTTATCCCCACCAGAGTTTGGCCCTCTGCCTACAAACCAGCAGTCGTAAGTCCTATCTTTGCGGTTTTTCTACCTACGAACCGGTAGTCATAAACCCTGTTTTCTCCACTTGCAGAGTTAATTTTGTTGTTCATCCCAACCGATGACAATCCCCTCTTTGTGGTTATCTTCATTCAATACTTGATGTTGATCTTCCTTTCGCTTGGATAAGTTGCTCAGATAAGCACTTATATCCCTAGCAAGTCTTTTGTGGATAATTGCCGTATGCTAGCAATTTTATCCCTAGCGGGTCCTTTCACCTTTTGTCAGTGATTGTGTTCCCCGGATCATTGATTTTCATCAATGCATTCCCAGCGAGTCTTCTTTCATTTACCCTCTTGTTGGTAATGTCTGTTGCTCCCTTTGATTGGTCATCATTATATACTTAGTTTGGTATCCCGATGCCTTTCTTTTCAGATTTTATCCTATAAACAACCTACAACCCGGTTCAGGATAATCTTCCATGCGAGGTTATTATTCACGTTTTGACGGCTATGAATAATATATCTCATGTACTCTTCAGTCGAAGCCTTTCGTGTTTCCCTGGTCGAGTAAGATTCGCTTTTTCCCTTCGCGGAATCGAATATTTCTTTGTTGTCGGATAATTGCCGGATGCTTGCAATTTATCTTTTGAGTTGTCTTTCGATTACCCGTATGCTTGGTATTGATTGTCTCTCTTTTTGGTTAGTCACCTATTATATACTTCGGTATCTCTGGTGTCTCTTCCTTTTTCGAGTATATTATTCACGGTCTGCCGGTAATGAATAATATGTCTCATGCGCTCTTTGGTTGGAGTCCTTTGTTGATCTTCCCTAGTCGAGTAAGATTCGTATTCTTTGTAGAATCGAATGTCCATCCTTTAACCAGTTTGTGTTTTGGATGATGTGTGTTTTGGCATATATACCAACTCACGTTTTCGGTAGATCACCTATTATATACCTCGGTATCTCTGGTGTTTCTTACCATGCGAGTTTATTATCTACGTTCTGACGGTAATAGATAATAAATCTCATGCGAGTTTTCTTATCCACGGTCTGCCGGTAATGGATATTGTATCTCATGCACTCTTTGGGTTTGTGTCCCCAGTTGAGTAAGATTCGTTTTCCCGTTGTGGATTCGAATGTCCATCCTATAAGTCGATTTGCTTTTTCAAGCCCTCCTTTCGGATGATGAGTGTTTTGGCATATATACCAATTCACGCTTTGGTCGATCACCTATTATATACCTCGGTATCTCTGGTGTTCCTTCCTTTCTGCTCCCTATTATGACCTCGGTCCCCCTGTGGAGTCAGATTTTCCTGAGGTTATGTACCTTTTTCAGGTCTTTCTCAGATGTTTGGTTGATTGATATCTCTCACCCTTATACCGGTCTTAGATATTCATTCTTCCTGAGTTTGTTACCCTTATACCGGTAACACCTCATTGTTTGGTGCTTCCTCAATGAAGTTTTCCTGTTGCTTCTCTCCCAGGAGTCAGCTTGTGTCTCTCCAATGGATTTATTTTCCTTTGGAATTCTTTTCCCCAGTGTGAGTCCTTCACTCCCTAGTGAGGCCTCCAGTCTGATTTCTGTTCTTCTAATCAAAGTCGTGTCTTGTTCGCGCTGTGTCAGTTTTGTTTATTCCCAACAAGAATCTTGTTAGAGTCTCTCTTCCTGGTGAGTGTATCACTCCGATGGATCGTCTTTTCTTCTGTGTGAATCATATTCCCCACAGAGTTTGTGTCTTTTGCATGCATACATTTGCATCATGAGGTCTCTTAGGGACCAAAATTTGTCTCATTACTGTTATTTAAGCCCATTCTACCGCGTCGAGTTGAAGATTTCTAAACTTCACTTCTCCGGCTAGAATGACCTTAAATAGGGGCATCTGTAAGACCCCAATTTTGGCCCTAAGATCCCTCATAGCATCATATCATATCATATCATGGCCTCAAGGATCTTTGTGCACCTTTGTTTCCCTCCTAGTGGGTGGTTATCTTGTGAGTGTGGTTCTTGATCACCAAGCATGTATTGCATTTGTATATCATTGCTTTTCATTTGTTTATCAACCAAAGGTACAAAAATATTGTCATCTAACCATGTTACTTGCAGATGAAGCCAATTAGGTCAAAATCAGTCAAAATCAGTCAAAGTCAGTCATTGAGATAGATGGTGGCCATTCTTGCAGAATTTGGGCACCATGATCAATCATCAAGAGTTCATATGAGTTGTGACATCATTTGGAATCAAGATCTCAAGTGATTAGGGTTTGGAATTCATCAGAACATGGTTCAGTCAACCAAACCCTAGAAAAGTCAACTGTTGGTCAACTGTGCATTTAATCAGTGATTTGATGGTGGGAATTGGTTTGAGAGGTCTCATTCATGTCCATATAAGCCTCATATATCATGTCAAACATCATCATGGAAGAATTTGAAGTCAAACAAGAAATTTCCCAAAATAGAAAGTTGACCTATAATTGGACTTTGCCAAAAATGGAAACTTCTTCTCCTCAACATTACATCATCATAAAAGCTTCAAATGAATTTTTGCCCAACATGAAAGTTGAAGATCTTGTTCTCCCATTTCCAAAAAGTCCAAGAACACTCAATTCCCATTTATGGTTGGCAAGTTATGATCAAATCATTCTCAAAATTTTTTGAACTTCAAAAGGCCATATCTTCCAAACCATTTGGCCAAATTGGGTGGGGTATTTTGCTACAAGTCATATTTGATGCCCTCTTTCCAAATATGTCATCATAATTCACCAAAAGTTCACCAATCAAAATGGCATTTTTGAAGTGGTTTGAATTAATTAAGTGAGGTGAAAAAGTGACTTTGCAAAATAACCAATTCCAACACATTTTACCATTTGAGAATGATCAGAAATTGCATTTTGGATGTGTCTAAAGGCCCAATTCGCAGCTGTTAGCACATGGACATGTAACATGAGTTGAAATTTACAAATTAGCAAAAACATTCAATTAAGCAATTTCTGATTACATTTTCCATTAACCATGATTAACCAACCTTAAACAGAGTACATATATCACTTTTTCTGCTGAAAACCCTAGCCACTCTTTCACAAACAGAACAAAAAACTCTTTTGCTCTCAAAACATTCATTTCCTTCACTTGAAATTTTTCTGAAAACCTTCTAAGAATACGTGATTCTGTGCTTTGTGCCATCATACTCCATCCTTTTGGAAGCTTTTGTGAGCATCAAACAACCACTGTAAGCAAGGAATCCGCAGCTGTTACTCCTAAGCATTTCCATGGCAGATCTCGACTTGAGCTAGAAACAAGGTTGTTGAGCTAAAACTCGTGCCCCATTCATCATCTGGAACTTGAAGCTTCACCTGTTTCAACCTTCCACAGCCAAACAACATCTATTTCATCATTGTGCTTCCAAGTTGGTAAGAATTCGATTCTCTTGTTTCTCAAAACCATGATATGCTTTGAATAGATCCTTTCATGCTGGTCATGTTGAACTTTAAATCGATTAAAATGGTTGGATATTAAGGAAGAAATGTTGATTTAAAGTCTGGCATTCAAATATGTTTGTGCATGGTTCTTCTTTATTAGCTCGAATTGATGTTAATGATTGCTGGTATGTTGATGTACACTGCAAGAGGAACACATTGATATGTTGATTTTCGATTTTGGTCGCAAAAAGTTCTTACTGCAAATTTGAAAAATGATGAACAAGATGATGATACACTGTAGCGGTGAAACCCTAGAAATTTCAAACCCAGAATCCGCTTGCCCGTGTTTGGTTGGCTGGAGATTCTATTTTGCATGCTTTCCACTGTTTGATTGCCATGAAGCCAATCGCTGGCTGCCACGCTGCTAAATGGAACGCAGCGTTCCACTAAATGAACACCATAATTACGAATATGCCATTCCATGTCACATTTGTTTATTTAAATCATTTTATTTCACAATTTTTATTTCATTTTGATCACCATCTTACAAAAATCATAAATGTTTCAATTCTTATCCAAATTTCATGGGACTTTTTGCAAAATGCTCTGTATGATCTCTAGTTTTTTATCATGATTTTTCCAGATTTTTTGCATGAATAGATTTTTAATTGTGCTAGGGTTTGTCACATGTGCTCATTTTATGTATGTTTTGCCAAATCAATTGTGAAATGATGATACTTTATCCAATGCCTTTGAAATTTTTTGTGCTCAAACTAGACACATTCATTGTGATTTTGGTGTAGAGTTTGTGAATTTATCATTGCTGGTTTGTGAGTTATGATTTTTTGATTAGGGGTGTGACAATTTGTGTCACACCATTGATGTCCAACTTCATGATTTTAATTACCATGCTTCTTGAACTCAAATTGGTTTGAATTTTTGAATGAAGTCACTTGTGGATGTCTAGTTTACTTGTGAAGTTTTCTGGAATTATTGATGGCATTTCCTATTTGATTTGGAATTTCTCCCTTGTTTGGTCATTTGTTGACTTTTTGTGACACATGTTCTCATATGATTTGTGAAATTCTCATGCTTAATTGGGTGGACATGAAATTTGACATGTGATTAGTAGACATCTTAAACTTTGCCATGGTTTTGATCCCATTCATTTCTCATATGTTGTCACTGATTTATGATTTATTGAAGTTGGTACATGTTTGGTTGACTTCTTTGAGCATGCTTAAACTTGTTTTGACTTTCTGATTTTCATTGACCAACTTCCTATTGTCCAAATGAGCTGAAATTTGGTATGCATATCATGTTATGGTTGATGTTTGATCATGAATTATTTGATGATTTATTGAATTGTTTATGATTGGTTTTGAGTTGAGTCTTTCTGTTGACTTCTATGAGCTTCCATATGCTATGCTCTGACCTAATTTGTTCATGAAATGATGATGATGATTGATATGAACATGAAACCAATTGAGTTTGCTTCTTGATTGTTTGAACTTGATTTTGATTGAATTTAACTTGCTGTTTTGACTTTCTTATCTCTTTTTGACCCTAGGCTTGTCCTAGTGGTCATGTTGCTCATGTTTAAGTTTGTTGTTTCAGGTTAAGTAACAAATGCTCCAAAAAGATCATTACAAATTGATTGAGCTTGATTTGATTATCATGACTAACTTGTTTGTTTTGTAGGTTGCTTGGCTCACATGCTTTGAGCCTTGTGCATCGCACATTTAACTGATTGTGTTGACTGTTGATCTTTATCTCATTTTGATTTAAACTTTGAGTTGTGTACTGATTCTGTTTGACTGGTTTCAGGTACCTTTAGTTGCTTAGTTCTTTAAGAACTTGCTTTGCTTTGCTTAATAGCAATTTGCATTGAGGTATAATCCCTTTTCTTTATGTAGTCTGGAAGACCTGGCCTGTTACTTGGCCAGGCAACTGTCTGAAGTCCTCCTTAAGAGGCAATGCTTGTGTGTGTTTACATTTGTCCCAAGCAGGAAAAGTCCTTTGAATAAGGCAATTGGTAGAATCCAAGAGATATGCAACCTATCTCCTACTATTCTGTGAGTCACTCACATTGCTCACACTACTTGTGTTTGATGCATAGTGAGTAAAAACCCAAGATCTATCGAGTCAATAATCTGTGGAGAGAGTTCCTACTTTCTGAACTCCCACACCTTCTGATATTCAAATGCTCTCCCTGGCCAGGGATAAGAGCAATGAGGCACACCCCTCATATCCTTTCATCTGCTTCACCTTAGCCCCTCAATGGCAAGGTTAAGAGCACCATTAACCCTATTCCAGTTGGCTTCAATGCCTAACCCTTTGTGTGAGCCTGATTGTTTGGTTATAGTGTGTGCTGAATGACTTCATTGATTGATTGCTTATTTCATATGCACATGTTTGCTTGTATGATTTATGCATTTATCATCATTAATTGCTCATTAGTGCATGATCATTTCATTTGTCTTGATAACATATCTTTGTTGTTTGCCCATTGAGGACAATTGTAAGACCACTCATTGGCCATTGTTCCTATGATATGGAAGTGAGTATAAGACCATTTCATTGGCCACTCATCTTCTCTTTGCTTGATGCATTTGTTTGTTGTATGTGAGGATGCAATTGTAAGTCCCTGCAAGTTGGCATTTGTATTCCTAGGACCATACTGTGGAGGTTAGAGTAAGCCCAGATAAATTGGCATCTGACATCCAAATTTTGTCTTTGTTGTTGGAGATTGGTATAAGCCCAGATAGATTGGCATCCGGTATCCGCTTTCATTTCTTTGTTGAGGAGATTAGTATAAGTCCATAGAGTGGCCTCTGATATCCGGTTTTGTTTTAGGAGATTGGTATAAGTCCAGTGATTGGCATCCGATATCCGCTTTTGTTGACTTTCTTATCATTTGTTTGCTTGTTTGTTATTACTCATTGCCCATTCCAAAGGACACACTTGAATCATCTTCTATATAATTTCAAGAGGTGAACCTTCTAGGAAGTTTTACACTCCATCCTCATCCATTCATCCCTCTTTGTCCTAAACCTTTTCACACATTACTTTCAAACTTGAGATAGATATTGTGCAAACATCTTCATGCTTTCAAATTAAAAACCTGGACCCCAAGTCCTTGACTTTTTTTTCAAACTCCATTTCATAATACTTCTTTGAATTAATCTTAAACCTACTTTGACTCTACTTTCATGGATACTCATAATCAATTAATTCCACCCATTCAATTGTTTTGTGGCTTTGTCCATTCTTGCTAAGTTTTCATACATGAGCTATAGGTTTGATTTATCCTAGTTGGTTGATGTCAATCTCACCTATTTGTCCTTAGTTGATTGAATTATAAGTCTTCCTTGCTTATTATAGGGTTAACCCCTCACTAGCAAGTTGAAGCTGTTCTCACATGGTGGACTTGTTGTTTGTATAAGGTTGAGTTTTCTCCCGTGGATAACGTAAGACCTTAGGGCTTGTTTTTAAAATTGAACTCACAAACTTTTGGAAATCTTTTAGCCGAACTACGGCGTTTTGATCCTTACCTTTGATGGAAGGTATGTAGGCAACGGGTTCATCCGTTCGAACACAAAAATAATTAACTTGTACATTCTTTTCTCATCATCCCATTCATGTTTGCACAATACTTATGTCATAACAAATAACAATTTTATACAACAAGTGTGAAAAGGGCTCCCTAGGAGTACCTAGGACGTAGTGGGTGCCTAACACCTTCCCATTGCGTAATTTACCCCTTACCCAGACTCTCTGATCTTTTTATTAGTTTTCTACGCGTAAAACTTCTTAGGCTTTTGTTTGCTTTTTAGCCAATCCTTTGGATAAATAAAAGTGCGGTGGCGACTCGAATTCATTGTATGTTTTGCTTATGGTTTAATCAATAAATCATATAGCGACGAATACACCGCTACATAAATGACATTCCAAATAACTTTCATGTTGAGACCTAGAGCTATTATTTCTTGGAAAATCATTTTTCTATGTTGAAACATTATAGGTCATTTTATCTAAACCCTAATTTGAAAGTCAACTTCCCAAGGCCATAACTTTCTCAATTTTTATGAGATGAAAGATTTCCAAGTTGAACAATCAAATTCAAGATATCTACTTAAACTTTGATGTTTGGAGTGAGAGCTAAATCAACTTTTATGAGCATGTGATATGAGGATACATTATAGGTCATTTTTGACCTATACCATTGAACGAGTGATTTTTCCAAACTTCAGAAATGCATAAATATATCATTCTAAATCCAAATTACATGAAATTGATTACAATTTTCAAGGTCTTTGAAAGAGCTACAACTTTGATGAAGACACTTTTCTCATTTGAAGCTCACATAAAAAGTTAAGTACGATGGAATATTGAGATATATGGCTTGACACTTAGAAAATTTTTCAACATGTTGAAATTTCCAAACTTCCATCTTCAAATTCACCATGATACAAGCTCCAAATGAAAAAGTGTTCAACATTAAACTTGTTCCCCTTGATCCAAGCTTTCCAAAGAACCCAAGTTCATGCATTTTGGATGAAGTTTGCTAGGGCTGTGCATGGCTTTAACAGAGTTGCACCATTGGAGGAAATCAAATGTCCAAAACTCCATTTCACATTGCCTTGCCTATCAAGCATCATTTGAACTTAAGTACAGTTGCAATTGGATCAAAATGGATTACTTCATGGGCCTGTACACACCCATGCAAGCTTGTGCATCACATTGCCAAATTTAGCAAATTTTCAAGTGTGCAATTATCAATCCCAAATGCTATAAATACATGGCCTCTGAGCTCATTTGAAGCATACCT
This sequence comes from Lathyrus oleraceus, assembly GCF_024323335.1. NCBI lineage: Eukaryota > Viridiplantae > Streptophyta > Magnoliopsida > Fabales > Fabaceae > Lathyrus > Lathyrus oleraceus. The sequence continues at coordinate 208,743,152 of NC_066581.1, forward strand.
TGCGCGCCAGCTTTGCCCCCTATTGAAACCCTCTCATTCTAAAGGAAAACCTGATAATTTTCAATCTGAAAATTGAGTTTGAATCTCAACTGCTTGGAGATTCAAGAACTCCAGGATCCAAAGCCTTGCACCATTTCTAACCACTCCATGCAAGCTTTTCAAGTGTGATCAGATCATGTTTGAAGCAAACAACCTCAAGTTCTGCACATCATTGAAGATAATTTTCAGAAAACTTCATCTCTTAGATTCTCACTTAATTCTCATCAATTCTCTTGGATCTTTGGTTGTCTGAAGTCCTACCAATGTAGGCAAGAAGATTGAGTTGCTTAGAGGTCAAATCGAAGCAACTCAGTTGACACACCTCAAAATTCAACTCCTCATATCTTTCTATATATGTGGAGTTAGTTAAAATTGAGGTCAGATTCGTGCTCTACACCATTTTTTCTTTAATATCATGTCCTCTTTTTTTATTTTGGTGATGGTTGAGGGTGGACCAGTCCAGTGAGGTCCACCGGAGAAGAAGACCGGAGCTCTGTCTCCGGCGGTGCGTTGGCACGTCTCCCAGCCACAGGATCCTTTCAAAATGTTTTAATCCTGAGCACTCATTGTGATTACCCTTGGTACAGCACGCTGACTCGTGTGTTTGGTGAAACGTGCTTTTCAGACCACTTGATCTGCCACCTCAATTAATGAGGGAGATCAAGTGGTCCACGTTTTTCTGATTTTTTGATTTTAATTTTTATTCCTTTGATTTTCATTAATTCATATTAACTTTAATGTTGATCCAAAAAATATAAGAGTTTCACCAATAATTTTCAAATAATTTCGTCTTCCATATTTTGAATTAAAATTATTTTTTGGCTAATTATTAATATTTTTCATGATTTAATTGGTTTTGTTAATATTTTTAATTGTTTAAAAATACTTTTAAGTCTTTAAAAATTCTGAAAATTTTTCTCCAAGGTCCTTTGACCTTGTTTGACCTATGATAAATCTCATGGCCATTTATTTGGTGTTTTGATGAGGTTTTAGAAATTTGACAAATCATATTTAATTTAAATGTTTTATTTTAGTTTTTTTAATTTGAATAAATGCCAAATAATTGTGTTGACCTATTGTGATGATTTGTGTAAGTTTGACTCATGTTGTTGGGCCTTGGTCAAGGTTGATTTGACTTTGTTGAGTTAATATCATTGGATTTAGGGGATTGATGGAATGTACATTCCATCTCCCAAAATGAATGAATGATATTAATTTGGTAAAAGTCCCCCTTTGACCAATTTGAGTTTTGATCCATCCCCTTCCCTCTTCATCTCATTTCCCTTCTTTATGTATTCATCTCATTTGGCCTATGATATCTCTAAGTCCTAAGGGTAGTTGATTACAAAATCAACATAAGTATGGATGAGATTAGACCACCTCTTTTGCATATTCTTTTCATGTGTGGTATGTTTCATGAGCATAGTCCATTATACTGTGTCTCTAACATGCATTAACACCAAAATTCTATTGCCCGACCTCAAATAGTTGTGACTTCTACATAAGTCCAATTACGATTGCTTAACACAGTGCTAAATTTTTGACACAAAAGGCATATCATTCTAGTTAGTGAGATTGTAAGTCTCCCCTCTTTCATGGTATTGTGTGGAAACTTGGCCTTTTTTCCTTCCTTTGGAAGATGTCTTGGCTCAAGGATTCATGCTTGTGATAAGTGGGTTGAGTGTTCTCCAAAGAATGACTTAAAATGAAAAGCAAAAGCAAAACAATACTAACTTTTAACTCATTAACAACTAACATTTAGTTTCAAGTCCTTTATTTTAATGCACTTTAATTTTTAAGTTCTATTCATTTGCCATTATTCATACCATTCTAATTGTTTATGTTAATGCCATTTTCCCTTTGTCCATCTGGACCATATTATGTGATATATCTTGCTTGCGTATACTTTGTTTGTTTGTGTGGTCTTGGACCATTAATGTACATAATAAGAACAAAAACCCTAAAAACTTTTGTGTGGACTGTTGACTTGATCTTGGACAAATTGGACTTAGAATTTAGGCAACCTCCCTATGCTAAAGGACTTGGCCAATGCCAACTTTTGTGAAACCAAGTGATTGCAATTTGAAACTTCATCGGATACATCATTCAAGATCCCTTTGAGTTTATTTGCAACATGATCATTGTGAAGCTGTTATTTTGAACTTGTGACTTATGGAATTCATCTGTTACATGGGCTAATGTATGTTTTTTTTTATGATTACCATTTTCAAAATAAAGCAAGAAGTAAAAACAAACATCATAGATGTGGATGAATAGAATTAATTTTATTAATGATCAATTTGAAAATGCCCAAACAATGTTCGCTTTTCCCTTAGGCATAGGAGAAGGATTTTGAAAACATATAAAAGCAATTACTTAGATCGATGCAAAATAATAGGAACATCAACAGCAGTCCAATTGTTGCAAGCCTTTCCATGCGTCACAAAATTGGTGCAGTCTTCCTCTTCGTCATCTTCTAGCACAGCAGCTAAGTGTTGTTCATTGCTATGGATGAACCCCCCCGCTACGGAAGCTAAGTTGCATATCTTCAGACCTTGCAGTTGATGAACCTCGCTGAAAACCCAGACCAGTTCTGCCTTTGTTGTCGGAGACCTCTACCATACGCCCTCACTGGTCCACATTACCTTCTTCTACAATCTTCTTTGCATCCTTCAATGAGGACATAGGTGCGCCAACTCTCTTTTTAGCAGCAATAGATAAGGCTTGGAACAGAGTTCCAACCTCATCCTCAGCTTCAACATAAGAGAAAGATGGCAGGTGGCTAACCAACAACGCCTTATCCCCGCCAACGATTACAAGCTTTCCATTTTTCACAAATTTGAGTTTCTGATGCAATGTGGAGGTAATAACTCCCGCCTCATGGATCCATGGCCTTCCCAACAAGAAACTGTAGGTCGGGTGGATATACATTACTTGAAAAGTAATCTGGAAGTCACTCGGACCTATCTTAACTGGAAGGTCCACTTCACCTATCACTGTTTTGCGCGAACCATCAAAAGCTTTGACGATTACACCGTTATACCTCATAGGCACTCCTTGATATGATAACTTTGACAATGTTGACTTTGGTAGTACGTTCAACGAATACCCGGTGTCAACAAGCACATTCGACAAAGCATCATCTTTGCAGTTCATAGAGATATGCAAAGCTAAGTTATGATTTATGCCCTCCTCAGGGAGTTCTTCATCACAAAAACTGAGATTGTTGCAGGAAGTGATGTTAGCCACAATATGATCAAACTGATCCACTGTAACATCATGTTCCATAAAAGCTTGCTCTAGAACTTTCTGCAGTGCTTCTCTGTGCGCTTCTGAGTTCATGAGCAGAGACAACACTGAGATTTTTGAGGGGGTTTGGAGCAGCTGCTCCACCATATTAAACTCGCTCCTTTTGATCAATCGAAGTACCTCATCATCATCATTAGCCTTCAAATCGCTGGATTCACCAGACTTACCCTTTGAAGCACTAATCGGATCCTTAGCAGGCACTTCTACTTTCTTACTAACAGTTGATTCTTCTTTATTTTTTGGGAACACCGACCAAAACATACGACCACTTAGGGTCACCTTGGTAACATCAACAATGCTTACCACAAAACTGGTCGTCGGCAACGGGACCTCTTGACCATCCTTCATCATCGTAGCATTATACTGATATGGAACAGCTTTATCAGATGAATACGGGACTGAACCCTCTAACCGTATAACCAACGGCAATACTGATCTATTGCTGACATTGTTACTGTTGTTGCTATCGTATTGAATTACCAATCTCTCTGGCTGCTTGAAAATGGGCACTATGACATTTACATCATCATCTACATGACGAGATTGAACAATCTGAATCATGCCTTCATCCATCAGTCTTTGGATGTCCCTTTTCACAACTTCGTAACCCCTTGAACTAATACTGCAAATAGCACAACCATCATGGTCATGCTCACAATCACTCACCATACAAATGTCCTTATGCATCTGCACTAAGGACCTTAAGATAAAACGAATATCAAACACCTTAAACTCGCCAGGGCAACCCTCCACCATATTAACAGAAGAATTTTCATGAGCGGGCAATGGATTTTCTTTCACGTTCGGTGCACGCCTCAAAGGACACCATTCCACTCTTCCTCAACTTCTGAACCTCATACTTGAGTGGATAGCAATTTTCTATATCATGTCCGGGTGCCCCTTGATGAAAAGCACAATGGAGTCAGGTTTATACCACCACGGAAGTGGTTCTGGAATTTGCGGCGGATTTCTTGGTTGGATTAGGTTCTTGAGAACCAAAGATGGATATAGTTCTGCGTATGACATGGGAATTGGTTCAAAAGAGACCTTCTTCCTCTCGAAGTTTTGTTGATGATGACTGTTGGTATTGTTGTTGTTGTATGTGTTTTCTCGTTGTTGCGGTTGTTGTGGTTGAAGTTGTTGTTGTTGAATTGGTACTAATTGATTATTGGAAAATACTGGAATTACTGAAGATACTTGATGATGGTGTTGACGGGGTGGTTGACTCTTCCTGATCTGAGGCCTTTTCTGCCTCCCACTGATTACTGCATTATCATCGTTGTCTTTCTTCTTCCCAAAGCTACTGCCGTACCTCTTACTTGACGATGCTTCATCTTTGGACAAACGTCCTTCTCGGACACCTTCCTCAAGCCTCATCCCCATGTTTACCATTTCGGTAAAGTCACTGGGGGCACTAACAACCATACATTGATGATAAAATGAACTCAGGGTTTTCAGTAAGATCTTTGTCATCTCTTTATCCTCTAAGGGAGGAGTGATCTGAGCAGCCAATTCCCTCCATCTTTGCGCGTACTCTTTGAATGTCTCTTTATCCCTCTGAGACATAGACCTCAGTTGGTCTCTATCAGGTGCCATATCCACATTGTACTTATATTGCTTTACAAAAGCCTCCCTCAAGTCGTTGAAAATGCAAATGCTTGCACTGTCCAACCCCATATACCAACGGAGCACAGCACCGGTCAAATTGTCTTAGAAGTAGTGAATTAACAGTTGATCGTTGTCAGTTTGGGTAGACATCTTGCGGGAATACATCACTAAATGGCTGAGTGGACATGTGTTCCCTATATACTTTTCAAAGTAAGGCACTTTGAACTTCACCGGGATCTTCACATTTGGCACTAAACATAACTCAGCAACACTTTTCCCAAACAAATCTTTACCCCTTAGTGTCTTCAATTCCTTGCACAACTCAAGAAATTGATCCTTCATTTCGTCCATTTTCTCGTAAACATCCGGACCCTCAGACGGCTCGGAGTGATAAATTGTATCCTCTACACGAGGTAAGGTGTGCACAACGGGAGGTGGCACAGACATGATCGGGCTAGATGTCGGCATGGAAACAAAGGTAGGCGAGAAGTCTTTAGGCATAAAGTTGGACGACATTCCCCACGGGAATCCGGCGGGCATGGTAGGCGCAGAATGAGCGGTAGCAGCAGGCATGGTAGAGGTAGCCACCTCGGAAATAACAATCCTCGGAGGAGGAGTTGCGAGCGTTAGAGAAGATTGACTCTGGGCATCTAGCACTGACTCCATCATGGCAGTCAGTCGGGCAATCTCGTCCTTCAGTTCTCTGTTCTCTTGCTCCAAATGTTCCATGATTCTCAGATGATTGGCGCGAGTGTTGTACCGATGAGTCAGCTTGGCTGAAGCACAGAAGAAACACCAATGAGACATCTGGCGAACGAGAAACCTGCTTATGCAAATGATGCATGAAATGCAATGCTTGTTTGTTTATTTCTATTTTCAAGGAACTTAATATATCATTCGCAAATATATATATATGATTGCAACAATTTTATATGACCAAAAATATCTTTTTATTTATATAGATTGGAAGGATTAAACTGAGTACAATTTCAGAAACCAAATAAAAATACAAGAGAAAAGGAGACTAGTCATCCTAAGGATCCCTAACAACCATGTAAGAAGATCTGGCCGAAGACGCGTACTTCCTTTGAATGCGTCGAATCTCAGTCTCAAAAGAAGCCTTCATCTGAGTCTTCTCGAGGACAAGCTGATCAACAATCTTCTTCCAAGCAACGGAAGGTTGAGGCATACTAGAAGATGAAACCTATGGCTCTCTTTGTCTCTTTGTCACTCGGTCTTCAAGTAACTCAATAAGTGCATCTTTGTCCTTAGACTCCAACTGCAACTCTTCATGCTTTTTGCTCAAAGCATGGAAACGCTCTTCCCACATATCCTTCTCTTGCTTCATCTTGGCGAGTGTGTCTTCCAACTCCTCTACATCTTGGTTAGGGAGAGTTAATGGCTCACCCACAACCATAGACACAAGTATTTCACAAGGATAAGGCATCTTCAACTCCAAAGCTCTCTTCTTCACCCAAAGAGTATAAGCTTCCAAAGCTACACAATTGCGCGGACCAAGCTCAGATCTTCGCTTCCTATGCACATTATGCCAATCATGCATAATCTTCTGCTTCAAATGTTGGGGATCTTTACCCTCTTGATAGAAAAGACCTTCTAACAAAGTGTTATTAGGTTTGTCTCTCAAGGGGAACCCAAGTTGACGACGAGCCAAAGCAGGGTTGTAGTTAATTCCTCCTTTTGTACCAATGAGAGGTACATTAGAGAATTCACCACAACTATCAATAATCTCCAAACTGCTCAAAGAAGGGTCATACCAAACTATATCACCATTAGTGAGAGACGTAAGTCTCTGAGACCATCGTAGACATTGTTTGTTCTCCACAAAAGCAGGCATCTGAGGCAAGTCATGGAAAACAAGTTCTTCCATATAATGAGCAACATGGACCATGGGAGTGGTACAGACATAACTGGTTGAGCCATGGGAACTTCAACAACGGGTTGATACCTTCAGGCACAAAGTGAGGAGACATTCCCCAAGGGAAACCAGGAGGCATATGGTGTTGTGGAGCACTGACTGGAGCCACAAAATGGGTGTGGAGACAATTTCAGAAATCATAGTTCTCTGAAGCGGAGTCTAAGGAGGAGGAGGAGGCCGATTCTGAGCATCCACCAAAGTTTCCATCATAGCAGTGAGCCTTTCAAAACTGTCCCTTAGAGTAGTCACTTATTCGTGAGTTCAAGATTCTTTTGCTCTAGACGATCCATCTTTTTTTGTTGATTAGCATGGGTGTTGTACTGGTGAAACAACTTGTTAGAACAAAGACCAAGAAAAGGAAGAAATAAGACCCCTGACAAACTTACTCAAAGCAAGACCAAGATGCGACATGATGCATGATATGCAAATGCAAATGCAAAATTTTCAAGGAACTTCAAGACATAAAACAAATTGCAAACATCATAAAGGAAATAACACATTTTAAAATACTGAAAATCTCATTTCATTAATAATTTGAAGGATTACAATCTGAAATACAATTTCAATAATCCTAAAACATAAGCAGAGAGAAACTAGATCTATGGAATCATATCCAATGATGACCTAACTCCAAGTTGATACTTATTTCGAAGTCTTTTGATCTCTCTTTCATAGTTGCTCCTCATGGCATCCTTCTCCATCACGAGCTGACCTACAATTCTTTTCCAAACACCGGAAGTAAGGTTGGAACATGATTCCCATCCAAAAATATCCTAATAACATTAACATCAACAAAATTGTCAATGTTGGGAAACAAGACCAAACCATATATGATCAAGGCAAGAATAGTTTAAAAGGCCACCATACTACCAACATTAACAAAAGAAAAAGCTTTCTCAATCAGAAACTTTGAAGTCAACCCTCAGATACCTCCTTTGACAGTGAGATTAACATCTACGTCATATTTCTTCAGGTGAATAGCCTCTGCAATAACTTGAGACTCGATAATCCCCTCCAAACCACTAAAATAAACTCTATCAGAAATTGACATACCCAAAATATAAGCATACTCCTCCATGGTAGGAAACAACTGATAATCAGGGAAAGTGAAGCACCGGTAGACGGGATCGTAGAATTGGACCAAAGTACAAAGAATACCATCTTCAACACCAGTAGATAAAACAAACAAAAGTCTTCCAAAACAGTCTCTGAAATCCTTAGGATCATCCACAAAAGATGCTAGCTTCTTCAATTCCTTAAGATTAGGACATCTGAAATTGTATTTCTGAGTATTCCTTCTTCCGATATCCATGATCAAAATATATGCTTCTGTTTGCAAAGAGAATCTCTAAGTTCCTTGAAAACTGATAAAAATGCTCATGAATGCAATGAGTGTATGATACAACAACCACAAACAAGATCACACAAGGCACCCAAGCAAGGTCCAAAGGTTCGGAGTCACGAGCATGGAGCCAAGGGTAAAAACCAACCCACATGGTATGTACTAATGGTATAATAACCTATAGAACAAGGTTCTAAAAAGTTCCCAAAGTCATAGTTCCATATTTTGGATATTACCGACTTAAACGACTACTTGTCAACTAATAATATTCTCAAGAGAAAATCGTTCGAGTGTAGTATCGTGTAACAACTAATTCAAGTTTACACCAGAATAGCCACCACAATATGCCCTAAAAGGCCAAGATGGGTTAAGGGTTCTAAGGTCCTCTTCTTCTCGGGCTCCCAGGTCAGAAAAAGTAATGCCAATCACGACTACTCTTCATACATCAATAATCCCAAAGAGGCCTCCACTGAGCGGGGGATCTCAAGTCAGCTCATTGAGGATTAACTCCACGTAAGCCAAACAAGACTATACCACCCTCATGTCATAAGAGAACTCAAGTTTGGGTATAAGACTTATCTCACCACTCAGAGATCACCAAACACAAGACAGAATAAACAATAACAAACAACATCAAACATAATATATACATATAAACAGAGATAAGCTAAACTCATTAAGGACTACTCCCCAGCAGAGTCGCCATTTTTCTGTAGCGGTAAATTTTTTGAGATTAAGCTATGGACTAACTTAACTCGTAAAAGCAAGAGTCGCCACCGTGCTTTTATTATTTCCAAAGGAAAAAGGAAAAAGTACGAACAGAATCCAAAGAAGTTTTTAAAACAAAACAAATAAAAAGAGATAAGGGTCCGAGGGTTGGTTATGCAAATGGAAGGTATTAACACCCTAAACATCTATTTTACTCTATAGGAACCTCTTTGAAAATCAGTACATGTTTTCTTAAAAAATGGTATTGTTTGCAAAAGATTGGAGAGATGAGAAAAGAAATGGTTTCTTACAATTTTTTATGTTTGCCAAGACTTTTAGAGTCTCATGCCTACGTAACAACAGAGTGAAATGGAGGATTAAAATCTCTTAGTTCATGGTAAAAATAATAAAAGATGTTTCTTTTTTGTTCCTTTTTTTTATGAAAATACATTTTTTCATTTTAAGGAGAATACTCAACTAGTCACCCACAAGTATGAGAACTTTGCATCACCATGAGAAGGACTCCAACTTGGATAAAGATCAACAAGTATGCCACTAGCTCTCTTAGATGGAAAATATTTATCATCAATTCTATGAGGATAGGATAATTATATCTCAACTATGGAAATGACTCATGTCTAAACTTTGAGAAAAAATTTAAAAGAAAAAATGCACACATGGCATAAAATCATTTGAATGAGTTTGTGCATTTTTTAAAGTCTTTTTGAAATTGGTCTGAATATGCTTAAGATGGATTAACATTTTATTAAGAAATGATTTTTGAAAATCACCTGACAAAAGTCAAGGTTTATTGAAAAAATGGTTCAAGTTTGAAAACAAGAAAGTTTTTATAAAGAGAGAGGAGATTTTGAAAATTAAAAAAGGAGAGGAGAAGAAGAGACTATCCTAGAACATAAAGTAAAAGCTAGGGAAGCAAGATCTAACCAAGAGATAGCAAGCTTTATGACATAAGTCAAGCAAGAATTCCCTCCTCTGGATTAAGCCCCAAGTAAGCCAAATGAGCAAAGAATAGTCATGTAGCAGATGGAATCAAAGTAATCAAACTAAGTCTTTACAAAGAGGTCTAAAGTCAAAGGTATCAGATGGATCCCAAGGTCTCAAACCATAAACTCCCAAAGAAAGGGTTAAGATCTTAGTCCTAAGTCCATAAATCCACAACAATGCTAAGGATAGTAACCATCAATCCATAAATCAAGAGGATGGATTCCTTTTTTAGGTCTATCCTTTATTAATGTTTTTTTACATGCAAATGAAAGTCCAAATGGATAAATAACAAATAACACAAGTACAAATAGTATGATGTGAGCTGTTAAAAATAAAGCATAAAGTAAATGACAAAAGAGTAAAGAGCATAAGGTAAATGAAATTAAAGTAAGGTCAATGCAAATTATGTTAGTAAATGTTAGTGATTAAAATGAAAGATGGTTTTGTCATCTTTTGGAGAACACTCAACTATTCACCCACAAGTATGAAAATGAACTTTTACATCACTTATGAGAAGGACTCCAACTTAGATAAAAATCAACAAATATGCCACTAGCTCTCATAAATGAAAAGAAGGTAATATTTTCACACAATACCATGAGGAGTAGGAGACTTACAATCTCACTTATAAAAATGACGTACTTTCGGGCCAAATTTAGCGCTATGTTAAGCAATCGTAATTGGACTAATGTAGAAGTCACAACCATCTGAGGTCGGTCAATAATAATGTTTGTGTCAATACATGCTAGAGACATGATATGTAAATCACTCTCCTAAAGCCATGCCACATAAAAAGAAAAGAGGATGGATCAAACACAAAGGCTGTGAGAATGGTTCATAACTTCAATCCATACTTCATAGCACTTACGACCAGCTTATGCATTAATCCAAAGTACCCCAAATAATCCATGATTAGTTAGGAGGTAGATTTGAAATGATGAAAGTTCATCAAGTACCAATCCATACATCACGAACAAGATGGACATAAGTCATCCAATTGATCAAGAAGAAATAAAGAGATGAAGAAGAAGAGGACAAGAGAGATCACACCCAAATTGGATCAAAGGTTTGATCAAGTCATCATCAAAATCAATCATCTATTTTGGTGGATTAGGGTTTTCACCCCATCAACACCCAAGATCCATTGAGTTTGATGAGACCTATGATCAAAACAACCATGATCCAAGGTCAACGGAAGTTAACAAAGGTCAAATAAATATAAAATGCAATAAGAGGAAATAAAATGCACCAATTTTTTTTTAAAATGAATTTTAAAATGGAAATAAAAGGGAAAATCCATAAAGTCCTTCAAAACACTAAATAAGTGGCCAAGAAAATTATGGAATATTGGAAATAAAATAAGAAGCATATAATAAATTTTTCAGAATTTAAAAATGCAGAAAAGCATTTTTAAATCAACTAAAACAAAGAAGCAAAAAGAAATTCCATGAAAAATAGAAAATCAATAAAATAAAATATGGAAAAATAAAAGAGAATTTTAGAAATTATTTTGCGATTTTTTGGATGTAAAATGAATCTTCTATGAATTTTAATAGAAAATGCAATTAAAAATAAAAATAGAAAAAGAAATAAAATCAGAAAAAACACGGAGCGTTGGATCTGGAATCATTAATTGACGTGTCATATCCAACAATCACAAGGCTGAGATGCACGGTGGAAATTAGCCAGAATAAAACACGAGATCTAATTCAAATTAGACCAATCAAACATTTCTGAAATTCTAGTAACAGACTATCGATGTCACACTAGATGTTATGACATCCAATTCTGCGCAGACAGGTAATGTATGCAGAAAGTAAATGTAAAAAGCAGTAAATGACACAGAGAATTGTTTACCCAATTCGGTGACAAACACACCTACTCTGGGGGCTACCAAGCCAGGGAGGAAATCCACTATAAGAGGTATTAATTCAGGACTTAAACCACCAGTTTAATCCTATTACTTAAGACCTACCCAATGCAATTTCAATCTAAACTAAGACCTGAGTACCTACTCACTCCCCCTCAATCACAGCAGTGATTACAACCATTAAGAATTTTAAAGTCAGTGGTGAAGATATACTTCAAACAACTCTTGATTGTGCTTAAAAGCTTTAATCAAGAAACACAACACTCACGCTTAAAAGCTTAGAGTGACACAACAATTACAACTCAATAAACACCCTAGTCCAATGCAATCATCTAGGTGATAATTGCTTGGCTCACAAGTAAAACCTAATTCAAGACACAATGAAAGTACAACAATGATATATAATGATATATTGAATTCTTCACACTTCAAATCACTAAATTGCTTAAAGTAGGATTGCCATCCTTTTATAATGCAGTACTTGGGCCTTGAACTTGAATTTCATAAAATTAGGGTTAAGGAAGTTAACCTAATTTCCACACATTAGGGTGCTAACAAATAGGCTATATGCTAGGTCTCTTAATTTTAGCACAGTTGTTAGTTTCCTGAAAATCAGCCTGAGATAAATACTTAAACATAACAGAAAAATTAGCCTATACTTTAGCATCTGTTGTCAGGGATGAATGTCATAACATTCAGTTTGACATCCAGAAAATGCTGTCATGAATGAATGTCATAACATTCAGTTTGACATCCAGTAAATCCTGTATTAGCTAATCCTGTAGCATACTACTTAAGCATGTCATGACATCAGTCAAGACATCTAAGTACAGTAAGTGTTTTAACATAAAATGCAGCCAATCAAAAACATCTACAAACTCCCCCTTTGGCAAATTTTTGGCTAAAACAACTTGGCATCACAATAGAGTTCATAGCAGCAGAAAGCACACATCCAAGCAGAGAATCAAATTAGCTAATACACTTAGCAAACATAGAAGTTAAACTTCAAACAGCAGCAACACAAGAGAAGATTAAGCAGAGAGCAAACAACAACATAACCTCTTGTTTAAAGGACCTTCAACTTCAAAGAAATCTGTTGTCCTGGGGTACAAGTGTTACTCCCCCTTTTTGTCAAAAATGTTGCCAAAGCAACACTTAATATTACAGACCAAAAAAATAAAAATACAAGCAATTATCAGACACACAAGAAATGTTCTAGTCATCTGACTCAGAGTCAGCATCATCATCTGTGCCATCATCAGGACTGACATCTGCTTCTCCCTCTTCACCTTGTCTTTCAGCTTCTTCTGCAACAGCAACAGCTTCACCAAATTCTCCACCATCAGCTAGCACATCACCTTCAGTCATCTCCAAAGAGCTAATCAATTTTTCCAAGTTCAGCTTCCTTGCCTCTAATTCCCTCCAGGTTTCTTTGAGCATTGCAATGACAACAGCTTTACCTGGCTGATTGCTTACACCTGATGTCATGACAATGTCAGGGACATGGGTACCTAGGAGCAACTTATGATTGAAAGACATAGGACTGTCTTTTTTCTTCACAAAATCATTCTCAGTTAAGATGTTTGGAAACTGATTCAAAACAATACCACAGATGAGAGAAGGAAAGGCTATAGGACCCTTCACACTGAAGCTTCCTGCATCCTTCAAAGTTTGATCAAAAATATAGGAGCCATAGTCAAATTTGGCTTTGGTTCCAACAGCATATATAAACTTTCCAAGCATTACAACAACTGTAGATTTATGATTGGTGGGCACCCAGTTAGCAGCTCCAATCTTGTGCAGCATTGCATACTTGACACTCAGTTTACTTGCCACCAATTTTCCTTTGAGAGGCCACTTCCTTACCTGATTAGCAGTGATGACTTAACAGATTTTGTTGTCAGTCACCTCAAGCTCAGGTTGAGCTTCATCAGGCCTTCCCAAATACTTGTTGATCACTGAAGGAGAGAAATTTACACACTTGCCTCTCACATACACTTTCCTGAATTCCTTAGACTTGCCATCAGCATATTCTTCAGACAAATTAACAATAAATTCCTTTACCAACATCTCATAGCACTTTGAAAACTGAGTCACAATCTTCATTAAACCAACCTCTTGAATAAGATCCATAATATCCTTACAGTCTAGGACATTCTGAGCTAATTCCCATTTCAAAGCCAGCCTCTTCTGATAAACATATTTCCACCTGTTTACACTTGAAGCAAAATGAAAAGATATGTTGTCAATTGGTACCTCAGGGACACTAGCTGCAAGCTTGCTAGTGGTTGGCTTCTTCTTTGACAGAATGTCAGAGACATTACAAGGAACATTTGAGTCAGACTCAACAACAACAAACTTGGTCTTCTTTTTCTTGGGCACCACTTTGCTCCAAGATTTGGTTGGACCATGAACTTTCCTCTTGAGGGAACTCTTGACTGCCACCGTTGTCTTTGAAGAGTTTGGAACATCAATCTTCTTTCTGGGGGACCTTTGAGCCACAATTTTCTTTTCTCTCCTAGTCCTAACCCTTTTGGCTATGCTAGGGAGGACAGAGGACAACAACTCATTATCAGAAAATTCCTCCAGGTCTACTGTTTCAGCCTCTCAGTTAGGGTTGTCACTGACATCATGAGTGACATGAACTTCCTCACCAGCCACATTATCTAAGGGTTTGTCAACATTTGACTCCTTATGAGCATCAATTTGCTCAACATCATCAGAGATATTCTTTCCTAAAGACTCAGTATTTTCTTGATCAGCAACACTATCAGGTTCAATAGTGTTTAAGAGAATGGAAACCCCAAGGACCTCATGATTTCCAGACAGTATTCCAGTCACTATAGTGGCAATGGCATTATGAACATACCTGGAACCTTCTTTGGTTCGTTCCTCAAGAACGATGGATGAGGAGAAGCCTGATACAATTTCTTTAGGTCTTCTTGCATGTGGGGTATTCACAGAGTCAACAACAGGATCTTCTCTGTTAGGGTTGCTTGGTTCAGCGCTACGAGAACAAGGCATGTTCTTGGAAGGAGAAGAGTTGGATGGTTGAGACATGATGAGTATCTTAGAGATGAAATGAAAAATTTCTCTGAGAGGATGCTTGCGTGAATGGAAGTTGAAAGAGTGGAAGAAGTAACGCTTGTTGCAAGTGAAATAATTATTATCTGTTGACCAATCAGAGCACACTTTCAATTGTTTAATAATTTGAAATATTAAACAGTAAATTCCTAACATCCTTAGTTGCTATGATTCCTCAGAAAGACATATTCCCAACTTGCCCCTTAAATTTTCAAACTGAGTAGCATCCAAAGCCTTTGTAAATATGTCAGCAAGTTGTAGTTCAGTTGCCACATGTTCCAAGGTAATCACTTTGTCTTCTACCAGATCTCTTATGAAGTGATGTCTAATGTCAATATGTTTGGTCCTGCTGTGTTGGATAGGATTCTTTGAAATGTTGATGGCACTGAGATTGTCACAGAACAATGTCATGACATTCTGAGTGACATTGTACTCAGTCAACATCTGTTTCATCCATACCAGTTAGGAACAACTGCTTCCAGCTGCTATGTACTCAGCTTCTGCAGTGGATAATGATACACAGTTCTGTTTCTTGCTGAACCAAGATATGAGATTGTTTCCCAAGAAGAAATATCCTCCTGATGTGCTTTTTCTGTCATCAGCACTCCCAGCCCAATCAGCATCACAATACCCAGATAAGATAGGCTCAGAGCCATGAGAGTAGAGTATACCATAATCACAAGTCCCATTAATATACTTGAGAATCCTCTTGACTTGATTTAAGTGACTCACTTTGGGTTCTGCTTGGTATCTAGCACACACACCAACTGCATAGGCAATATCAGGTCTACTAGCAGTTAGATATAGTAGGCTACCTATCATGCTTCTATACAAGCATTGATCAATACTAGAACCTCCTTTATCTTTAGTTAACTTTAAATGAGTAGGTGCAGGAGTTCTTTTGTGACTAGCATTATCCATACCAAACTTCTTAACTATGTTCTTGGCATATTTGCTTTGGGAGAGAAACATAGAATCTTCCATCTGTTTAACTTGCAGTCCAAGAAAATAAGTCAATTCCCCAACCAAACTCATTTCAAATTCAGATTGCATCTGGTTAACAAAATGTTTCACCATTCTATCTGACATTCCACCAAAGACAATATCATCCACATATATTTGGGCAATCATGATTTTTCCATCTTCATCCTTCACAAATAAAGTATTATCTATCCCTCCTTTTCTGTAACCATTAGTAGTCAGAAATTCAGTCAGCCTCTCATACCAACCTCTAGGAGCTTGCTTCAATCCATACAGAGCTTTCCTCAACTTGTACACATGTTTTGGTAGATTAGGATCACTGAACCCTTTAGGTTGTTCCACATAGACTTCTTCATTCAAGTAGCCATTTAAAAAGGCACTCTTCACATCCATTTGGAACAATTTGAACTTCAGAATGCAGGCAACACCTAACAACAACCTTATTGACTCAAGTCTTGCAACAGGTTCAAAAGTCTCATCAAAATCAACCCTTTCAACTTGAGTATACCCTTGTGCCACTAGTCTTGCTTTATTCCTAGTGATTACTCCTTTCTCATCAGACTTGTTCTTGTAAATCCACTTGGTACCAATGATGTTAGTCCCTTCAGGTCTTGGAAATAACTTCCATACTTCATTCCTTTTAAACTGCTCCAGTTCATCTTGCATAGCATTGATCCAATATTCATCAGTCAGAGCTTCTTTCACATTTTTAGGTTCAACCTTGGATACAAAGCAGGAATTTGAGCTGTTCTCCCTTGATCTGGTAATCACACCACTATTGGGATCTCCTATGATAAGATCCTTAGGGTGGTCTTTCTGAATCCTGATAGAAGGCACCTTGTTGGATGCTTCTAACTCAAGTCCAGGAGGAGTATCCTGTACATTTTCTGTTGAAGTCTCAAGGAATATTCCAACATCCTCTATGACATTCGATTCTTCATCTTTATCATCAACAATAACATTTATGGATTCCATCAGGACATTAGTTATGGAGTTGAAAACACTGTATGCTCTACTATTAGTAGAGTATCCCAGGAATATACCCTCATCACTTTTGGGGTCCATTTTTCTTCTCTGCTCACGATCTGTAAGAATGTAACATTTGCTTCCAAAGATATGAAAGTACTTCATAGTAGGTTTTCTGCCTTTCCATATTTCATATAGAGTGGAAGAGGTTCCCTTTCTCAAGGTAACTCTGTTGTGAACATAACAAGCTGTATTCATAGCTTCAGCCCAAAAGTGCATAGGAAGCTTCTTTGCATGAATCATAGCTCTAGCAGATTCTTGAATAGTTTTGTTCTTCCTTTCAACTACTCCATTTTGCTGAGGAGTAATAGGTGAGGAAAACTTATGACTTATTCATTCAGATGAGCAGAAATCATCAAACTTGGAATTTTTAAACTCCTTTCCATGGTCACTTCTTATTCTGATAACACTACTATCCTTTTCTCCTTGGAGTCTTATGCGTAGATCTTTGAAGACATCAAATGCATCTGATTTTTCTCAGATGAAGCTTATCCATGTGTATCTGGAATGGTCATCAACAACCACATAAGCATATATCTTCCCACCAAGACTTTCAACCTGCATAGGTCCCATTAAGTCCATGTGCAAAAGTTCCAGAGTTTTGGATGTTGTAGGATGTCCAAGCTTAGGATGTGAATCTTGGTTTGCTTGCCAACTTGACATTCTCCACAGACTTTTCTTTCATCAATAAGAAGCTTTTGTATTCCTCTAACTGCTTCCTTGGATATGATCTTCTTCATTCCTCTTAAATGAAGATGTCCAAGTCTTCTATGCCACAACTTCACTTCCTTTTCTTCCTTGGCTAAGAAGCACATTGAGAAGTAGTTTGAGACTTTAGGTTCCCATTAATAGCAGTTATCTTTGGATCTTGATCCTCTCATAACTTCCTTATTTTCTCCATTTGTCACAACACATTCTTCCTTAGTGAACTGTACATTGAAGCCTTGATCACATAGCTAGCTTATGCTGATGAGCTTAGCAGTTAGTCCTTTTACTAAAAACACATTATTCAGTTCTGGAACTCCAGGACTGTCCAGCTTACCAACACCTTTGATTTTTCCTTTAGCTCCATCACCAAAGGTCACATAACTGGTAGTATGAGGTTGTATATCTACCAATAAGTTATTCATCCCAGTCATATGTCTTGAGCAACCACTATCAAAATACTAGTCTTCTTTGGTAGATGCCCTTAGAGATGTGTGAGCTATTCTAGCAACCCATTGTTGTTTCTTGATAGGGGCATTATGCTTAGGTGCCTTCTGCTTAGGTCTGACTTGAGGGGTCTGGTTAGGATAACCATGCAACCCGTAACAAAAGGGTTTTATGTGACCAAATCTTCCACAGTAGTGGCATCTCCATCTTTGAAATTTCTTCTTTTTATGGTTAATCCTCCTGTTTCCATGATGTTGTGACCAAATCTTCAGCCTTTGACCTTTTGAATTCAGATGAGGATTCCTTAACAAAGCCTAAACCAGACATGGTTCCTGATTTCTGTCCCACCTTTAGAATTTCTTCCAAAGTGTCAGTTCCTTTATTCAACATTCTGATGGATTTTGTCATTTGATCTAGCTTAGAGGTCAGCAAGGTTATCTCACCATTTAGATCATCTATGACTGTCAGGTGCTTCTTCTTCTCAACTTCCAGCTCCTTGATAAGTTTCTTCTTCTTTTCTCCTTGTAGACACACTTCTGCACTTTTGATACATAACTCTTTATATGAAGCAGCAAGTTCATCAAATGTAAGTTCATCTCCACTTGAGTCATCATCAGAGGCACAGACATTAGTTAGTGCAGTGACATGTTTTGCAGATTCTCCTTCTGATTCACTCTCAGAGTCTCCATCAGACCAGGTGACAGATAGTCCCTTCTTTTTCTTCTTGAGGAAGGTAGGACATTCAACCCTAATGTGTCCAAAACCTTCACATCCATGACACTGGATTCCCTTGCCTTGGTTGGAATTTTCTTCAGATTTTGATCTTCTACTAATGTCAGATGAAGTGTTCTTGACATTTGGTCTACCTTTTTGATCAATCTTCTTTATGAACTTGTTGAACTGTCTTCCAAGCATGGCTATAGCTTCTGATATACTTTCATCACCTCCAATATTTCCTTCTTCTGGATCCTCTTCAGTATTTGATACAAAAGCTATGCTTTTGTTTTTCTTTTCAACATTCTCACACAAGTCCATTTCAAAAGTTTGGAGATAACCAATAAGCTCATCAACCTTCATATTGCAGATATCTTGAGCCTCTTCTATAGCAGTAACCTTCATGGCAAATCTCTTGGGCAATGATATGAGAATCTTTCTTACAAGTTTTTCTTCAGGCATTTTCTCTCCTAAGCCTCCAGAAGTGTTGGCAATTTCAAGAATATTCATGTGGAAGTCATGAATAGTCTCATCCTCTTTCATCCTCAGATTTTCAAACTTAGTAGTCAGCATTTGGAGTTTAGACATCCTTACCTTGGAGGTACCTTCATGAGTTGTTTTGAGAGTATCCCAAACTTCTATAGCCAGTTCACAGTGATGCACCAGTCTGAAAATGTTCTTATTTATCCCATTGAACAGTGCATTCAAAGCCTTAGAGTTTCCAAGGGCTAATGCCTCTTGCTCTTTGTCCCACTCTTCTTCAGGAATTTGCATAATGATTCCATCTTTACCTGTCTTCGTTGGATGTTCCCATCCTTTGTTGACAGCTCTCCAGACCTTGCTATCCAGAGACCTCAAGAAGGCTATCGTACGAGGTTTCCAGTCATCGTAGTTAGAACCATCCAGCATGGGTGGTCTATTTGAGAATCCTACATCCTTGTCCATGGTACTAGAAAGTAACGTCCCTAAATCTCACCCAGAAACTAACAGGCAGGGTGCCTGCTCTGATACCAATTGAAATTCTAGTAACAGACTATCGATGTCACACTAGATGTTATGACATCCAATTCTGCGCAGACAGGTAATGTATGCAGAAAGTAAATGTAAAAAGCAGTAAATGACACAGAGAATTGTTTACCCAGTTCGGTGACAAACACACCTACTCTGGGGGCTACCAAGCCAGGGAGAAAATCCACTATAAGAGGTATTAATTCAGGACTTAAACCACCAGTTTAATCCTATCACTTAAGACCTACCCAATGCAATTTAAATCTAAACTAAGACCTGAGTACCTACTCACTCCCCCTCAATCACAGCAGTGATTACAACCATTAAGAATTTTAAAGTCAGTGGTGAAGATATACTTCAAACAACTCTTGATTGTGCTTAAAAGCTTTAATCAAGAAACACAACACTCACGCTTAAAAGCTTAGAGTGACACAACAATTACAACTCAATAAACACCATAGTCCAATGCAATCATCTAGGTGATAATTGCTTGGCTCACAAGTAAAACCTAATTCAAGACACAATGAAAGTACAATAATGAGATATAATGATATAATGAATTCTTCACGCTTCAAATCACTAAATTGCTGAAAGTAGGATTGCCATCCTTTTATAATGCAGTACTTGGGCCTTGAACTTGAATTTCATAAAATTAGGGTTAAGCAAGTTAACCTAATTTCCACACATTAGGGTGCTAACAAATAGGCTATATGCTAGGTCTCTTAATTTTAACACAGTTGTTAGTTTCCTGAAAATCAGCCTGAGATAAATACTGAAACATAACAGAAAATTACCCTATACTTTAGCATCTTCTGTCAGGGATGAATGTCATAACATTCAGTTTGACATCCAGAAAATGCTGTCATGAATGAATGTCATAACATTCAGTTTGACATCCAGTAAATCCTGTATTAGCTAATCCTGCAGCATACTACTTAAGCATGTCATGACATCAGTCAAGACATCTAAGTACAGTAAGTGTTTTAACATAAAATGCATCCAATCAAAAACATCTACAATTTCAAATGTCCAACGTTTCTTCAAACTCATATTACATGAGATAAACTGTGGTTGTCTTCTCCGATGGTCCCTCACTGAAGTTTCATTGTTTGGTAAATTCAGAACACGAGACCATCACCAATGTGATCTAAACTGAGCACAGTGAATTTCAGAGAAGTTTCGTAAACAAGAAAGCCACGAAAAATTAAATTAAATGATGAACACGATCAATCAATACCAAATAAGTTAGGGAAAGCATCAGAGAGTGAAGGACTACATTGTGGTAACCTTGTCCAAATGGTGATTAGAAGTTGATGAAGCTTGATCTGGTTAGAGCACTTCAGGAGGTCTCAAAGCTTGGGAATTGTTGCAAAAGCTTCAGAGGAGGCCGAAGATACTAATAGAATCAAGAAATTGGATTGAAACAAGCTAAAATTCAAAACACAATAGTTGAATTTTTCTGGAAAATTTCAAATTAAAGCAGGGGTTTCTTGGCTCACAAAAACTTGCAAATGAATGCAGTAGCTTCCTCTATTTATAGGGAATATGTTTGGATCCAAATCATGTGGAATCCAGCTTAATTCGTGCAAAACGAATTTGATCATGAAGTGTGGAAAGTGTGACTTGCAATCCATCAAAACTCAGCCAAGTCATGTGTTTTAAGAGTCAATTAACTTCTAGAGACTTGGATAAACATGTTTAGGTCCAAAATGCATGATAATTTGACTTGTAATTAAGAATTAGTGAGGTTCAAATTCAAAACATGGTGATTTCTTCAGTTCCAAGTCACCATGTTCAACTTAATGGGGCATCCTACTCAGGAGGATTTTTGATCTCATTCTTCTTGCAATGTGTTGACATCATAACAAAGATTATAATGTTCCAATAAAGGTTGAATTTGGTTGCTTGAGCATAAATTTATGTCATGTTGAAGTTGACACGAAAAACTGGTCATGTAACTTAGAAAATTTTTAAGTCCCAAATTCCTGAAAATGACCTGTAATGTCTCAATGAATTCCATGGCCTTCCAAGCATAATTTGACTTTGATAGTTGAAGCAAACTTGTAGAGGGAATCATAAATGATATTATGCAAAAATAATCAGACTCAAATGTTGAATACTGAAGAAGTTATGAACCTTGAAAGTTGAGGAAAAGTCACTTGAAAATATGTCAACTTTCACTAAGTCCACAAATGACCTATATTGTCTTCAAAACTTTAATGATCATCCAAGTATAATTCGCTCTTGTCATGTAAAGAGAAGTTATATAGGATAATGTGAAGTGTCATATGCAAAAAGAATCATTAAAAATATTGAGAATTGAAGGAGTTGTGATCCTTGGAACTTTGACTTCAAATGTAGACTTTTTGGTCAAACCACTTGGAACAAGCTTGTGCACTTGGACTTTTATTGCATTTCAAGGTACATGGATGATCATATGAACTTAAAATAAGGTGTCTTTAAATGTCCCTTGATTAGATTGATCAAAGCTTGCGGTTATTTGTTGAAGAAGGCATAAATAAACACATGGACCTTTGACTTTGTTTGAGAAGTTAGCCACAAAACTTTGAGATATTCTTGACCAAAATGAGATTGAAAGAGGCTTGAGGACCCTGGAGATCACGCCTTGAAAGGTAGCTTCTTGAGAATCAATGGTTGAGCACATTTATCTAAGGAACCAAAACAAACCCTAGTTGAGAAAACACGCTATATGCTCTTGATGGGAAACCCTACCTTGCACAATAAACTTAAAAGAAACAAGACATATTTTTTATATTTTGATGAGTGGTTAGATGAGTAATGAACATATAAACACAAGAGTAAAACACCAACAAAGAAGTGCTTGATGATCCCTGCACAAGGAAAAACCAAAGATGAGAGGGAGAGGGACCAAGAGGTGATCTTGTGTGTATGCAAGGGTGCTGATGATATGTGGGAGCTTAGGGTTAAAAATTAGGGTCTGACAGGTGGAAAGGGTTTTAGCTGTGTCTCCCTCTCCCTCGTTTGTTATGAACAATGCTTTTCTAATGGGGGTTGTGGGAGGTTTTTTTAGATAAGATCAAGAGAGACTAGTAATGAGTGATGAGTTGTGTATTGATGGAATTGGGAATGAAGTAGAATTGGTAGTGGTATTGTGTTGTAAATTACAGAATTTGTCTGTACTATTCTATGTGTGCTTTTGCAGAAATTGTGTAAGCTTTGCTATTGTACTTTTTCTCTATTTTATCTCGTTGTCCTTTTTAAATTTTGAATGTGTGATTTACTGAAGTAACTAAACTTGCATCCCTCTTTTTTTTTTGAATTTTGGTCTTGACTTTGGTTGTGGCCTTTGATGGAAATTCTGAATTAGTGAAACAAAACATGTGGAACCTTGTAGTGTAAAATAAAGTGTGATGGATGTTGTTAGGTCTGATATGTAGTGATTGGCTGCATTTTGGAAAAACAAGTATTATTTTCAAATGTTGAACAAGATGTCCTGACATGTTGGTTCAACATTTGAGTGTGACCTATTTTAGTATCTTGTGAGATTTGTTTACTTTTATGGTTTATCAGAAGATACTCTGAAAATTTAGTTCACGAATATGCTATGAATCAAGCCTGAAGCCCATGCCTTTCAACTGCTATTTCTAGATCGTTTCTAAACCTAAGAAGGCATCAAAGCAACTTTGAATATTGTATGTGTTAGGGTTTAGTGTTTTTGTTATTTGTGAGCCACTCTTATATCTTTGCACTTTATATTTTTGCACTTTATAGCGCTCTTAGTTGTGTTTGGTTTGTAAACTCGCTTTTGACTGGTATGCTAACTCTGATGTTTGGTTATTCTTGTCAACTTTATGGCTAAAAAGGGGGAGTAAATAGTTGTGATTGATCATTCTGATTATTGATATGATTATTGCCCACTAAGGGGGAGCATGTATGGAGGGGGAGTAACTCTTGGGATAACTCTTTCCCCTGGATCTGCTACTCAGGGGGGCATGCTTTTTGCCTTTGCAAATGGGATGCCGATTTTAATAATGACAGGAACAATATCCTGACATCCTGACAAAAGATAATTTATTTTTCTCTTAGGCAGGCTCTTCATGTGAGAGTTTATCTCTCTAAGTATGAGGCATTTTTTTCCACTGCGTCTGCCTCTGGTGTTCTTAGGTAAACAAGAATTTTTGTTGTTTGCATGAGGGTTTGTTACTATGATTCTTACCCTCATTACCGTTGGTATATGCAAAGGTTGTTTTTGCCAAAATTTTCCAAAGGGGGAGATTGTTAGGTCTGATATGTAGATTCACTGCATTTTGGAAAAGCAAGTATTATTGTCAGATGTTGAACAAGATGTCCTGACATGTTGGTTCAACATTGGAGTGTGACCTATTTTAGTATCTTGTGAGATTTGTTTCCTTTTGTGGTTTATCTGAAGATACTCTGAAAATTTAGTTCATGGATTATGTAGAGCATTCTTTAAAAAGTAAAAGACTATTTTTCCTTGACTTCTTTACGAAGTAAAGATGTCAAAACATTTTAGGAAACATCTTATCTCATTAAAATCAAATATGCAGAAGATTGTGCAGAGTCCTTGGATATGCTATGAATCAAGCCTAAAGCCCATGCCTTTCAACTTCTATTTATAGATCGTTTCGAAATCTAAGAAGGCATCGAAGCAACTTTGAATATTGTATGTGTTAGGATTTAATGTTTTTGTTATTTGTGAGCCACTCTTATATCTCGTTGATATTAGAGTTGGATTGTGTCTTGAGTTGTAATTGTTAATCACTCATAAGCTTTTAAGCAAGAGTGTATCATATGTTTTGGAGGAGTGTCTTCTATTATTTTATTAAAGTCATTATCATTGTGTGTGAATGAAAGGAAGTAAGAGGGGTCTCATATCTAGGAGAGTTTTAGATAGAAACATCCACGGGTAGAGAATATGTGAGAAGTTTGGAAAACCTGAGGTTGTTTAGAACTTCAAACTAATTTTGTGATAGTGGATTTCGTTCCTGGCTTGGTAGCCCCAAGATGTAGGTGACGTCGCATCGATCTAGGTTAACAACTGCTTGTTTTATTTTCTTTCGTGCTTTTATTTAAATCCTAATATTGTTTGTAGTGTGGCAATGTGATGACCCTGGTGTCGTGACATTATATACGACATCCAGGATCTGCTTACCAAAATTTCAATTGGTATCAGAGCAGGCATCCTGCTCTGTTTCTGGGTGAGATTCGGGGAAGGTACTTTTTGGTACCATGGACAATGAAAGAGGATTTATTAAAAGACCCCCATCTTAGATGGATCCAACTATGACAATTGGAAGGCAAGGATGGTGGAATTCCTAAAATCCATGGATAACAAGACCTGGAAAGCTGTCATCAAGGGTTGGGAACATCCTATAGTGAATGAAAAAGATGGGAAGGCTATTGCTGATCTGAAGCCTGAAGAGGACTGGTCTAAGGAAGAAGATGAAATGGCTCTTGGAAACTCCAAGGCTTTGAATACTCTATTAAATGGTGTTGAAAAAAACATATCCAGGTTGATAAACACTTGTACTGTAGCTAAAGATGCATGTAAGATCCTCAGAACTACTCATGAAGGCATATCTAAAGTGAAGATGTCTAGACTTCAACTCCTCACTACCATATTTGAGAATCTAAAGATGAAAGATGAAAGATGATGAGAATATTCATGAGTTTCACATGAGTATTCTTGAAATAGCTAATTCATCTAGTGCCTTAGGAGAAAAGATGTCAGAAGAAAAACTGGTTAGAAAAATTCTCAGGTCCCTACCTAAGAAATTTGATATGAAGGTCACAACCATTGAAGAAGATCAAGACATCAACACCATGAGAGTAGATGAACTTATTTGGTCTCTCCAAACTTTTGAATTGGGTATCAGTGACAGATTTGAAAAGAAAAACAAGAGCATATCTTTTGTATCCAACATTGAAGATGAAGAAGACCAATGTTACTTGGATACAGATGAAGGAATGACTAATGCTATTATACTACTTGGAAGATGATTTAACAAGGTGCTAAACAAAATCGGCAAGAATTCGAGACCAAATGTCAAGAACATTCCATCTGACATCAGGAATAACAATGACATTCAGAAAAGAACAAGAACTGAAGAGATATTCAATCAAGTTAAAGGCATTCAGTGTCATGGGTGTGAAGGATTTGGACACATTAGAGCATAATGTCCTACATATCTCAAGAAACAAAAAGGGTTGTTTGTCTCTTGGTCTGATGATGATAACTCTGAAGGTGAACATGAGGATGAAGCTGCTAAACATGTAACTACTTTAACTAGAAGATATGAATCTGATGAAGGTTCATGTGATGAAGAAGTATCCTATGAGGAATTGGCTGCCTCCTACATAGAACTGTGCGTCAGAAGTGAAGAAGTGTGTCAGTTGGGAGAAAGACAGAAGAAAATTATATCTCAGTTGCAGGATGAAAAAGAAAGATATTAATCTACCATCTCTGATCTTCAAGATGAGGTGATACTGTTGACTTCCAAACTTGATAACATGACAAAGGCTATAAGAATGCTGAACAAGGTATCTAATGTGTTAGACGAAGTTTTGCAAGTTGGAAAAGTGGTTGGAGATCTGAGGGGGATTGACTTTAATTATCAATCTCTGGACAAACAAGGAGAAAGCTCTATGACCAACTTTGTTCTTCCTAAAAGGGAGCCTGAGCCTGTAATGTCTAAACATCTAACTCAACATCGTGACAGATGATCACACTGAATCACACAGTGTTTTTGACTCGGATTTCACATGTTTATTAGGTCTTTATTATCATTTTGCTTGTGTTATGCTCTCTTTTATGTTGTTTTCAGATATTTAGCTCTTTTGGGACCCTTTTAGAAGAAACGAAGCAAAAAGACCAAAAATTAGGGTTTTTCGGCAAATATTGTACACATGACGTTATGCATGGCGGCCGTTGTAGGAGAAGCCATGACTCATCAACCCTCAACCAGGAGGTAACCGCCATGATCCCATGAACTTACCCATTTCTAGACATGGCGGGCGCCATGAAGGGGTGGTGGGCGCCACCTTTGTATTCCATGTTCCCACTAAGGAGAAGTTGAAGGGCACCATGTTCTTTGCAAGTTGTCGAATTCCTTTATAAATAGGTCGTTCGAGTTCATTTCCAAATCATCCAACTTAGTTTACAACACTAAGACTATATTATCATCTATAAAAGCGGTAATCCATCACATCGAGGGGTTATTGCACCTTAGTGAGATTGAGTTGGAGCACTTCGATTTTGCTGTTGTCTTTATCTTCATAGTTGAAGGTTTATTTTCCTTGTAACAGATTTAAAGCCTCCGTTTGGAGCAGGTTCTTATTTAATCGCTTTTATTTATTTTACTTGTCATGCTTTATGAAATTCTAGTTAACAGACTTTCGATGTCACAAGGGATGTTATGACATCCAATTCTGCGCAGACAAGAATTATGCAGAACTTAAAAAATAAGTGCAGTAAATAACACGAGGAAGTGTTTACCCAGTTCAGTGTCACGCACACCTACGTCTGGGGGCTACCAAGCCAGGGAGGAAATCCACTATTAGTAGTATTAATTCAGACCTTAAACCAACTGTTTAATCCTATCACTTAATACCTACCCAATGCAATTTCAATCTTACACTAAGATCAGAGTTCCTACTCACTCCCCCTCAATCACCTCAGTGATTACAACCTTTAATTAAGATTAAAGATAATTGTGAAGTCACACTTCAAACAACTCTTGATTGTGCTTAACAGCTTTAATCAAGATACACAACACTCGCGCTTAAAAGCTTAGAGTGACACAACACTTACAACTCAATGAACACCCTAGTCCAATGCAATCATCTAGGTGATAATTGCTTGGCTCACAAGATACACCTAATACAAGACACACACAAAAATACAGCAGTGAAGTATATGAAACAATAAAATCTTCACGCCTAAAATCCACGAGTTCTGAATGAAGGATTGCCATCCTTTTATATTGCAGCACTTGGGCCTTGTACTTGTATTTCCTGAAATTAAGGTCAAGCAAGTTAACCTAATTTCCACATATTAGGGTACTAACAAATAGGCTATTTGTTAGGTTCATTAATTGTAGCTTAGTTGTTAGTTTCCTGGATTTTAGCTCAGTTGTTGGATTCCTGAAGAATAGCTTGAGAAAAATGCTGAAACAGAAAAACTAACCAACCTACATTTTAGTATATGCTGTCAGGAATGAATGTCACAACATTCAGTTTGACGTCCAAATCATAGACCATATGCTAAGTCTGTTATTTTCCTGAAAACAGACTGTACAAAATTGTTGTACTGCAGAAGATCAACCCGTTCATACTTCAGTATCAGCTTACATTCATAAATGTCAAAACATCCAATTTGACATTTGCACATAGAGCCTTATGCCATGGTCTGTTGTTCTCCTGAAGAACAGACTGAGATACATACTGAAATGTAGCAGAAAACCAACCTGCCTATTATTCAGTATATGCTATCAATGATGAATGTCATAACATCCAGTTTGACATTCAGACAGTAGGCCTTGTGCCAGGTCTGTTATTCCCTTGATAAACAGACTAAAAATAAATACTGAGTTATAAAAGAACACCAACTGTTCTATTCCTCAGTATCTGCTGACAGGGATGAATGTCATAACATCTAGTTTGACATTCAGTAGATCCTGTATTAGCTAAACCTGCAGCATACTACTCAAGTATGTCATGACATCAGTCAAGATATCAGAGTACAGTTAGATGATCTAACACAAAATGCAGCTAATCAATCATCTCCAAAGCAGGTCATGACATTAGTCAAGACATTAGAGTCCAATTAGTGTTTTAACATAAAATGCAGCCAATCAAACATCTACAAAAATTGAAATTCTAGTTAACAGACTTTCGATGTCACAAGGGATGTTATGACATCCAATTCTGCGCAGACAAGAATTATGCAAAACTTAAAAAATAAGTGCAGTAAATAACACGAGGAATTGTTTACCCAGTTCGGTGTCACACACACCTACGTCTGGGGGCTACCAAGCCAGGGAGGAAATCCACTATTAGTTGTATTAATACAGACCTTAAACCAACTGTTTAATCCTATCACTTAATACCTACCCAATGCAATTTCAATCTTACACTAAGATCAGAGTTCCTACTCACTCCCCCTCAATTACCTCAGTGATTACAACCTTTAATTAAGATTAAAGATAATTGTGAAGTCACACTTCAAACAACTCTTAATTGTGCTTAACAGCTTTAATCAAGATACACAGCACTCACGCTTAAAAGCTTAGAGTGACACAACACTTACAACTCAATGAACACCCTAGTCCAATGCAATCATCTAGGTGATAATTGCTTGGCTCACAAGATACACCTAATACAAGACACACACAAAAATACAGCAGTGAAGTATATGAAACAATAAAATCTTCACGCCTAAAATCCACGAGTTCTGAATGAAGGATTGCCATCCTTTTATATTGCAGCACTTGGGCCTTGTACTTGTATTTCCTGAAATTAAGGTCAAGCAAGTTAACCTAATTTCCACATATTAGGGTACTAACAAATAAGCTATTTGTTAGGTTCATTAATTGTAGCTTAGTTGTTAGTTTCCTGGATTTTAGCTCAGTTGTTGGATTCCTGAAGAATAGCCTGAGAAAAATGCTGAAACAGAAAAACTAACCAACCTACATTTTAGCATATGCTGTCAGGAATGAATGTCACAACATTCAGTTTGACGTCCAAATCATAGACCATATGCTAAGTCTGTTATTTTCCTGAAAACAGACTGTACAAAATTGTTGTACTGCAGAAGATCAACCCGTTCATACTTCAGTATCAGCTTACATTCATAAATGTCAAAACATCCAATTTGACATTTGCACATAGAGCCTTATGCCATGGTCTGTTGTTCTCCTGAAGAACAGACTGAGATACATACTGAAATGTAGCAGAAAACCAACCTGCCTATTATTCAGTTAATGCTGTCAATGATGAATGTCATAACATCCAGTTTGACATTCAGACAGTAGGCCTTGTGCCAGGTCTGTTATTCCCTTGATAAACAGACTGAAAATAAATACTGAGTTATAAAAGAACACCAATTGTTCTATTCCTCAGTATCTGCTGACAGGGATGAATGTCATAACATCTAGTTTGACATTCAGTAGATCCTGTATTAGCTAAAAATGCAGCATACTACTCAAGTATGTCATGACATCAGTCAAGACATCAGAGTACAGTTAGATGATCTAACACAAAATACAGCTAATCAATCATCTCCAAAGCAGGTCATGACATTAGTCAAGACATTAGAGTCCAGTTAGTGTTTTAACATAAAATGCAGCCAATCAAACATCTACAAAAATTGAAATTCTAGTTAACAGACTTTCGATGTCACAAGGGATGTTATGACATCCAATTCTGCGCAGACAAGAATTATGCAGAACTTAAAAAATAAGTGCAGTAAATAACACGAGGAATTGTTTACCCAGTTCGGTGTCACACACACCTACGTCTGGGGGCTACCAAGCCAGGGAGGAAATCCACTATTAGTTTTATTCATACAGACTTTAAACCAACTGCTTAATCCTATCACTTAATACCTACCCAATGCAATTTCAATCTTACACTAAGATCAGAGTTCCTACTCACTCCCCCTCAATCACCTCAGTGATTACAACCTTTAATTAAGATTAAAGATAATTTTGAAGTCACACTTCAAACAACTCTTAATTGTGCTTAACAGCTTTAATCAAGATACACGACACTCACGCTTAAAAGCTTAGAGTGACACAACACTTACAACTCAATGAACACCCTAGTCCAATGCAATCATCTAGATGATAATTGCTTGGCTCACAAGATACACCTAATACAAGACACACACAAAAATACAGCAGTGAAGTATATGAAACAATAAAATCTTCACGCCTAAAATCCCCGAGTTCTGAATGAAGGATTGCCATCCTTTTATATTGCAGCACTTGGGCCTTGTACTTGTATTTCCTGAAATTAAGGTCAAGCAAGTTAACCTAATTTCCACATATTAGGGTACTAACAAATAGGCTATTTGTTAGGTTCATTAATTGTAGCTTTGTTGTTAGTTTCCTGGATTTTAGCTCAGCTGTTGGATTCCTGAAGAATAGCCTGAGAAAAATGCTGAAACAGAAAAACTAACCGACCTACATTTTAGCATATGCTATCAGGAATGAATGTCACAACATTCAGTTTGACGTCCAAATCATAGACCATATGCTAAGTCTGTTATTTTCCTGAAAACAGACTGTACAAAATTGTTGTACTGCAGAAGACCAACCCGTTCATACTTCAGTATCAGCTTACATTCATAAATGTCAAAACATCCAATTTGACATTTGCACATAGAGCCTTATGCCATGGTCTGTTGTTCTCCTGAAGAACAGACTGAGATACATACTGAAATGTAGCAGAAAACCAACCTGCCTATTGTTCAGTATATGCTGTCAATGATGAATGTCATAATATCCAGTTTGACATTCAGATAGTAGGCCTTGTGCCAGGTCTGTTATTCCCTTGATAAACAGACTAAAAATAAATACTGAGTTATAAAAGAACACCAACTGTTCTATTCCTCAGTATCTGCTGACAGGGATGAATGTCATAACATCTAGTTTGACATTCAGTAGATCCTGTATTAGCTAAACCTGCAGCATACTACTCAAGTATGTCATGACATCAGTCAAGATATCAGAGTACAGTTAGATGATCTAACACAAAATGCAGCTAATCAATCATCTCCAAAGCAGGTCATGACATTAGTCAAGACATTAGAGTCCAATTAGTGTTTTAACATAAAATGCAGCCAATCAAACATCTACAAAAATTGAAATTCTAGTTAACAGACTTTCGATGTCACAAGGGATGTTATGACATCCAATTCTGCGCAGACAAGAATTATGCAAAACTTAAAAAATAAGTGCAGTAAATAACACGAGGAATTGTTTACCCAGTTCGGTGTCACACACACCTACGTCTGGGGGCTACCAAGCCAGGGAGGAAATCCACTATTAGTTGTATTAATACAGACCTTAAACCAACTGTTTAATCCTATCACTTAATACCTACCCAATGCAATTTCAATCTTACACTAAGATCAGAGTTCCTACTCACTCCCCCTCAATTACCTCAGTGATTACAACCTTTAATTAAGATTAAAGATAATTGTGAAGTCACACTTCAAACAACTCTTAATTGTGCTTAACAGCTTTAATCAAGATACACAGCACTCACGCTTAAAAGCTTAGAGTGACACAACACTTACAACTCAATGAACACCCTAGTCCAATGCAATCATCTAGGTGATAATTGCTTGGCTCACAAGATACACCTAATACAAGACACACACAAAAATACAGCAGTGAAGTATATGAAACAATAAAATCTTCACGCCTAAAATCCACGAGTTCTGAATGAAGGATTGCCATCCTTTTATATTGCAGCACTTGGGCCTTGTACTTGTATTTCCTGAAATTAAGGTCAAGCAAGTTAACCTAATTTCCACATATTAGGGTACTAACAAATAGGCTATTTGTTAGGTTCATTAATTGTAGCTTAGTTGTTAGTTTCCAGGATTTTAGCTCAGCTGTTGGATTCCTGAAGAATAGCCTGAGAAAAATGCTGAAACAGAAAAACTAACCGACCTACATTTTAGCATATGCTATCAGGAATGAATGTCACAACATTCAGTTTGACGTCCAAATCATAGACCATATGCTAAGTCTGTTATTTTCCTGAAAACAGACTGTACAAAATTGTTGTACTGCAGAAGACCAACCCGTTCATACTTCAGTATCAGCTTACATTCATAAATGTCAAAACATCCAATTTGACATTTGCACATAGAGCCTTATGCCATGGTCTGTTGTTCTCCTGAAGAACAGACTGAGATACATACTGAAATGTAGCAGAAAACCAACCTGCCTATTGTTCAGTATATGCTGTCAATGATGAATGTCATAACATCCAGTTTGACATTCAGATAGTAGGCCTTGTGCCAGGTCTGTTATTCCCTTGATAAACAGACTGAAAATAAATACTGAGTTATAAAAGAACACCAATTGTTCTATTCTTCAGTATCTGCTGACAGGGATGAATGTCATAACATCTAGTTTGACATTCAGTAGATCCTGTATTAGCTAAACATGCAGCATACTACTCAAGTATGTCATGACATCAGTCAAGACATCAGAGTACAGTTAGATGATCTAACACAAAATACAGCTAATCAAGCATCTCCAAAGCAGGTCATGACATTAGTCAAGACATTAGAGTCCAGTTAGTGTTTTAACATAAAATGCAGCCAATCAAACATCTACAAAAATTGAAATTCTAGTTAACAGACTTTCGATGTCACAAGGGATGTTATGACATCCAATTCTGCGCAGACAAGAATTATGCAGAACTTAAAAAATAAGTGCAGTAAATAACACGAGGAATTGTTTACCCAGTTCGGTGTCACACACACCTACGTCTGGGGGCTACCAAGCCAGGGAGGAAATCCACTATTAGTTTTATTCATACAGACTTTAAACCAACTGCTTAATCCTATCACTTAATACCTACCCAATGCAATTTCAATCTTACACTAAGATCAGAGTTCCTACTCACTCCCCCTCAATCACCTCAGTGATTACAACCTTTAATTAAGATTAAAGATAATTTTGAAGTCACACTTCAAACAACTCTTAATTGTGCTTAACAGCTTTAATCAAGATACACGACACTCACGCTTAAAAGCTTAGAGTGACACAACACTTACAACTCAATGAACACCCTAGTCCAATGCAATCATCTAGGTGATAATTGCTTGGCTCACAAGATACACCTAATACAAGACACACACAAAAATACAGCAGTGAAGTATATGAAACAATAAAATCTTCACGCCTAAAATCCCCGAGTTCTGAATGAAGGATTGCCATCCTTTTATATTGCAGCACTTGGGCCTTGTACTTGTATTTCCTGAAATTAAGGTCAAGCAAGTTAACCTAATTTCCACATATTAGGGTACTAACAAATAGGCTATTTGTTAGGTTCATTAATTGTAGCTTAGTTGTTAGTTTCCTGGATTTTAGCTCAGCTGTTGGATTCCTGAAGAATAGCCTGAGAAAAATGCTGAAACAGAAAAACTAACCGACCTACATTTTAGCATATGCTATCAGGAATGAATGTCACAACATTCAGTTTGACGTCCAAATCATAGACCATATGCTAAGTCTGTTATTTTCCTGAAAACAGACTGTACAAAATTGTTGTACTGCAGAAGACCAACATGTTCATACTTCAGTATCAGCTTACATTCATAAATGTCAAAACATCCAATTTGACATTTGCACATAAAGCCTTATGCCATGGTCTGTTGTTCTCCTGAAGAACAGACTGAGATACATACTGAAATGTAGCAGAAAACTAACCTGCCTATTGTTCAGTATATGCTGTCAATGATGAATGTCATAACATCCAGTTTGACATTCAGACAGTAGGCCTTGTGCCAGGTCTGTTATTCCCTTGATAAACAGACTGAAAATAAATACTGAGTTATAAAAGAACACCAACTGTTCTATTCCTCAGTATCTGCTGACAGGGATGAATGTCATAACATCTAGTTTGACATTCAGTAGATCCTGTATTAGCTAAACCTGCAGCATACTACTCAAGTATGTCATGACATCAGTCAAGACATCAGAGTACAGTTAGATGATCTAACATAAAATGCAGCTAATCAATCATCTCCAAAGCAGGTCATGACATTAGTCAAGACATTAGAGTCCAGTTAGTGTTTTAACAAAAAATGCAGCCAATCAAACATCTACAAAAATTGAAATTCTAGTTAACAGACTTTCGATGTCACAAGGGATGTTATGACATCCAATTCTGCGCAGACAAGAATTATGCAGAACTTAAAAAATAAGTGCAGTAAATAACACGAGGAATTGTTTACCCAGTTCGGTGTCACACACACCTACGTCTGGGGGCTACCAAGCCAGGGAGGAAATCCACTATTAGTTTTATTAATACAGACCTTAAACCAACTGCTTAATCCTATCACTTAATACCTACCCAATGCAATTTCAATCTTACACTAAGATCAGAGTTCCTACTCACTCCCCCTCAATCACCTCAGTGATTACAACCTTTAATTAAGATTAAAGATAATTGTGAAGTCACACTTCAAACAACTCTTAATTGTGCTTAACAGCTTTAATCAAGATACACAGCACTCACGCTTAAAAGCTTAGAGTGACACAACACTTACAACTCAATGAACACCCTAGTCCAATGCAATCATCTAGGTGATAATTGCTTGGCTCACAAGATACACCTAATACAAGACACACACAAAAATACAGCAGTGAAGTATATGAAACAATAAAATCTTCACGCCTAAAATCCCCGAGTTCTGAATGAAGGATTGCCATCCTTTTATATTGCAGCACTTGGGCCTTGTACTTGTATTTCCTGAAATTAAGGTCAAGCAAGTTAACCTAATTTCCACATATTAGGGTACTAACAAATAGGCTATTTGTTAGGTTCATTAATTGTAGCTTAGTTGTTAGTTTCCTGGATTATAGCTCAGTTGTTGGATTCCTGAAGAATAGCCTGAGAAAAATGCTGAAACAGAAAAACTAACCAACCTACATTTTAGCATATGCTGTCAGGAATGAATGTCATAACATTCAGTTTGACGTCCAAATCATAGACCATATGCTAAGTCTGTTATTTTCCTAAAAACAGACTGTACAAAATTGGTGTACTGCAGAAGACCAACCCGTTCATACTTCAGTATCAGCTTACATTCATAAATGTCAAAACATCCAATTTGACATTTGCACATAGAGCCTTATGCCATGGTCTGTTGTTCTCCTGAAAAACAGACTGAGATACATACTGAAATGTAGCAGAAAACCAACCTGCCTATTATTCAGTATATGTTGTCAATGATGAATGTCATAACATCCAGTTTGACATTCAGACAGTAGGCCTTGTGCCAGGTCTGTTATTCCCTTGATAAACAGACTGAAAATAAATATTGAGTTATAAAAGAACACCAACTGTTCTATTCCTCAGTATCTGCTGATAGGGATGAATGTCATAACATCTAGTTTGACATTCAGTAGATCCTGTATTAGCTAAACCTGCAGCATACTACTCAAGTATGTCATGACATCAGTCAAGACATCAGAGTACAGTTAGATGATCTAACACAAAATGCAGCTAATCAATCATCTCCAAAGCAGGTCATGACATTAGTCAAGACATTAGAGTCCAGTTAGTGTTTTAACATAAAATGTAGCCAATCAAACATCTACAAACTCCCCCTTTGGAAATTTTTTGGCTAAAACACTTTGGCCTCACAACAGAGTAACAGCAGCGGAAAACGCACATCTAGCAGGGAAATTAACCTAGCTAATACACTCAGAGCAGCAGCACACTCAACACAGATGGAAGTTAAATAAAAACTTCACAAATCAGCACACACACAGAAGTTAAATAAAAACTTCTAATAGCAGCACACATAAACACACTCACACTCATAGAAGTGGAACATCAGCTGCAGCACAACCTCTGGATTAGAGGATCTTCAATATCTGTTTAGAAAAAATCTGTTGTCCTGGGGCATCACAGGTGTTACTCCCCCTTTTTGTCAAAAATGTTTCCAAAGCAACACTTTAAATTACAGACCAAAAAAAAACAGAATTACACACACGACAGAAATACAGTCTTGATTTTACTTCACAGTTTCAATCAAGAATACCCCCTCTTGATCTTGCTTTACAGCTTTGATCAAGACACCACCCACTTGATCTTGCTTCACAACTTTGATCAAGTAGTCACACACTCTTGCTTTACAGCAGGTACACCCATATCAGATGTTATGACTTTGAGTTTGACATCTTGAACCACTCCTGCATGAACACTTTTTTGAAGTCCAGCAGGCACATAGGCTGTCCCATGTTAGGATATCCCCTTAACATCTTGTTACCACACTTACAGCAAGTAACATAGCTGTGATCTGTTGTCCAGTCATAGCACACTTTCAATTGTTTAATAGGTTGAGATATTAAATAATACATCCCAAACATCATTGGTTGTTATAAATCCTCAGAAAGGCATATTCCCAGTTTGCCCCTTAAATTTTCAAACTGAGTAGCATCCAGAGCCTTTGTGAATATGTCAGCAAGTTGTAGTTCAGTGGCTACATGTTCCAAGGTAATCACTTTGTCTTCCACCAGATCTCTGATGAAGTGATGTCTAATGTCAATATGTTTGGTCCTGCTGTGTTGGATGGGATTCTTGGAAATATTGATGGCACTGAGATTGTCACAGAACAATGTCATGACATTTTGAGAGACATTATACTCAGTAAGCATCTGTTTCATCCACACCAATTGGGAACAACTGCTTCCAGCTGCTATGTATTCAGCCTCTGCAGTGGACAGAGATACACAATTCTGTTTCTTGCTGAACCATGATATGAGATTGTTTCCCAAGAAGAAACATCCTCCTGATGTGCTTTTTCTGTCATCAGCACTCCCAGCCCAATCAGCATCACAATACCCAGATAGGACAGGCTCAGAGCCATAAGAGTATAGCATACCATAGTCACAAGTCCCATTGACATACTTGAGAATCCTCTTGACTTGATTTAAGTGGCTCACTTTTGGTTCTGCTTGGTATCTAGCACACACTCCAACTGCATAGGAAATATCAGGTCTACTTGCAGTTAGATATAGTAGACTACCTATAATGCTTCTATACAAGCATTGATCAACACTGGGACCTCCATCATCTTTGGTTAACTTTAAATGAGTAGGTGCAGGAGTTCTTTTGTGCCTAGCATTATCCATACCAAACTTCTTAACTATGTTTTTGGCATATTTGCTTTGGGAGAGAAACATAGAATCCTCCATTTGGTTAACTTGCATTCCAAGAAAATAAGTCAGTTCCCCAACCAGACTCATTTCAAACTCAGATTGCATCTGGTGAACAAAATGTTTCACCATTTGCTCTGACATTCCACCAAAGACAATATCATCCACATAAATTTGGGCAATCATGATTTTGCCATCTTCATCCTTCACAAACAAGGTCTTATCTATCCCACCTTTTATGTACCCATGAGAGGTCAGAAATTCATTCAACCTTTCATACCAAGCTCTAGGTGCTTGCTTCAACCCATAC
Source organism: Lathyrus oleraceus (assembly GCF_024323335.1). Lineage (NCBI taxonomy): Eukaryota > Viridiplantae > Streptophyta > Magnoliopsida > Fabales > Fabaceae > Lathyrus > Lathyrus oleraceus. The sequence goes on from NC_066581.1 coordinate 208,781,159, forward strand.
AAGGCTTTCCTCAACTTGTACACATGTTTAGGTTGGTTAGGATCACAGAACCCTTTAGGTTGTTCCACATATACTTCTTCATTCAAGTAGCCATTTAAAAAGGCACTCTTCACATCCATTTGGAACAATTTGAACTTCAGAATGCAGGCCACACCTAACAGCAATCTGATTGACTCAAGTCTAGCAACAGGTGCAAAAGTCTCATCAAAATCAACCCCTTCAACTTGAGTATATCCTTGAGCCACTAGTCTTGCTTTATTTCTAGTGATTACTCCTTTCTCATCAGATTTGTTCTTGTAAATCCACTTGGTACCAATGATGTTAGTCCCTTCAGGTCGTGGAACTAACTCCCATACTTCATTCCGTTTAAACTGCTCCAGTTCATCTTGCATGGCATTGATCCAATATTCATCAGTCAGTTCCTCTTTCACATTTTTTGGTTCAACCTTGGATACAAAACAGGAATTTGAGCTATTCTCCCTTGATCTGGTAGTCACACCACTATTGGGATCCCCTATGATAAGATCCTTGGGGTGGTCCTTCTGAACTCGGATAGAAGGCACTTTGTTGGATGCATCTACCTCACACTCAGGAGGAGAGTCCTGTACCTCTTCGGACTTGACTGAAATATCTGTTGATGTATCAAGGAATGTTCCAACATCCTCTACGACATTGATTCCTTCCTCTTTATCATCCACAATAACATTTATGGATTCCATCAGGACATTGGTCCTGTAGTTGAACACTCTGTAGGCTCTGCTGTTAGTTGAGTATCCTAGGAATATACCCTCATCACTTTTGGGATCCATTTTCCTTCTCTGTTCACGATCTGTAAGAATGTAACATTTACTTCCAAAGATATGAAAGTACTTCACAGTGGGCTTTCTACCTTTCCATATTTCATATAGAGTGGAAGAGGTTCCTTTTCTCAAGGTAACTCTATTGTGAACATAGCAAGCTGTATTCATCACTTCGGCCCAAAAGTGCATAGGAAGCTTCTTTGCATGAATCATTGCCCTGGCAGATTCTTGAATAGTTCTGTTTTTCCTTTCAACTATCCCATTTTGCTGAGGAGTTATAGGAGAGGAAAACTCATGACTTATCCCTTCAGACGAGCAAAACTCATCAAACTTGGAATTCTTAAACTCCGTCCCATGGTCACTCCTAATTCGGACAACACAACTGTCCTTTTTCCCTTTGAAGTCTGATGCACAGTTCTTTGAAGACATCAAATGCATCTGACTTTTCTCTGATGAAGCTTATCCAAGTGTATCTGGAATGGTCATCAACAACCACAGAGGCATACCTCTTTCCACCTAGACTCTCAACCTGCATAGGTCCCATTAAGTCCATGTGCAAAAGTTCCAGAGTTTTGGATGTTGTAGGATGTCCCAGCTTAGGGTGTGACATCTTGGTTTGCTTGCCGACCTGGCATTCTCCACAAACTCTTCCTTCATCAATAAGCACCTTTGGGATTCCTCTAACTGCTTCCTTGGATATGATCTTTTTCATTCCCCTTAAGTGGAGATGACCAAGACGTCTATGCCACAGCTTCACCTCCTGTTCTTCCTTGGCTGAGGAGCAAATTGTGGAAAAGTTTGAGACTTTAGGTTCCCACAGATAACAGTTATCTTTGGATCTAGATCCTCTCATAACTTCCTGATTATCTCCATTTGTCACAACACATAGCTCCTTAGTAAACTGAACATAGAACCCTTGATCACACAGCTGGCTTATGCTGATGAGATTAGCAGTTAGTCCTTTTACTAACAGCACATTATTCAGTTCTGGAACTCCAGAGCTGTCCAACTTACCCACACCTTTGATTTTTCCTTTAGCACCATCACCAACGGTCACATAACTGGTAGAGTGAGGTTGTATATCCACCAATAAATTCTCCATACCAGTCATATGTCTTGAGCAGCCACTATCAAAGTACCAGTCTTCTCTGGTAGATGCCTTTAGAGCTGTGTGAGCTAGCCTAGCATACCATTGTCGTTTCTTGATGGGGGAAGTATGCTTATATGCCTTATGCTTAGGTCTGACATGAGGGGTTTGGTTAGGATAACCATGCAGCCTGTAGCAGAAGGCTTTTATATGACCAAACCTACCACAGTAGTGACATCTCCATCTCTGAAATTTCTTCTTCTGATGGTTACTCATCCTGGTTCCCTGATGTTGAGACATTGGGTGTGACCTCCGCTTGAATTTTTGAACTTCAGCCTTTGAGCGTTTGAGTTCAGCTAAGTATTTTTTCACAAAGCCTAAACCAGACATGGTTCCAGACTTCTGTCCCACCTTTAGGATCTCTTCCAAGGTGTCCGTTCCTTTATTTAGCATTCTGATGGATTTCGTCATTTGATCTAGCTTGGAGGTCAGCAAGGTTATCTCACCATTTAGACCATCTATGACTGTCAGATTACCAGGTATGATAGTGTTCAAGGGAACGGAGACCCCAGGAACATTCTGATTACCAGATAGTATCTTAGTGACAATAGTTGCAATGGCATTATGCACATACCTCGAGCCTTCCCTGGTTTGTTCATCAAGTGCGATTGCTGAGGAGAATCCGGAGACCGTTTCTTTAGGTCTTCTTGCATGAGACGAAGTTGCAACGTCAGCCACAGGATCTTCCCGGTTAGGGTTGCAAGACTCAGAGCTGGAGGAATCAGACATGGTAGTGTAGGAGATTGAGTCGGATTGGTGCGACATGATGAATATCTCGGAGGAGAGTTGAACAGTTTCTTTGGGAGAAAGTTTGCAAGACTGAAAGTTGAAGCGATGGAATAGGAAACGCTTGATGCACGAGCAATGCCTATTATTTGTTGACCACTCAGAGTGCACTATTAATTGTTTAATAAGTTGACTTACTAAACAGTAAATAACTAACATCATTAGTTGCTATAATTTCTCAGAAGCGCACATTCCCTCTTTGCCCCTAACTTTGTCAAACTGAGTAGCATCCAATGTCATGACATTCTGAGTGACATTGTACTCATTCTGCATCTGGTTCATCCATACCAGTGGTGAACACCTGCTACCAAAAGCTAGGTACTTAGCTTCTGCAGTGGATAATGATACACACTTTTGCTTCTCCCTTGCTACTGCACCATTTGTATGATGTCCAATAGGTGACGATGACTCATGGCTTTTAATCAGACATTTTCCACAATCTGTTCTTTCACCCATAAGTAGATTTGGGATTCCTCTAATTGCTCCCTTGGATATGATCTTCTTCATTCCTTTTAAATGAAGTTGTCCAAGTCTTCCATGCCACAACTTCACTTACTGCTCTCCCTTGGCTAAGGGGCACTTTGAGGAGTAGTGTGAGACTTTAGATTCCCATAGATAACAGTTATCTTTGGATCTGGCTCCTCTCATAACTTCCTGATTGCAGCCATTCATCACCACACATCCTTCCTTAGTGAACTGTACATCGAGGCCTTGATCACATAGCTGGCTTATGCTAATGAGATTAGCCGTTAGTCCTTGTACTAACAGCATATTACTCAGTTTTGGAACTCCAGGACAATCCAGCTTTCCAACACCCTTGATTTCTCCTTTAGCTCCATCACCAAATGTCACATACCTGGTAGCATGGGGTTGTAGATCCACCAATAAGTTGCTCATCCCAGTCATATGTCTTGAGCAGCCACTATCAAAATACCAGGCTTGTCTGGTAGATGCCCTTGGAGATGTGTGAGCTAGTTTAGCAACCCATTGTTATTTCTCAATGGGGATATTATGCTTAGATGTCTGCTGCTTAGGTCTGACTTGAGGTGTCTGATTAGCAACCCATTTTTGTTTCTTAATGGGAGCATTATGCGTAGATGCCTTCTGCTTAGGTCTGACTTGAGTAGTCTGGTTAGGATAACCATGCATCCTGTAGTAGAAAGGTTTTATGTGACCAAATCTACCACAGAAGTGACATCTCCACCTTTGAAATTTCTTCTTCTGATGGTTACTCATCCTGGTTCCCTGATGTTGAGACATAGGTTGTGACTTCTGCTTGAGTTTCTGAACTTCAGCCTTAGATCTTTTGAGTTCAAATGAGGATTTCTTAGCAAAGCCTAGACCCGACATGGTTCCTGACTTCTGCCCCACCTTTAGAATCTCTTCCAAGGTGTCAGTTCCTTTATTCAGCATTCTGATGGATTTAGTCATTTGTTCTAGCTTAGATGTCAGCAAAGATATCTCACCATTCAGACCATCTATGACTGTCAGCTGCTTCTGTTTCTCAGCTTCCATCTCTTTGATGAGTTTCTTCTGCTTTTCTCCTTGGATACACACTTCTGCACTTTTAACACATAGTTCTTTATATGAAGCAACAAGTTCATCAAAGGTAAGTTCATCTCCACTTGAGTCATCATCAGAGGCATAGACACTGGTCAGAGCAGTGACATGTTTAGCAGATTCTCCTTCAGATTCACTCTCAGAATCTCCTTCGGACCAGGTGATAGATAGCCCTTTCTTTTGCATCTTGAGGAAGGTAGGGCATTCAGCTTTAATATGACCATAACCTTCACATCCATGGCACTGGATTCCCTTGCCTTGAGTGACCTTTTCTTCATATTTTGACTTTCTACTGATGTCATATGAAGAGTTCTTGACATTAGGTCTACCCTGTTGATCAACCTTCTTTATGAACTTGTTGAACTATCTTCCAAGCATGGCTATGGCTTCTGAAATGCTTTCATTTCCTCCAATGTTTCCTACTTCTGAATTCTCTTCAGTATTTGATACAAAAGCTATGCTTTTGTTCTTCTTTTCATCATCCTCACATAAGCCCATTTCAAAGGTTTGGAGTGAACCAATAAGCTCATCAACCTTCATATTGCTGATATCTTGAGCCTCTTCTATGGCTGTGACCTTCATGGCAAATCTCTTTGGCAATGATCTGAGAATCTTCCTTACAAGCTTCTCTTCATCCATTTTCTCACCTAAGCCACCAGAAGTGTTAGCGATTTCAAGAATATTCATGTGAAAGTCATGAATAGTCTCATCCTATTTCATCCTCAGATTTTCAAACTTGGTGGTCAACATCTGAAGTTTAGACATCCTCACCTTGGAGGTACCTTCATGAGTTATCTTGAGGGTATCCCAGACTTTCTTAGCCAGCTCACAGTGATGCACCAGTCTGAAGATGTTCTTACTTATTCCATTGAACAATGCATTCAAGGCCTTAGAATTTCCAAGGGCTAATGCCTCTTGCTCCTTGTCCCACTCTTCTTCAGGAATTTGCATACTGACTCCATCTTTACCTGTCTCCGTTGGATGTTCCCATCCTTTGTTAACAGCTCTCCAGACTTTGCTATCTAGAGACCTCAAGAAGTCTATCATACGAGGTTTCCAGTTATCATAGTTAGAACCATCCAGCATGGGTGGTCTATTTGAGTATCCTACATCCTTGTCCATGGTACTAGAAAGTAACTTCCCTAGATCTCACCCAGAAATTAACAGGCGGGTGCCTGCTCTGATACCAATTGAAATTCTAGTTAACAGACTTTCGATGTCACAAGGGATGTTATGACATCCAATTCTGCGCAGACAAGAATTATGCAGAACTTAAAAAATAAGTGCAGTAAATAACACGAGGAATTGTTTACCCAGTTCGGTGTCACACACACCTACGTCTGGGGGCTACCAAGCCAGGGAGGAAATCCATTATTAGTAGTATTAATTCAGACCTTAAACCAACTGTTTAATCCTATCACTTAATACCTACCCAATGCAATTTCAATCTTACACTAAGATCAGAGTTCCTACTCACTCCCCCTCAATCACCTCAGTGATTACAACCTTTAATTAAGATTAAAGATAATTGTGAAGTCACACTTCAAACAACTCTTGATTGTGCTTAACAACTTTAATCAAGATACACAGCACTCACGCTTAAAAGCTTAGAGTGACACAACACTTACAACTCAATGAACACCCTAGTCCAATGCAATCATCTAGGTGATAATTTCTTGGCTCACAAGATACACCTAATACAAGACACACACAAAAATACAACAGTGAAGTATATGAAACAATAAAATCTTCACGCCTAAAATCCCCGAGTTCTGAATGAAGGATTGCCATCCTTTTATATTGCAGCACTTGGGCCTTGTACTTGTATTTCCTGAAATTAAGGTCAAGCAAGTTAACCTAATTTCCACATATTAGGGTACTAACAAATAGGCTATTTGTTAGGTTCATTAATTGTAGCTTAGTTGTTAGTTTCCTGGATTATAGCTCAGCTGTTGGATTCCTGAAGAATAGCCTGAGAAAAATGCTGAAACAGAAAAACTAACCAACCTACATTTTAGCATATGCTGTCAGGAATGAATGTCACAACATTCAGTTTGACGTTCAAATCATAGACCATATGCTAAGTTTGTTATTTTCCTGAAAACAGACTTTACAAAATTGTTGTACTGCAGAAGACCAACCCGTTCATACTTCAGTATCAGCTTACATTCATAAATGTCAAAACATCCAATTTGACATTTGCACATAGAGCCTTATGCCATGGTCTGTTGTTCTCCTGAAGAACAGGCTGAGATACATACTGAAATGTAACAGAAAACCAACCTGCCTATTATTCAGTATATGCTGTCAATGATGAATGTCATAACATCTAGTTTGACATTCAGACAGTAGGCCTTGTGCCAGGTCTGTTATTCCCTTGATAAATAGACTGAAAATAAATACTGAGTTATAAAAGAACACCAACTGTTCTATTCCTCAGTATCTGCTGACATGGATGAATGTCATAACATCTAGTTTGACATTCAGTAGATCCTGTATTAGCTAAACTTGCAGCATACTACTCAAGTATGTCATGACATCAGTCAAGACATCAGAGTACAGTTAGATGATCTAACATAAAATGCAGCTAATCAATCATCTCCAAAGCAGGTCATGACATTAGTCAAGACATTAGAGTCCAGTTAGTGTTTTAACATAAAATGCAGCCAATCAAACATCTACACTTTACTTTATTTAATTTCTCGCCATGCTTTACTTTATTTAATTCCTGTCATTGTCTTTACTTTATTTAATTTCTCGCCACACTTTACTTTATTTAATTCCTGTCATTGTCTTTACTTTATTTAAATTTCTCGCCATTATCTTTATTACTCGTTTTAATTACTTTATACGCTTTACTTGTTCTTTACGCCTTACATTCAAAAACAACTTTTCATCATGATCAATATCGTTGTGTTTGTTTGTATTACCATGTCTGGCTAAATCTTTTAAAAGTTAGAATGTAAGGATCGCGGTTAAAGAGATGTTTCACATATTGAATCTGTAGAAATGCTTTAAAGGATGTTTTGATTTTTAATTTGAGTTTTCTGAAACAAACTTGGTTAGTTTTAACTACTCAAGGAGTGCGAAAGCACCCTGGCTTAGTTAACTAGAAATTTTTATCACTTTAAGGAAAAATGATTTTTGAAACTATTTTCGGACGCGATGATAGATTTAAAATCAGGAAACTCCTTGGGTAAACTTTCCAAATCAAAATCACTTTTCAACTAAGTTTACGAGTCTTATTTCTTAAAAATAAGTTTACTACTTTAGCGTTCTGCGCACCTTTTATAAGTGACAATAAAAGGCCTTAATTTAAAGGTAAACTCGGTTCTGAATACGCGAAAGCAATAATTCCTGTTAAATGGATTCTTTTCAAGAGTAGAAAAATATTTCCCCATAAGTAGTTCTATTTAGACAATCGAAACATCGTTTAACCGACGTAAAATACATTCAAACCTGTCTTTATCTGCACTGTATTTATTTTCTTTATTTGCTGTTATTTTGCAACATCAATATCTCTTTTATACTGCCTTAGATAAACATCATAATGATAGTAATTGATAGATTGACGATTTGGTCTCTGTGGGATCAATATTCTGTTATATTACTCTAACGCGATTCGTGCACTTGCTAACACAGCGATCAAGTTTTTGGCGCCGTTGCCGGGGACCAACTTTGTCAAATTTCGTACCCTGTTGTTACACCGTCTAGACTAAGGCATTATTAGCCGGTAAATGCGAAGAACCCGTAGTACCGAAAATTTAGTAGATCCCTTAGCGGAACCCGAACGTTACACTCGTACACGCCTCTTACTCATCCGAATTAAGAAAGCTATGGCCGAGAATCGCGACCAGAGACCTCTTAAGGAATTTGCCCAACCCTCTGGCGAGGAACCTAGTTCGAGTATAGTAAACCCCCTCATTCCAGCCAACAATTTCGAACTAAAACCATCTTTACTGCAATTAGTGCAACATAACCAATTCGAGGGTCTCGCTACTGAGAACCCAAATCAACACTTAAAAGTCTTTGTCCAACTGGTCGACACTTTTAAATCCAACGGTGCTTCACCTAATGCGATATGTTTAAGATTACTTCCTTTCTCCCTCAGGGATAGAGCACATTCATGGTTGGATTCATAGCTAATTCAATAACTACCTGGGAAGACCTTAGGAGAGTATTCCTTGCTAGATATTTTCCCCCCAGTAAGACTGTTGTTCTTCGAAACCAAATAACTAAATTTACTAAAAACCAAGGAGAATCACTCTTTGAAGCTTGGGAGATATACAAAGAGTTATTAAGAGTCTGTCCACACCATGGCCTAGAACAATGGATGATCGTTAATACCTTCTACAATGGACTCCATTATAACACAAAGATGAGCATCGATGTTGCCGCAGGTGGCGCGCTGATGAACAAACCTTACCCAGAAGCTTGTGACCTAATTGAGGATATGGCCTAAAACCATTACCAATGGGGAACTGAACGAGCATCAATAGAGAAAAAGGAGACCCAAGATGGAATACATGAGATAAGCTCTATGGACATGATGCAGGCGAAAATGGACGCTTTAGCCCTTAAGGTCGAACATATGTCTACAAACACTAACACCGCGGCGGTAGTCCACACAGAGTGTGAACTTTGTGGATCTAAAGGACACGAGTTGGCAGAGTGTAACCTTTTAAACGATCTAAACACCGACCAAGTGAATTACGCCCAAGGTAACCCATTTTCAAACACTTACAACCCTGGATGGAAGAATCACCCGAATTTTTCCTATAAAAACCAGAACCCTATCCAAGATTACGCACCTCAGAGACCACAAGGTTATCAAGCCCAAAAACCAAATCAACCTATGCAAGTTGTGCCCCAGAAGCCTAACCTTGAGAAGATCATGGAGAGCTTTATATCAGGCCAGACTCAACAAAATAAAGAATTCCTAAACCAGAACATTCACGTAAACGAACTGATAACGCAATTAGGGACCAAGGTTGATCAGATAATCACTCACAACAGATGCTTGAAACCCAGATCTCACAGGTAGCACAAAACCAAGCCCCACAAACTACACCTGGAGGACAATTCCCTGGACAACCTCAACTCAACCCTCGAGGGCAAACTAACGCTATCTCATTACGAAGTGGGACCACTTACGAAGGGCCTCATAACCCAGCAATGAGCGAGTCCAAAGCTTCTAAAGAAAATATACCTACCGACCAAGAAGAGGAACCGGTGGAACCCGAAAAACAAACCGGTCAAGAAGGAGAAGCCAAGGAAAAAACTTACAAACCACCACCCCCGTACAAACCACCAATCTCATATCCGCAAAGACTTAAACAAACCAAAATCAATAACCAATACCAAAAATTTATAAAAGTAATAGAGAAGCTTCATGTAGAGATTCCTTTCACTGAAGCCATCACCCAAATTCCATCTTACGCCAAATTTCTCAAAGACATCTTAACCAACAAGCGTAGGCTTGACGATCCCAAACCCTTGGAATGCAACTTTATTTCCGAGAATAAACTTGCTAAGAAGGAGAAAGACCCTGGTAGTTTTTCTATACCTTGCATTTTAGGGAGTCATGTGATCGACAAAGCTTTCCTAGACTTAGGCGCTAGTGTGAGTTTAATGCCCTTAGCTGTGTGTAAAAGGTTAAACTTAGGAGAATTACAACCAACTAAGATGTCCCTCCAATTAGCCGATAGGTCTGTTAAGTACCATGTGGGCATTTTAGAAGACATCCCAGTTAGGATCGGTCAACTTTATATCCCAACAGACTTTGTGGTCATGTATATCAAGGAATACGACGATATCCTTATCCTTTTAGGCAGACCATTTCTATCAACAGCCAGAGCTATAATATATGTTAAAAGAGGAAAATTAACTTTCGAAGTAGGGGATGAAAAGATAGAGTTCATTCTTTCAAAGTTCCTAATGGCACCAATCATAGGAGACGCATGTTACACGATATCATAGATGAATGCATAAGGGAATTTGATCAAGAAGAACCTGTGATCGAACCATTTCCAAACCCGAATGAGAAGGATGAAGAGCTAGAGGAAACGAAACCTCACACTAACGAATGTTTGGATCTTACTCCGGACCTTTCACTAAATTTCAAAAACCAGCTCAAGAACTTAAGGAACTGCCCAAGAACCTAAGATATGAGTTTTTGGATAAAGAAATGAACCGCCCAGTAATAGTTAGTGCCACCTTAAACCATGACGAGATAAACCAACTCTTGAATGTTTTACGAAGATACCCCTCTGCCTTAGGATACAACATCTCTGATTTAAAAGGTATAAGCCCATCCGTGTGTATGCACAGGATCTCGCTAGAGGAAGATTCAAAACCTTCTAGAGAACATCAGAGAAGAATCAACCCTGTAATGAGTGAGGTGGTAAAGAAGAAAGTCCTTAAACTGCTAGAAGCTGGTATAATCTATCAGATCTCCGATAGTAAATGGGTAAGTCCTGTACATGTGGTACCCAAAAAGGGAGGCATCACAGTCGTGCATAACGAGAAGGGAGAGCATGTAGCTAAATGTATAGAAGGAGGATGGCGTATGTGCATAGATTATAGGAAGCTCAATAAGGCAACTAGGAAAGACCATTTCCCCCTTTTATTCATAGATCAAATGCTTGAGCGTCTTGCTAAACACTCTTACTTTTGTTATCTGGATGGATATTCTGGATTTTTCCAAATACTCATACACCCCGAGGATCAAGAAAAAATAACCTTCACCTGTCCTTACGGAACGTTTGCTTACAGACGAATGCCGTTTAGACTTTGTAATGCGCCAACTACTTTCCAATGTTGTATGATGTCAATCTTCGCAGATTATCTCGACGGAATTATGGAAGTATTTATGGACGATTTCTCGGTATGTGGGTTCGACTTTGAGAATTGCCTCATTAATCTTGAGAAAATCCTAGAGAGATGCGTAGAAGTTAACCTTGTGTTAAACTGGGAGAAGTGCCACTTTATGGTTAAAGAAGGCATAGTGTTAGGACATATAATATCTGAAAGAGGCATTGAGGTCGACAAAGCAAAGATAGAAGTTATAGAAAACCTTAACCCTCCTAAGACAGTTAGAGAAGTCTGTAGTTTTCTTGGACACGCTGGTTTCTACCGACGTTTCATCAAAGATTTCTCTAAAATAACAAAACCCCTGACCGACCTTCTGATGAAAGATGTTGAATTCATTTCAATGAAAAATGTATCGAAGCCTTTAATCGTTTAAAACAAGCACTAATTTCAGCACCCATTTTACAAACTCCAGATTGGACTCAACCCTTTGAAATAATGTGTGATGCTAGTGATTTCGCTATAGGAGCTGTTTTAGGGAAAAGAAAAGATAAGAAATTACATGTAATATATTACGCTAGTAGAACCCTAGATGCCGCTCAACTAAATTATACAACAACAGAGAAGGAACTCCTAGCTGTGGTTTTTGCAATTGATAAATTTAGGTCTTATCTTGTCGGATATAAGATTATAGTCTATACAAACCATGCAGCTATATGTTACCTTCTAAGCAAAAAGGATGTGAAACCTAGATTACTCAGATGGATCCTTTTGCTACAAGAATTCGACTTAGATATTCGAGACAAAAAAGGAACAGAAAACGTAGTTGCTGACCATCTTTCCAGACTAGAGCATTTGAAGCCAGACCATTTACCTATAAATGATGATTTCACCTATGACAAATTGATAGCTAAGTTAGATACCGTTCCCCTTGAACCGGATAGAGACAACTTTGGGACAGTTTCAGAAATTAGCAGAGTACCATGCTACGCTAATTTTGTGAATTATCTAGCCGCTGATATCATACCACCTGACCTCAACTATCAACAGGAAAAAAAGTTCTTTAAAGATATAAGACATTTCTATTGGGATGAACCACTCCTTTTCAAAAGAGGAACAGATAACATCTTTCGACGTTGCATCCCGAAAGAAGAAGTCAGAAATATCATAGAGCATTGTCACTCTTCGCCCTATGATAGACATTCAAGCACATCCAAGACATACGCTAAGATCCTTTAAGCTGGTCTTTATTGGCCAACACTATGGCGTGATGTCCATACTTATATTATCCAATGTGACCGGTGCCAGCATGCTGGAAACATCTCAAGACGCGACGAAATGCCTTTGAAGAACATCCAAGAAGTGGAATTATTTGACGTTTGGGGTATTGATTTCATGGGACCTTTTCCATCTTCGATGGGAAACAAGTACATTTTAGTAGTCGTTGACTATGTGTCCAAATGGATAGAAGTTATAGCCTCACCCACTAACGATACAAGAGTAGTCATCAAGATGTTTAAAAATAATATTTTTCCCAGATTTGGAGTACCACGACTTGTCATAAGTGATGGTGGATCACATTTTATATCCAGGATATTTGAAAACCTCTTAAGAAAGTATGGAGTAAAACACAGAGTAGCAACACCATATCATCCCCAGACTAATGGTCAAGTGGAAGTATCTAACAGAGAGATTAAGCAGATCTCGGAGAAAACTGTTTCAATATCCAGAAAAGATTGGTCTGAAAAGCTAACAGAAGCATTGTGGGCTTACAGAACTACTTACAAAACCCCTATTGGAACTACACCATACCAGTTAGTCTATGGAAAGACATGCCACTTACCTTTTGAACTCAAGCACAAGGCATATTGGGCCATTAAGACCCTGAATTTGGATTACCTAGCATCTGGCGAGAAGCGAATCCTCGATACCCAGAAATTGGAGGAACTCCGCTAGAACGCTTACGAGAATGCCATTATATACAAAGAAAGAACCAAATCATGGCATGACAAAAGGATTGTGAAAAGGGACTTTAATATAGGCGACTTTGTTCTCCTCTTCAATTCGAGATTACGACTTTTTCCATGTAAGCTGCGTTCAAGATGGACAGGCCCCTTTAAGGTTTCCAAAATCCTAAAATTTGGAGCAGTTGAAATCCTGAACAATTCCTGTAATCTGTTTGTGGTAAATGGACAAATACTGAAGCAATATCAAGGAGGTAACATCCCCACAAAATGCCCTGGCCATACTCTGATCGACCCTCCAGTTCCTACCTCTGATATATAAAGTTTGAATCGTCAAGCTAACAACGTTAAACAAGCGCTGCATGGGAGGCAACCCATGATTTCTTTTCCTTTGCTTTACTTTTACTATTTCTATTTATATTTTCATTTGTTTTATATATATATATATATATATATATATATATATATATATATAATATATATATATATATATATATATATATATATATATTATATATATATATATATATATTATATATATATATATATATATATAATATATATATATATATATATATATAATATATATATATATATATATATATAATATATATATATATATTATATATATATATATATATATATATATATATATATATATGTTTAGACTAACATTTATAATATTTGCGATTTCAGGTGTCCTCTATTTTTAACCTAACTTTTTAGGATGGAAAATTTTGACACTATACCAGTGATCTTTCGTGACCCAGTTCAGGAACAGCGCTACGCCATGCTTTTCCAGTGTCCAATGCTGCCCACCAGATATCCTGATTCAAGCTGCATGGAGGCATTCGACATTGAGCCCAGTGTCAGGCATTTATGCAATCAGTTGCAATGGGATGAGTATACTGATGCGATGCATGTGACTTACAGGAACCTCACTTTGGAATTCTTGAGCTCACCGACCTACGAGCCCTATGTTGGTCACGCTAGTGATGGTGGCTACATTAATTTTAGGTTGTTTGGGACTGAATACACTTTCAACCACAAGCGTTTCAGTGACTTACTTGGATTTCAGACTGCTTATGATGCCTCATCTGAGCTCCCCATGAGCTATTTCCTGAGCAGAGACGTTGAGAAGTTCTGGAGTGACATTACATATGGAGGTAGCCCTGACCCTTCCACCCAAATCTCTAACAAGATTCGTAATCCTGCTTTCAGATACTTTCAGATGATTATTACCCACACCTTCCTGGGGAAGAGTGACCCTAATACACATGTGAGTGCTGAAGAGATTTTCTTCATGTACTGTACCACTCAGTCACGCCCAGTAGATTGTAGAGCTTTTCTGATCGAGAGTCTCTATCTTAATGCTCGCTCCGTTGTGAGCCCTATACACGTTGTAAGCACGGTGAATCATATAGCCTCCACCCTAGGACTTGATAGAAGACTATTTCACCTGACGTCTTACTGCAACTATACTTTGATGGATATTGACTTCTGTCTGGACCGTGGCCTCATGAGGAGATCTTCCTTCCAACCGGATCAATATAAGCTCTTGATCGAGGGTGAGACTATTCACTATTTTACTTTATCGGACCCTCAGGTAACTTGTGTTATTGATCAGGCCAACCGGGCCTATGCCATAGAAGGCCATGGCAAGACAGTCGACGAGCAGAGAGTCGCACCTACCAGAATAAAAGTGCTCACGAATAATCCAAATCTTTAGAGTCCAAGCATGCATTCTGAGCTCGTTAAGCTCCGTATGGAGATAGCCCATCTTCGCCAGGAGCTTGGTGACGTTGCTTTGCAGGTCGAAGTATCAAATACCACGCATGCCACTGAAGCTGATATACTGAATAATGAGACCGCCGACCTCCGACACCAGATCGCAGAGCTCCGAGGATACGAAGTCGCGGAGACTCCATTATTCCCTGAGCATTGATGCTATCACCGACCGAGAGATGCCGTTTGATTTTCCTATTTCCCATTGTTTATTATTTATGCTTGTTTTTATTGTTCCTTTTGACTTTATGCTTGCTTTTTCTTTCCTAGGATCTCTCGACCCGTGACTTACTACTAACTCTTCACACACACACACACACACACACATATATATATATATATATATATATATATATATATATATAATATATATATATATATATATATATATATATATATATATTATATATATATATATATATTATATATATATATTATATATATATATATATATATATATAATATATATATATCTATATATATATATATATATATATGCATTATTATTATTATGTTTTTATGTCCATTTTATTTTATTTTATTTTATTTTATCTCACCTTACTATTTTATTTTATTTTGTCAAGCTTAAATAAAAAAACAGCATACCATAGAAACCTATGTGCACCCCCCCCCCCTTCTTGCAAAAATGAAGACAAAAAGTTGTGGCCCAAGAAGCAATGGACAAATCCGGCCCAACCAATTCCAAAGCTATGAGGTCTGAACATTTTACGGGACAGAATCCCCAATTTCACCATTTTCACCTTCTTCAACCTCTCCAAACCCATTTTCTCCTCCTCCCAACTCCACCAAAGTCCACGAAAAATCCCAACTTTCTCATTTTAACTCCAAGCCATTACCATTTCTAACTTCACTCGTCCATTTCTCCACCAAAAACCCACTAAAATTCCATTTTTCATTTCCTTTCCATAAACACCCATTTTTTTCACTCACCATTAATGGCCGGAATGGAGTTCAACAACATCATTCTTCGCGGAGGAAAACCCGGAGAGCGACAAAACAAAGTTTTACAAAAATTGCAATCACGGGAAATTCTCGCTACCAGGTATGTAGACGAAGATTGTTTATATACTTTAGGGACATACCATAGTGTTTTCCATATGCTCGATACTTTAGGATTACATGATATTTTTGCTAATAAAGCACCCACCTATGATAGGCTGACTAGGGAATTTTTGAGTTCCCTAATTTACACTGTTTACCCTGGCACTGCTAGCACAGTTGGTACCGTTTGTTTTAGAATGTTTAATGTGGAATACGAGTACACCACCGATGCCTTAGCAGGTTTGTTAGGAATGCCTTACGGTGAGGATGCCATCTGTGAGACACCCTTAGATGCTGAATGGGCACTCAAAGCATTTACTTTTTGGAATAGATTATCAAATGTGACTGTCACTTCCTTTGAAGGAATTTTGGCTTCCAATATTCATAACCCGGTCATCCGTATTTTTCGATGTCTTTTGGCATATACTATTTTTGGTCGGGAGAATTCTAATAAAGCAAATGCTCGCAAGTTTCTATTTTTATAGGGTTGCCTCACTAATAGAAGGATCAATCCTATTCCTTTTATGCTTGCACATATATCCGCCATTCTTAAAAATGGAGGAACCATTTCTTTCGGTGGTTTAATTACCTCTATTGCTAGAGCATTAAATCTCAACGCTGAGTTAGCCACCTTAGAACCACTCCCTCACCGCACCATTAACTTAAATTTTTTGAAGGATATGAAATTATGCAAGGTGCGGCGAGCAGGTGGTTATCACCTCATGATCCATGGTGTAGCTATACCCATGTGTTGTTTTACCTTGCTCTCAGCATACAGATGTGCGACATGCAAGGAACTGGACGTATGATCTCGATGCTCCAATTTTTACCGGTCCTTTGCCACCTAACGTTCCTGTGGACGATGAGAAAGGGACCGATGATGAGTATGACCGGCGCGACCAGTCACCTGCTCATGATAATCCTACTGCATCACCTGCACACATTGCACCTTCTTCTTCTGACCATTTTGCAGGTACCACTCCCGGTTTTTACATCACTGAGGAGATGTGGCGCGAGCACCTGGCTCGAGAGGAAAGGCGTGACACCCTTCTGAATACCATAAACCAACAATTGACAGATAATATGAGTTTTATGGTAGCCTCCCAGCAGCATAGTGAGCAAGCACATTGGACTATCACTGAGTCCTTACTTGCGATCACTAATGAGCAGCATCGCCAGCGACAGGCTACTGAGCGTCACTTCGCACTTATCGAGGCCACCCAAGGGTCTCTCTTAGGTCGCTCTAGGCAGCTGCAGGAAGGACTTAGTACTTGTAGCAGGCGTCGTCGACCCAGGCATCCTGACCAGGGCGGTGACGGTGACGATACCGGTGATCACCAATAGTTCTCTCTCTCTTTCTCTCTTCCAGGTCACTCATACTCTATCTCATATCGAAACATTGAGGACAATGTTCGGTTTAAGTGTGGGAGGAGATTTTTATCACTTTTTATCCCTTTTCTTTATTTTTAGTATGTTTTATACCTTTTTCTCCCATTTCTTTAACCTTACATTTCTCCCATTTCTTTAACCTTACCAAAAAAAAATTGTGAGCTAAGACAACAGGGCATCTTGAATATTCAGGCTATAAGACAGGTTTATGACGGGATGTAAAAGACTTGGGAAAACTTTTTCTAAAAATCGATATTGTCTTAACACCGTAGGCTTCATGATTATAAGAGTCGATCCCGATACCACATATGTTGTGGCCCTAATTTTTATTTCAAATAAGTCCTTAAGTAGTTTATCCTTGCAGTCAGCTCCGACTTAAGCATTCTCTACGTAGGGGACCGATGAAAATAAGTGAATGATCACAAAAATTCCTGCTTTGTTCTCTAGTCGTATGAAAATTCGGGCTAGGTGACTCTCGCACGGTCATTTAACCCAGCAAAATAAAGACATTCGTGAAACATGCAGAAGAAAAAATATATATATATATATATATATATATATATATATATATATATATATATATATATATATATATATATATATATATATATATATGTAATGATATGCCTATTGCTGGTTGGTTCAAAGGTATCTAGTGCTGAACTTGGTAGGGTGGATTACGATCCAATCCCCCACAACTGCAAATTGGGCTAAGTAAAGGGGTTACACCAACTTATGTACCAGAGCCTCATGCTTAAGATCATAATCACTAACCAGTCACCTTACTATGAGTATGTACGGATAACGGGCTTAATGTGATTGCACCTGAATGAAAAGGACTTAAAGAAGACGAAAAGAAGGCATATGTATGGTGGGGTGATGTGGATTGATTTGTATAGGAACGAAGCCTATGACCGCATTTGCGAGAAGTGTCACTACAATATCCTTAGTTCGATTTGTTAGTACCTATCGATACATTCCCTGAATGAACTTATAAGCCTTTTTTGCCTTGAATTAACTTTGGTTGATACTGTTTTTCTTGCATGAGCTATAAAGAGTTTTGCTTGAGGACAAGCAAAGGTTTAAGTGTGGGAGAATTTGATCACACTGAATCACACCGTGTTTTTGACTCAGATTTCACATGTTTATTAGGTCTTTATTATCATTTTGCTTGTATTATGCTCTCTTTTATGTTGTTTTCAGATATTTAGCTCTTTCGGGACCCTTTTAGAAGAAACGAAGCAAAAAGACCAAAAATTAGGGTTTTTCGGCAAATATTGTACACATGGCGTTATGCATGGCGGCCGCTATAGGAGAAGCCATGACTCATCAGCCCTCAACCAGGAGGTAACCGCCACGATCCCATGAACTTACCCATTTCCACACATGGCAGGCGCCACCTTTGTATTCCACGTTCCCACTAACGAGAAGTTGAAGGGCACCATGGTCTTTGCAAGCTGCTGAATTCCTCTATCAATAGGTCGTTCTAGTTCATTTCCAAATCATCCAACTTAGTTTACAACACTAACACTATATTATCATCTGTAAAAGCGGTAATCCGTCACATCGAGATGTTATCGCACCTTAGTGATATTGAGTTGGAGCACTTCGATTTTGCTGTCGTCTTTATCTTCAGAGTCGAAGGTTTATTTTCCTTGTACCAGATTTAAAGCCTCCGTTTGGAGCAGGTTCTTATTTAATCGCTTTTATTTATTTTACTTGTCATGCTTTACTTTATTTAATTTCTCGCCACGCTTTACTTTATTTAATTCCTGTCATTGTCTTTACTTTATTTAATTTCTTGCCACGCTTTACTTTATTTAATTCCTGTCATTGTCTTTACTTTATTTAAATTTCTCACCATTATCTTTATTACTCGTTTTAATTACTTTATACGATTTACTTGTTCTTTACGCCTTACATTCCAAAACAACTTTTCATCATGATCAATATCGTTGTGTTTGTTTGTATTACCATGTCTGGCTAAATCTTTTAAAGGTTAGAATGTAAGGATCGCGGTTAAAGAGATGTTTCACATATTGAATCTGTAGAAATACTTTAAAGGCTGTTTTGATTTTTAATTTGAGTTTTCTGAAACAAACTTGGTTAGTTTTAACTACTCAAGGAGTGCGAAAGCACCCTGACTTAGTTAACTAGGAATTTTTATCACTTTAAGGAAAGACGATTTTTGAAACTGTTTTCGGACACGTTGATAGATTTAAAATCAGGAAACTCCTTGGGTAAACTTTCCAAATCAAAATCACTTTTCAACTAAGTTTACGAGTCTTATTTCTTAAAAATAAGTTTACTACTTTAGCGTTATATGCACCTTTTATAAGTGACAATCAAAGGCCTTAATTTAAGGGTAAACTCGGTTCTGAATACGCGAAAGCGACAGTTCCTGTTAAATGGATTATTTTCAAGAGTAGAAAATATTGCCCCATAAGTAGTTCTATTTAGACAATCGAAACATCGTTTAACCGACATGAAATACATTCAAACCTGTCTTTATCTGCAATGTATTTATTTTTTTTATTTGCTGTTATTTTGCAACATCAATATCTCTTTTATACCGCCTTAGATAAACATCGTAACAATAGTAATCGATAGATTGACGATTTGGTCTCTGTGGGATCGATATTCTTTTATATTACTCTAACACGATTCGTGCACCTGCGAACACAACGATCACCAGACATCAGAATACTCAAACTGGAGGCAAGTTATTACATTGGAGATGTCATTACTATGGAAAATATGGTCGTATAAAGCCTTTCTACTTCAAACTGTATGGCTATCCCAGGAATCCATCACAACCCATGGCTAATCAAATGGTAACTAATACGAGAAAGGAGTGGATACCTAAGTCTGTCAACACTAGTCTCATAGCTCACACCTCTCTTAGAGCTTCAGCTCGAGAAGACTGGTATTTTGGCAGTGGATGCTCTAGATGAAGGTGAGAAAAACAAGAAAGGGGGTTTGAATTGTTTTAGAAAAAATAAAAGCTTTTTCAAAAATAAGAACACACAGAATTTTATACTGGTTCGCTTAGAAAACAAAGTTACTCCAGTCCACCCGACCAAGGTGATTTCGCCTTCAAAAAGGACTTAATTCACTAATCTTAAAAGATTATACAACCAAACGTCTAAGAGAATGATCTCTTAGTCCTCTCAAGTATACAGACTACGCAAAGTCACTTGAGGAACAAAAACAATTTAGCAAAATAGATTTGTAATAGAAAGTGCTTCTAAGAGTAAGAAAGTATTACAGCAAAATGTTTGAGCAAGAGTTTTCATGTATGAGCAGCAACTCGTGAAAATTGAGAGAGAATATGAATAACTTTTTCTATGCGTTTTTGTTGTATCTCTCAATGAAGTAGGATGTCCTTTATATAGTAGTGAGAAGGACCGTTGGAGTGATGACAGAATATTGGTCTTTGATGAGCATTCAATGTCATTACTTCTGTGTTTCTTGCCATAACCATTTTGTCTCCCTGAATAACTTCTTTCTTAAAATACTTCATTTCCATATTGAGAAATTCTTTCCGTTACTCTTTCTGAATTTGATGAATCTTCATCAGAGTCTTGTTATATCGGAGTCATGCGTCAGAAGGAGATTATGTTGAAGTTTCATCAGAGCTTCTCAGAGTACTAGTCTTCTAGATCATCAGAACTAAGACCAGTGGATATTAGAGCTTATGGTTCTTTTTACTGTCTTGCTTTGCTCAGATTCAGAACTTCTTGGGCACATATCTTCCTCAGATGCGTCTGATCTTCTAGCACTTTGTATCTGATCAATGTTTGTATATGATAAAATGCTCAGAGTCCTTTGTTGCTGTTCAGAGTCCTGCACACTTAGAAAAATTTCGTTAGGGTGCCATTTTTGGTTTCATCCTTTGTTATCATCAAAATCCTGGAATTCTATTGTAGAACTAATTTTGTTCTTACAATCTCCCCCTTTTTGATGATGACAAAACAATCTTAATTTAGAGATGAAACATTTTTAGATAAGAGTTTTAGATCAGATGGAAGTGAGCTCCCCTTGAGATAAGTCTGGGAGTTTAGAAGTTTTTACCAGACCTTCCATGATATGGTGTTTTTAGCTACTCTCCTGGAAATTTCTAAGTCAAAAAGGTTATAAACAATGTTTGTAGAGTTCTGATAGGAGTTAGATATGTTTTCATCAGAGCTGTTTTTAGTTCTCCCCCTTTTTGTCAGAATAAAAAAGACTTAGTGAAAATGAAAGAGAAAAAGGATATAGAGATATATTCACATAGCAGGTACAGATGCCAGAAACACAGACAATAAACAAGCAAATCAAAGCAACAAGTAAAAGGAAAAGAACACATAAACAAGTCCTAGGTGCCTAAGGGTTTGGAGGTGGAGGCATCCTCTGGAGCAGCTGGATCAACAGATTCTGAATGTTGACATTTATTGAATCCTGTTGATCCAATCTGGCTCGGACTTCCTACTGTTCTTTCTGAAGTTCCTCAAGAGTATTTAGAACCAGAGGGACAAAAGTGGTGGACTCCCCCTGAGTCAGAGCATCATGTTCTACCCTGGTGGCAGACTCTGTAGCTAGACGTGCTTCTGCTTCAGCGGCAACTTTGGCTTGTGCTTCAGCTTCAGCGGCAGCAGCGACAGCAGCTAGAGCTTTAGCTTCAGCTTCCTTGATCCTTTGCAGTTCTTCTTGCTTGGCTTTCTCTTCTTCTTCTTTGCGGGCTCGCTCCTCAGCTTCTCTGGCTAGGCGCTCTTATAGTCTGATCTCAGCGTCTCTGATGAAGTCGTTACGGACTTATTCAGAGAGGCCCTTCAGCTTGAAGGCTTCAGAGGTCATCCAACTAATCACTCTGTTCCAGTGTGTCCTTACAACGGAAGGATCGTCACTGACGCTAGAGTTGATGGTCAGAGACTTGACCTTGTCAACTGAAGCTTCTGCAAACACCATTATTGCTTCCTCAAGGGTTGGAAGGGTGTTTTCAGGTTCAGAGGCTAGGGGTGGAGAAGTGGGAGGGCTTAGGTTGAGTGTGGGAGTTTGTGGTTCAACGGATGTATTTGGTGGAGGTATATCAGAGTTGGGTGGTTGTGTTTCAGCGTGAATTGTTTCAGATGGTGGAGGGTCAGATGTGGTTGTGTTTGGTTCTTCTATGGGTGATGAGGTGACTTCTGGTTCAGGAATGGATTGTGTTGGCTGTTGAGAGGCTAGAGCATGTGTTTGAAGCTGAGCCAGAGTTGGAGAGTGAGGGTCAGATTGTTCAGTATCTGTGGAAATGTTATAGTAGGGTGGTGATTCTGGAGAAGAAGATGAAGAGGGTGAGGTTGTTTCGTTTAGCATTTCTGCTTCCGAAAGGGGTAAAGAGGTGGTGGCTAGGTTAAATTTTTTAGAAGGTTGGTTAGATGGTCTGGTGGTTGAGGGAGGAGTATCTGAGTTGGTATATATGGGTGTTGGTTGAGGGATAGAGGAAGCAATAGGCTTAATTTGTACAGAAGGAGCGAGAGAAACAGACTTACCAGAAGATCCAGTCAGAGGTACTGGAGGTCTTGATCCAGAGGATTCTCCCAGCTTCGCTTTCTTCGCTTGCTTTGCCTTCTCAGATGGTCCTCATGGTCGCTTCAAGAAGTTGGGAGAATATTCTGGCAGCTGGCTTAAGTTGAAATCTGAGAACTCTACTCCTTGCTTTCGCAGATCATCTAAGTAATACAAGATTACCTCTGGAGGGTCGATCTTTAAGAACAGATAGAGTCCATTTGGAATCTTTCTCTGATCTTTAAGAGCATCCCAAGAGGTGTCCAGAGTAGGTTTGACCCTTACTTGATCCAGAATCCCCATGCTCTTCAGATTGCGGGCGTTCAAAGCTTTTCCAGTATCTATCATCACGTCTTCCATGAGTCTGAACTTTATCAGATGATCCACGAGACCGCTTTCAATCAGAACGTCAGAGATCAACCTCTCCAAAGGGATGTAGTTTTTGGGCTTCATGTTGTTTCTTATATCTCTTACAGAGTCTCTGAGGTACTTGAAGAGGAGTGTCGGAAGGCAGAGCTTCAGACCCTTGTGGATGTAGTACAGGATGCACTTCTGGTCTGTGTTGATATAGTATGAGGAGTTGGAAGCTGGGCGATGATGGATTGTGCCCAAGATGATCTTCAGCCAGACCCGGAGGTTCTGATGTAGTTCCTTGTTCTTGGAGTGTTTGCCTTCAGCGTTCTGTTGGAAGATTGTTGGATTAATCTCATGGGACAGATACTTTGCCCTAGGATTAATGTTGTAAATTCTTCTTCCTCCAGCTTTCTCCATGCCCAGAAGAGCAACAATGGACTTCTCAGTGATTACCATCTTGACTCCCAGAATGTAGGAGACGATGTAGTGATCGTTAGCGTCAGCGAATCTCCAGAATTCCTTAACCAGGTTTGTGTAAACTTGACCATAGAGACGTTGGAAGTCGTTTCCCCAACCTTGATTCTGCAGTTCTTCAGTGAGGTCAACACCGTTCCTTCGCATGTTTTCAAAATCCACCAGTGATTCACACAAAACTTCTAGTTTCTCAAAAGGTGTTGCAAGGTTGATATGAGGCTCACGATCAAGAATGTGAGGTTCTTTGTAGATGGGAGTTGAGACAACATCGGTAACTGCTGGGTTTGGGTTGCTTGAACTTGGAGCTCGTTCGTTGGAATTCATCTGTTGAGAGAAGTTATACACTGATTGTTGTTGGGAATCCATGAATATTATTGATGAACTGAGTTGAAGGTTGAAGAACTTGAATGCACGCTGCAGGAATGCCTTGAGGGAGAAAAGAACTTGCAAGAAGGTTAAGCGTGTTTGTGAGAGTGAAAAGTGTGCAATGTGTGAAGAGAAGAGTTTAAATACCCTAATTAGGGTGCATGCAAAACGACACACAAAACATGAGTTTAGCACAAAAACCAAGTATGCACGTTAGAGGGAAAAATGATTACAGCTTATAAATGATGTCTAATCCTAACAGTCAGTACACTGCTCGAGGAGATCTCAAGAGACTGTTTCTTGATTACTGCTAGACAGCTGTCTAGAAGTTCCAATGCCAGACGCAAGGTGCTCCACGTGTTTGCTCTATCTGATCTCCAGGAATACCAAATGGTTGGTTCCTGGAGATTTCTAACTCAGATGACTTCTAACTTGGTAGGAGTATCAGAGTCAGATGCATAATCCACTTTGTTTACATCAGAATCTTATTTTGCTCATTCAAAGGCACATTTTATTCAGGACAGTTTTGAATGTTTAGATTCTTTAAGATGAAGAGGAATCTATCTTCAGCAAGTGGTTTGGTAAAGATGTTAGCCCATTGATGGTCTGTATCAATGAATTTCAACATTACTACCCCTTTCTGAACATAGTCTCTAATGAAATGATGTTTTATTTCTATGTGCTTAGCTCTGGAGTGCAAAATAGAATTCTTGCTTAAACAAATGGCAGCAGTATTGTCACAGAAGATAGGAATGTTACTCTCAAAGATTTGAAGATCCTCTAGTTGATTCTTCATCCAGAGCATCTGGGTAGTGCACAGTGATGCTGAAATGTATTCCGCTTCTGCAGTAGACAGGGCTATGGTTGATTGGCTTTTGATGGCCCAGGATATTAGATTCTTTCCCAAGAGCTGACAATTTCCTGATGTACTTTTTTGTTCCACTCTGTCTCCTGCGTAATCTGCATCACAAAAACCAGATAGTCTATACTCTTATGTTTTCTCATACATCAGGCCCAGGTTAGGAGTTCCTTTCAGATATCTGAGAATTCTCTTAACTGCTGTTAAATGAGATTCTCTAGGATCTGATTGGAATCTGGAACAGAGACAAACGCTAAATAGAATATCAGGACGTGTAGCAGTCAGATAGAAAAGAGAGCCTATCATACCACAATAGAGCTTCTGACAAACCTTTTGACTAACTTCTTCTTTTTCAAGAATTCAAGTTGGATGCATGGGTGTCTTAGCAGATTTGCATTCAGCCATTTCAAATTTCTTCAGAATGTCTTTTATGTATTTACTTTGATGAACGTAGGTGGCTTCTGAAGCTTGATTAATCTGAATTCCTAGAAAGAACTTTAGTTCTTGCATTAAGCTCATTTCGAATTCTGCCTGCATTAACTCAGAGAATTCTTGACATACAAAGGCATTAGCTGAACCAAAAATGATATCATCAACGTATATCTGGCATATCATGAGATCATTATTAATGTTTTTACAGAAGAGTGTAGAGTCAACTTTCCCTCTGATAAAATCATGTTCCAGAAGAAAATTATTTAATCTTTCATACCAAGCTCTGGGAGCTTGTTTTAGTCCATATAAAGATTTTTTAAGTTTAAAAACATGTTCTGGACAATTTGAATTTTCAAAACCTGGAGGTTGGTTGACATACATTTCTTCTGATATATAACCATTTACAAATGCGCTCTTGACATCCATTTGATACAGTTTGATAGAATGATTTATAGCAAATGAAACAAGTAGGCGAATAGATTCTAACCTGGCGACTGGGGCAAAGGTTTCATTGTAGTCAATGCCTTCTTGTTGACTATACCCTTGAGCCACCAGTCGAGCTTTGTTTCTGACAACTTCTCCTTTCTCATTCAGCTTGTTTCTGAACACCCATCTGGTTCCGATAA
This sequence comes from Lathyrus oleraceus, assembly GCF_024323335.1. Lineage (NCBI taxonomy): Eukaryota > Viridiplantae > Streptophyta > Magnoliopsida > Fabales > Fabaceae > Lathyrus > Lathyrus oleraceus. Next base: position 208,807,099 of record NC_066581.1, read on the forward strand.
TGTGAGTACCTTTAGGTTTAGGAACAAGATCCCAGACGTCATTCTTTGTGAATTGATCTAGCTCTTCTTGCATGGCTAGAACCCAGTCGCTATCTTGAAGTGCCCCATCAGAGGAAGTAGGCTCGATCAGAGATACTAGTCCCAGAGGAGTTTCTTCAGGTGCCTTGAAGGTTGACCTAGTTCGGATAGGTTCATCCTTGTTTCCTAGAATCAGCTCTTCAGATATGTTGAGGAGACTTTTAGCTTTCTTTGGGATTGTTGGGGATTTAGTTCTTTCTGAGGTTTAAGTGGCAGTTGCTTCAGGAGCTTTGATCTTCTCGTCAGAACCTGCAAGAGTAATCTCCAGATCTGCAAGTTTTTCAACTAGCTTTGACTTTTCAGGGTCAAGCTTATCATCAAATCTGACATGAATTGATTCTTCCATAATTTTGGTTTCTGTATTGTATACTCTGTAGCATTTAGAGCGTTCTGAGTATCCTAACATAATACCTTGTTGTGCTTTAGAATCAAACTTGTTCAGATGTTCTTTAGTATTTAGAATAAAGCAGGAACATCCAAAAGGATGAAAATAAGAAATGCTAGGTTTTCTACCTTTACACAGTTCATAGGGAGTCTTCTCCAGAATAGGTCTTATGGAGATTCTATTCTGAATATAACACACTGTATTTACTGCTTCAGCCCAAAAGTGCTTAGCCACATTTGTTTCGTTGATCACGGTTCTAGCCATCTCTTGGAGTGTCCTATTCTTCCTCTCTACAACTCCATTTTGTTGTGGAGTTCTAGGGCAAGAGAAATCATGGGATATTCCATTAGAGTCAAATAATTCCTCAAAAAATTTATTTTCAAATTCCCCACCATGATCACTTCTGACTTTGATGATTTTAGAGTCAAATTCATTTTGCACTTTGGAACAAAAGCTAGTGAATACAGAGTGAGACTCACTCTTGTGCTTTAAGAATTTTACCCATGTCCAGCGACTAAAATCATCAACAATGACTAGTCCATATTTCTTTCCATTGACTGATGCTATTTTCACAGGACCAAATAAGTCAATGTGAAGAAGTTCCAGAGGCTTAGAGGTAGAAACAATATTTTTCTTTTTAAAAGATGATTTTGAAAATTTTCCTTTCTGACATGCTTCACATAGAGCATCTGAAGAAAACTTCAGCTTAGGTAGACCTCTGACTAACTCGAGTTTATTTAGCTGAGATAACTTTCTCATGCTAATGTGGCCCAAGCGTTTATGCCATACCCATTGCTCTTCGTGAGCAGAGATCAAACATTTCACATTTTGTTCTTTTAAATCCGAAAGATTTATTTTATAAATATTGTTTTTCCTCTTGCCAGTGAATAGGACAGATCCATTGTTTTGATTTATGGCTTTACATGTTTTTTGATTGAAGATTACATCATACCCGTTATCACTTAATTGACTTATTGATAACAGATTATGCATTAATCCTTCTACATAGAGAACATCAGATATAGAGGGAAGAGTACCATTACCAATAGTTCCAGAGCCTCTGATCCTTCCTTTCTGATCTCCTCTGAAGCCTACGAATCCAGCGTCTTTAAGTTCCAGGTTTTGGAACATATATTTTCTTCCCGTCATGTGTCGCGAGCATCCAGAGTCCAAGTACCATGATTGGTGTTTTAACTCTACTGCATAAGATATCTGCAACATAAACAATCTTATCCTTTGGTACCCATAATCTTTTGGGTCCTTTGTGATTAGTTTTCCCAGAGTTCTTAACACTTTGGGTTTTCTAGCATTATTAAATCGTTGTGCTTGTGTATGTGTATAGTGATAGGAAAATGGAGATTTAGGTTGGTCATTAGTAGAAGTTTTATCTTCACTAGGATCATACCCAATTCCTATTCTATTGTTCTGACTGACCCATAAATCATGGATGTCATTCTGCTCCTCTCTATCCCATTTTTCAGAAACTTTTGAAAAGATTTTTCATATTCATAAATTATTATGTTTGAAGTTTATGGAGCTTGAGATAACGCTTCTTCAAGTTTTGAGCAATTTTTCTTTGTTGAATCTCTTTCTAATATCAAGGTTCTGTTTTCATCTTTTAGTTCTAAAATTGTTATCTCAAGTTTGCCACATTCTTCTAGTGTTTCTTCAAGCACACCTTTTATAGCTTTAAATTTTTGTTTGAGTTTCTGATATGAGTTTAGAGTTTCAGATAGGCATGATTCTAGGTCAGATCGAGAAAGTTCAGAAAATACCTCTTCAGATTCAAATTCTTCATATGAAGTGTTCTTGGAGGTGTTAGCCATGAGTGCCACATTTTCCTGTTCATCAGAGTCTGATTTTGATGAGTCAGATTCACTGTCGTCCAGGTAGCCATCAGTCCCCTTTTGCTTCTGAAAGAATTTTTCTTGAAGTTCTCTTTTCTGGAACTGTCTTTCTTCAACTTGGGACATTCGTTTCTGTAATGACCTATTTCCTTACATTCATAACATGTAACATCTTTGTTAGATTTACGTTTTGAGGTTGATTCTGATCGATCTCCTTTGGATCTTGGTTTTCTGAAGCTGGTATTCCTTTTTCTCCAGAGTTGCTTTACTCTTCTAGTCATAAGGGATAATTCTTCCTCATCGTCAGAATCTTCTTTTTCAGAGTCATCAATGTCTTCTTCTTCGGCCTGGAAGGCTTTGTTTCTGTCAGACTTGCGCCTTTCAGATTTGGACTTTAGTGCTACAGACTTGATCTTCTTCTGAGGCTCATCTTCCTCCAGTTCTATCTCATGACTTCTGAGTGAACTGACAAGTTCTTCAAGGCTGATGTTGTTCAGATCCTTTGATAACTTTAAAGTTGTTACCATGGGTCTCCACTTCTTTGGCAAGCTTCTGACTATCTTTTTGACATAGTCCGCAATTGTATATCCTTTATCTAGCACTTTGAGACCTGCAATTAAAGTTTAAAATCTAGAAAACACTACCTCTACAACTTCATCATCCTCCATTTTGAAGGCTTCATATTTCTGGATTAGAGCCAGAGCCTTTGTTTCTTTGACTTGAGAGTTTCCTTCATGAGTCATCTTCAGGGAGTCAAGTATTTCTTTAGTTGTTTCCCTGTTGGTGATTTTTTCGTACTCATTGTAGGATATGGCATTGAGAAGTATCAATTTGGCCTTGTGATGATTCTTGAATTCACGCTTCTGATCATCTGTCATTTTGCTTCTGGGGATAAAAACTCCAGCATCTATTACAGGTCGTATGTATCCAACTGTGACAATGTCCCAGAGATCAGCGTCATAGCCCAGAAATAAACTTTCAATTCTATCTTTCCAGTAATCAAATTTCTCTCCATCAAAGACTGGAGGCTTAACGTTGTAACTATCTCTTTCATTGGTGTTGGCCATAGTTTTTCTCGTTCTGGATCTCTCTACACTGTTAAGTTTTTATTAGAAAATCAATAACAGAGCCGAAGCTCTGATACCAACTGAAGGTGAGAAAAACAAGAAAGGGGGGTTTGAATTGTTTTAGAAAAAATAAAAGCTTTTTCAAAAATAAGAACAGACAGAATTTTATACTGGTTCACTTAGAAAACAAAGCTACTCCAGTCCACCCGGCCAAGGTGATTTCGCCTTCAAAAAGGACTTAATTCACTAATCTTGAAAGATTATACAACCAAACGTCTAAGAGAATAATCTCTTAGTCCTCTCAAGTATACAGACTACGCAGAGTCACTTGAGAAACAAAAACAATTTAGCAAAATAGATTTGTAATAGAAAGTGCTTCTAAGAGTAAGCAAGTATTACAACGAAATGTTTGAGCAAGAGTTTTCACGCATGAGCAGCAGCTCATGAAAATTGAGAGAGAATATGAATAACTTTTTTGTGCGTTGTTGTTGTATCTCTCAATGAAGTAGGTTGTCCTTTATATAGTAGTGAGAAGGACCGTTAGAGTGATGACAAAACATTGGTCTTTGATGAGCATTCAATGTCATTACTTCTGTGTTTCTTGCCATAACCATTTTGTCTCCCTGAATAACTTCTTTCTTAAAATACTTCATTTCCATATTGAGAAATTCTTTCCGTTACTCTTTCTGAATTTGGTGAATCTTCATCAGAGTCTTGTTATATCGGAGTCATGCGTCAGAAGGAGATTATGTTGAAGTTTCATCAGAGCTTCTCAGAGTACTAGTCTTCTAGATCATCAGAACTAAGACCAGTGGATGTTAGAGCTTATGGTTCTTTTTACTGTCTTGCTTTGCTTAGATTTAGAACTTCTTGGGCGCACTTCTTCCTCAGATGCGTCTGATCTTCTAGCACTTTGTAACTGATCAATGTTTGTATCTGATAAAATGCTCAGAGTCCTTTGTTGCTGTTCAGAGTCCTGCACACTTAGAAAATTTTTGTTAGGGTGCCATTTTTGGTTTCATCCTTTGTTATCATCAAAATCCTGGAATTCTATTGTAGAACTAATTTTGTTCTTACACTAGACACATGACATGTGTCAATAAGTTCTTGGAGAACATCAAGTCCTACTCAACCGGTTATGTCACTTTTTGAGATGGGGCTAAAGATGAAATTAAAGGAGTTGGAAGTTTAGCCTGTACAGGACTTCCAAGTCTTGATAATGTCTTGTTGGTAAAAGGTCTGGCTGCAAATTTGATTAGTATCAGTCAGCTATGTGATGAGGTTCTTAAAGTTAATTTCACAAAATCCAAGTGTTTGGTCACTGATTAGAAAAGTGAAGTTCTAATGAAGGGAGTTAGGTCTAAGGGTAACTCTTACTTGTGGACATCTCAAGAAATTAACTGCTCTTCGACATGCTTGATATCCAAAGAAGATGAAGTCAACCCGTGGCACCAAAAACTTGGACATCTACATCTGAAAGGCATGAAAAGATTATTTCAAAAGAAGCCATCAGAGGTATTCCTAAGCTCAAGATTGAAGAGGGTAAATTTGTGGTGAGTGTCAAATTAGGAAGCAAACCAAGATGTCACATCCTAAGTTACAACATCAACCCACTTCAAAAGTTTTGGAACATATTCATATGGACTTAATGAGGCCTATGCAGGCCGAGAGCCTTGGTGGGAAAAGGTATGCATATGTAGTTGTTGATGATTTTTCAAGATTCACTTCATCAAGGAAAAATCAGATGTCTTTGAGGTTTTCAAAGATTTATGTCAAAGTTTTCAAAGAGATAAGGAATATGATATTGTCAGGATTAGAAGTAACCATGGGAAGGATTTTGAAAATAGAAAATTTACTGAATTTTACTCCTCTGAAGGTATTGGTCATGAGTTCTCTTCTCCCTTCACCCCTCAGTAAAACGAAGTTGTTGAATGCAAGAACATGGCACTATAAGAATCATCTAGAGTCATGCTTCATGCCAAGCAACTTCCCTACCATTCTTAGGCTGAAGCAATAAATACTGCTTGCTATATTCATAATATAGTCACTCTAAGAACTGGTACTTCAGCCACTCTTTATGAACTGTGGAAAGGAAGGAAGCTTAATGTCGAATACTTTCATGTATTTGGAAGAAAATGCTATATTTTGACTGATCGTAAGCAAAGAAGAAAGATGGATCCCAAGAGTGATGAAGGAATATTTATGGGGTACTCTACAAATAATAGAGCCTATAGAGTGTTTAATTCCAAAACCAAAGTCATGATGGAATCCATCAACATTGTAGTGGATGATAAGATCACTGAAAAAGGGACTGATGTTGATGAAGATGTTGGGAAATTATTTTAGCAGATTGACACTTCTGAAAATGAGGGAGTTATTGAGTCAGACAATGAACCAGGAGACACTGAACCAGACAACCATCAAGTCAACAAAGGTCCCTCTATCAGAATTCAGAAAGATCATCCCACATAACTCGTTATTGGAAATCTTAATGAAGGGGTCACCACTAGATCTAGAGATGTGATATCAAATAATTGGGTTGTCTCAAAGTTTGAATCTAAAAATGTGAAGAAGCCTTGACTGATGAATTTTGGATTAATGATATGCAAGAAGAACTAGGGCAGTTTATAAGAAATGAAGTATGAGACTTAGTTCCTAGGCCTAAAGGAATGAATGTTATTGGGACAAAATGGATCTACAAGAACAAATCAGACGAAAGAGGAATTGTGACCAAAAACAAGGCTAGACTTGTTGCTCAAGGACGCACTCAAATTGAAGGGGTTGATTTTGATGAGACTTTTGCTCCTATTGCTCGCCTTGAGTCAATAAGACTACTTTTTGGTGTGGTTTTTTTGCTTAAATTTAAGTTATTTCAAATGGATGTGAAAACTGCCTTCTTAAATGGGTACTTGAATGAAGAAGTCTATGTTGAAAAACCCAAAGGGTTCATATATCCTAACTTTCCAGATCAAGTTTACAAACTAAGGAAAACTCTCTATGGATTAAAGCAAGCACCTAGTGCCTTGTATGAAAGGCTAACTGAGTTCCTTGTAAAAAACAGATATATGAAATGAGGAACAAACAAGACACTGTTTATTACAGAAGAGCATGGTAAACTCATGATAGCTCAAATATATATTGATGACATTATGTTTTGAGGAATGTCTAACTAGATGGTCCAACATTTTGTCAGAAAGATGCAATCTGAATTTGAAATGAGTCTTGTTGGTGAATTGACTTACTTTCTTAGGCTCCAAGTCAAACAAATGGATGACATTATCTTTATCTCTAAAAGCAAGTATGCTAGGAGTATAGTAAAAAAGTTTGGCATGGAAAATGCTAGTCATAAAAGGACACCTGCACCAACCCACTTGAAATTGACTAAAGATGAAAAAGGTGTAAATATGGATCAAAATCTGTACAAGAGCATGATTGGGAGTTTGTTGTATCTTACAGCTAGCAGACCTGGAATTACATTTGCTGTAGGAGTATGTGTGAGGTATCAGTCTGAATCCAAAATAAGGCATATTACTCAAGTGAAAAGGATTATGAAGTACATCAATGGAACCAGTGACTACTAAATGTTGTATTCTCATAATGCAAATTCCTTGCTTATAGGATATTATGATGCAGATTGGGTAGGCAGTGCCGATGATAGGAAGAGCACTTCTGGAGGATGTTTCTTCTTGGGAAATAATCTCATATCTTGGTTCAGCAAGAAGTAAAATAGCGTGTCTTTATCTATGGCTGAGGTTGAATATAATGCAACAGGAAGCAGTTGTTCTTAACTAATCTGGATGAAACAAATGGTAGAGGAATACAATGTCCAATAAGATGTCATGACATTATATTGTGACAACCTAAATGCTATCAACATATCCAAGAATCCTATTCATCACAACAGAGCTAAGCATATTGATATTCATCATCATTTCATCAGGGATCTTGTTAAAGACAAAATTGTCATTCTGGAGCATGTAACCACTGAGAACAACTGGCAGATATTTTTACCAAAGCCTTAGATACAAATCAGTTTGAAAAATTAAGGGGCGAATTAGGCATTTGCATGCTTAAACAATTATAACAATTACTGATGTGGAGATGTAAAATTCAAATTTTCTCTTCCCTCCATTTAATGGTGCACAAAACTCAATGAATACCATTACAACTTTTCCTTATTTTCCCAACGCGTCATCCTAGCTATTATATAAACATCATTTATGCCACCTTCTTTATTTTCTCTCTCAAACCTATTCTTAGTCACTCTCATCTCTCTATCTTCTATTTTCACTTCATACCTAACATCTCCAAAATGTCTCAACCTTCAGTCTTAACTCCTAGAAAGCATACCAATGAGAAATCGAACCCTAAAAATGTCAATATTGAGATAGATCTCTCTGATGTCATTATTGATGCCATTCCCCTCTCGATAGTTCTTGTCCATGCAACCCCTATAAGGAAGACCAGAACATCTGCTTCACGGAAAGTCAAGCCCTATAAAGTAAGTACCTCTTCCTCTCCATCCATGACTGCTAAAAATGTAAAAAATCTTGAACCCTCTACTGTTGTTAAGAAACCCTATTCTATGACTAGTATGTATCTTGATCCATTAATGTTGAACCTAATGTTAGTGTTTCTAAAGATTGTCCTGTTATGCCAAATGTCATGGAAGATGTTGAAGCCTCTGAAACCATTAATAGATCTAGGTCTGTTACTACCTTAAGTAAATCCAGCATGATCCTTTCAGACAGAGACACGTAGACAAGAATATTCATGTGCTGGCCTCTCAAGTGTTGGGTATTGAACCCAATACTAATTTCGTGCTGGATGTCTCCACATCCTTGAACCAACCTGATAACACTACTGAAACCCCCTGGATAAATCTGATGTGAATGTATCTACTCTATATCCTGAAAAATCGAAAGACAAAGAGGGGTCGGAAGGGATGACCAATGATATGGCTGACAAAGATGAAAACTCTATTGAGAAAAAGGATCAATCCACTGACATAATAAATATAGAGGATCTGGACTCTGATGATGTACCCATCAGCCAAAGACTTGCTCCAGGAATAGCTAAAAGATTGAAGAACAGAAAAGGTCAAGCTATTGAATCCTCCAGCACGCCCTCTAAATTTCTCAGGAAAAAAACGAGTGTTAGCCCTATAAAAAGATGGAGCAAGGTTGTTACTCCTATTTCTAAGAAGAAACCCCTTAAGAGGAAGGAAGTTCCTTCCGAGTCTAGTGATTCTGACCATGATGTCGAGCAGAATGTTCAGAACATCATTTCTTCTACTAGAAAGCAAGCATCTGAGAAGAAGATTCAAACAAATATTCCTAAAGTTCCAATTGACAACATTTCCTTTCACTTTGTGGAGAATGTTTAAAAATGGAAATTTGTTTATCAAAGAAGATTAGCATTGGAAAGGGAACTGGGAAAAGATGCCTTTGAATGCAAAAAGGTGATGAGTTTGATTCAAGAGGTTGGATTAATGAAAATTGTAACTGGATTTGGAAAGTGTTATGAAATGCTTATTAGAGAATTTATTGTGAACATCTTTAAGGAATGTGATAACAAGAGGAGCAAGGAATTTAGAAAAATATATGTCAGAGGAAGATGTGTGGATTTTTCTCCTGAAATAATAAATAGGTTTTTATGCAGAAATGAAGAAGAACAAGCTAAAGTAAAAGTCTCTGACAATGTTATCTGTAGAGAAATTACTACTAAACAAGTAAAGGAATGGCCAAGGAAAGGGAAGTTGTCCGCAAGTTCCTTGAGTGTGAAGTATGCTGTACTTCACAGAATTGGGGCTGCTAATTGAGTTCCAGCCAATCACACTTCTAACGTTGCTACAAGACTAGGTAAGTTTATTTATATTGTAGGGACCAAGTCAAGTTTTGATTTTGGATCCTATGTCTTTGATCAAACTATGAAGCATGATGCCTCTTATGCTGTGAAGATGTCAATAACTTTTCCCTCATTGATCTATGGTGTTATTCTGAGTAAACACCCAAGTATCTTAACCAGTTCTCAAAAAATCTGCAAAAGAGACCCTCCTTTCACATTACATTATAGGTTGTTCATTGGGAAACATGTTCCAGACACTGTCTTGACATCTGGACAAACAGCTTTCAGGCCCACTACTAGAACAGGAATCCTTGCTGAGCTAAAAGATACCTGCAAGATCTTGGATGAAACTATCAAAAGTTATACTGAGAGGAAACACAAGATTGAGATGTTGATAAAAGCCTTGTCTGAAGAATAAGGAAGTTTGAAAGGTGATGGAACAAGTGAAGAAGAGGAAAATGAAGAAGGTTCTGATGCAAGTGATGATGAAGACATTACCAACATTGATGAGGACTGAAGCACTCTGGTTCCTTTGTGTGTTGCTTGTTCTTATGTTTTTTTGTGGGATATGCCCTGAATATTTTTGCACTTTCTAGTGCTCTTGGTTGTGTTTGGTTTGTAAACTCGCTTTTGACTGATCTACTAACTCTGATGTTTGGTCATTCTTGTCAACTTTATGGCTAAAAAAGGGGAGTAAATAGTTGTGATTGATTATTCTGATTATTGATATGATTAGTTACTCTTGCCCACTAAGGGGGAGCATGTATGGAGGGGGAGTAACTCTTGGGGTAACTCTTGTCCCTGGATCTGCTACTCATGGGGGCATGTTTTTTGCTGTTACGAATGGGATGCTGATGTTAATAATGTCAGAAACAATGTCTTGACATCCTGACTAAAGATAATTTATTTTTCTCTTAGGCAGGTTATTCATGTGAGAGTTTATCTCTCTAAGTATCAGGCAATTGTTTTCGCTGCGCTTGCCTCTGGTGTTTTTGGGTGAAAAGGGATTTTTGTTGTTTGCATGAGGGTTTTTTACTATGATTCTTACCCTCATTCCTGTTGGTATATGAAAAGGTTGTTTTAGCCAAAATTTGCCAAATGGGAGATTTTTAGGTATGAAATGTAGTGATTGGCTGCATATTGGAAAAACGAGTATTATTTTCAGATGTTAAACAAGATGTCATGACATGTTGGTTCAACATTGGAGTGTGACCTATTTTAGTATCTTGTGAGATTTGTTTACTTTTATAGTTTATCTAAAGATACTCTGAAAATTTAGTTCACGGATTATGTAGAGCGTTTTCTAAAAAACAAAAGACTATTTTTCCTTGACTTGTTTACGAAGTAAAAATGTCAAAACATTTTAGGAAACATCTTATCTGATTAAAATCAAATATGAAGAAGATTGTGCAGAGTCCTTGGATATGATATGAATCAAGCCTGAAGCCCATGCCTTTCAACTGCTATTTATAGATCGTTTCTAAACCTAAGAAGGCATCGAAGCAACTTTGAATATTGTATATGTTAGGATTTAGTGTTTTTGTTATTTGTGAGCCACTCTTATATCTCGTTGATATTAGAGTTGGACTGTGTCTTGAGTTGTAATTATTAATCACTCATAAGCTTTTAACCAAGAGTTGATTATATATTTTGGAAGAGTGTCTTCTATTATTTGATTAAAGTCACTGTGTGCAATTGAAGGGAAGTGAGATGGGTCTCATATATAGGATAGTCTTAGATAGAAACGTTCATGGGTAGAGATTAAGTGAGAAGTTTGTAAAACCTGAGGTTGCTTAGAACTTTAAACTAATTTTATGATAGTGGATTTCCTTCCTGGCTTGGTAGCCCTAAGATGTAGGTGACGTTGCACCGAACTGGGTTAATAACTACTTATGTTATTTACTTTCATGCTTTTATTTTAAATCCTAATATTGTTTGCAGTGTGACAATGGCTTGACCCTGGTGTTCTGACATCGTGTACGACATCCAGGATCTGCTTACCAGAATTTCAGATCTAACTCACTAGACTGCTTTCATGATTACTGACTGACCCCACAAACCAACACAGGTCTTTTCATCCTGTTTTTCCTCACTCACATGCTCTCCGAGAAACTTCCTAGAATGTCACTCATCTAAATACTACTCCAAGTCAAGCATGCTTAACTGTGAAGTTATTATTTGTTAGGCCACCAAAAAGAAGATGCATCTTGTTGGTATAGGTAGTACCGATCAATATGTATAAGTCTTCTTTCAACCATGCAGTCTTATACCTTCACAGCCTCAGGATCCTCTCATTCTGATGTGAATTTGGCGATCAATCTGTGCCTTCTTCGGCCTCGAGTATTACATCCACTCTCTGACCTCTTCGGCCTCAAGGGTTGCATGCCCACCAGCTTCCGCTTGGTTCATCCCTGAACCATATTATATTGGGAGAGGTCTGACTTTGATACCATTTGTAACACCCCTAACTACTTTCAGGATTACTGACTGACCCCACTAACCAACACGGGTCTTTTCAGCATAATTTATCCTTACTCGCATGCTTTCGGGAAAACTTCCCAGAAGGTCACTCATCCAAATACTACTCCAAGTCAAACACGCTTAACTATGGAGTTCTTATTTTTTAGGACACCAAAAAGAAGATGTATTTTGTTGGTATAGATAGTACCAATCAATCTTTATAATCCTTCTTTAAACCATGCAGTTCCATATCTGCACAACCCCAGGATCCTCTCATTCCGATGTGAATTCGGCGACCATTCTTTGTCCTCTTCGACCTCGAGTGTTACATCTACTCTATGCCATGTTCGACCTCAGGTGTTACAATGGACATGAGATCAAAGTAGGTTTTGGTTTGCTTAAATCTTGAAAAATGACTTATGATGATTGAGTGAAATGGTTTTATGTTTGACCTTATTTATCCTTTTCTTTTTTAGGGTCCATGATTTCCAATAGCAACGGTACATGACTTTAAAGTATCCTTGTGATGGTCATGGTCTAAAAGGAAATTCTTGATGATGAGGGAAAAATGCAAGGATGGTATATAAGTTACTTGGAATTTAAAGCAAATTTGGAGCATCTTTAAAAAATGGAGAAAAAAGGAAATCATCTAAATGGAGTCATATGGAAGCTTATAATTGGATTTTGATGATGTATGTTTTATGTATACTTGTAATATGTTCAAAACCAAAGACGTACCAAACTACAAACTATGTAAAAATGTTAATTTTGTAACTTCAAGAATTCTCTTTATGATGTAACAAAAGTATAGACATTTTAGCTCTTGAAATGAATCTGCTTCTTGAATTTAAACTTGAATATGGCAACACAAAGATGATCCCAAATTCAAAGTTAAAGTAAAATAACAACTTGCCAACTTTTTGTGAATTTTCCAACAAAAACAATATGATTCAAACTAAGAAAGGTTTACACTCATTATTTAAATCCACGTTCCAAACCAAAATCAAACATTATTAAAGAAATTTAAGACCTATTTTGTTAATATATGACTTTGATCATGGATGGTAAATTCAAATGACATGAGATTTACAACTATTCTAAGTTGAATAGAATGAAATGGTTATGAATGATTTAACATGAAAGATGTATTCATGAATTGACCACACAAAGTTTAAAACTTGCTAACAAATGACATGTCTTTTAAAAGGGCTAACATATTAGAACTTGGCTTATAAGGAAAAAACAACACTTATATATAACCAAAAAATGATATTTAATAAGTCATGAACCATCCAAGTTAACATTTCCAAAGACTCTAATGATGCATGATAAGAATGTATGAATTAAACTTAACAAAAATAACACATACAAAGTTACTAGGTCCTTGATTATTGAACTTTGACTTACGCGTGGAATGGGATCTTATGACCAAACGAAGTGGTCATAAGAAATGATGCAAAAAGAAAATATGCAGATGAATGATTTTTTTATTGGGTGGGTGGGGTGGAGGTGGGATTTAGGGTATGACAGGTGTAAAAGAGGAAATTAGAGAATATGAGGGGAGTGTTGAAAGTTGTAACATAAGTTGGGCCTTAGTGTAATTTTAAAGAGATTAAAAATTAGGTTATGGATAAGTAGTGGTTTAGTAGATTTTTGGAGAAAAACAGTACGTGAAAACAGAATTAGGAGAAAAGAGACAAGGCGAGACTAGGGCTTGAAAAAGGGAGAAGAACCCTGATTCAATTATGAATTTTTGCAAGCAATCTAAGGTAAGAAGGATCAAGGGTTTTAATATGTGTGTATAACATGAAGGGTAGAGAAAGATAAGTCCTTACTCTCTTTAGGGATTGTTTGATATGTTCATAGATTGTTGTTAATGTATATAATTCTGGAATTTGATGATTAAAGGTGTATGCATTTGATTTCCGTGACCGAATTTATGCATATATGGTTTTGTTTATGTGTGCATGCTTGTGTGTCATTGTTAGAGTTGTTGAAGATTTGAACATAAACATGAATTGATGAAATTTAATGGATAAATGATGTGATTCTGTGAATTAACATGTCATAATGATGTTATAACATGTAATATAATTTTTTGGACGTTGGGGGATATTTGGGACCGAATTGGAGGACTTTGGAGGTTCTACAGTATAAAGATTGCATTTATGGTGCTACAGGTCTAGAAGAGCTTTCCCAATGAGCTTGGTCCTGTGAACTTCGCCCAACGAGATGATGTGCTCGCCTGGTGAGGATGACAACAAAGGTTGTTGTTCACAACTCGAATTGTCGTAACTTGAGTTTTGGGAGTCGGATTGAGGCGCGGTTTGAAGCGCTGGAAAGCTAACGAACAAAGCCACGTTATGGTAGTGTCTTGTAAGATGAATTACCATGTTGAATGATGTGTGAGTATATGTTATGAAGTGTGTGTGTGTGTGTAAAATTGTGTGACTTGTACATGCTTGATGATGAATCAATGTTAAGATGATTTAATATGATTGAATGATGTATGCGAATATATATTTGACATGGTACTACTATTTGGTCACTATTTGGAAGTATTTTGGAGTTTTTTATTATTTATTATGGAATTAATTAATTATTGTGTATTGAGAATGATATTGTGCATAATTATGGTAAATGCATGGTGATACCTTTGGTAATATTGCATGTTGTTAAAAATCATAAATCTTAGTGTACGGGCTCCAGTCGAGTTTTGGTGTGCTCTGGTCTGATAGTATGGATTCAGGAGCGAGTAGATAGTTCTAGATGAGAATTGGTGAAGCGTTAATAAATGTGTTAGTAGCGAATTGGTGTGCTCTAGTCTGATGGTGTGGATTCAGGAGCGAGATGGACCTGTGTTGTCCATAATGGTACCATTTGCATAAGTGTCACGTTGTGTCGTGAATCACATGTTGTTATAAATGAGTGTGGGATTATGGTGATGTTTATTGTGTATTGAATATGTGTTATGTTGTATGTTTCTCTACATTCACATTCTTTACACTATTCATATTGAATGTTGTTTCTCACTCTTTTGCTTTAAGTTGTCCACCATGGACATCTTACAGATAATCAGAAGTGAGCATTGTTGCTATATGCGGAAGGTGGCTTATTGGAGATACTCTTCACTTTTTTATTTATCATTTTATCTCACTTTAGCACTTTTAATGCTTTGATAGTGTAACTTCAAAGATATGAGTTTGTTATGTTTTTGCGTTAACATTGACTTTGGGGCTTGAGAAACTTATTAACTATTTATGAAGTTTTATTAGAAATTTTATGATATGATTTCCGCTGCATGTTGATAATTGTTGAATTACGTTTTGGATTTTCGTTGGTGACACCTTAAATTATTGAGTAATATTTTATATATAAGTTTCGGGGTTTAGGGTTTTATAGCTTGTGTACCACCGAATGAGATCGTTGGAAAAGATACATATAATGCCACATGATAGGGAGATATGTTCATAGTGGCTAGCATGTACAAGGTTTTGTGTAGCTGGGAAGAGAACTAAATGAGGTTATGTAGAGTAATATCCAGAATCTTTATGTCTCTAAGAGATTAAAAAAATTATGTGGATCGTGGCTCTTAATAGGCTCCTCACAAACTATAAAAAGAGTATGATGGGTATAAGCCATGATATGTGTCAATTTTGTGAAAATATTACAAAGACTATTTTGCATGTTTTTAGGGAATGCCCTATTGCCATGAAAATATGGGTTAATGCAGTGCCAGTTTACTTTAGAAGTATTTTCTTTCAAGGAGAGTTGGAACATTGGATGAAAGAAAATTTAAGTTATAAATGGAGTGGGATCAAGGGTGTGAAGTGGAAAGATTTATGGGCAAATGTTTGTCACCGATTATGGATGTGGCGAAATAGAGAAGCTCATGAGGATACTTTTCAAAGAACCCATAGTCCAGGGCAGCATGTTATGCAGGTTGCTTATGATTATTATATTGCTAAACGGGCTAATGGATAAAAAGTAGATCTCTTGTGTGGATAATATGGAGGGAAAGCTGAAATTAAATACGAAAGGGGCATGTAACGATAATAATATAGATGTGTGCAAGTGATTTATAAGGGAGGGTTTTGTGTTTGACACTGAAAAATCATGTTGGCGTGTGATTAATGTTACTTGTGAACCTATTATTTTGATTACATGTTAGAATTTAGGGGTTTGATTGCTATGCTAACAAGTTTGATCATTGTCATTCTTGTGATGATGTCATGAATTACTGTTAGAATCACATGATGTTGTGATATGGTTGCATGTTTGATTTCCAATTCTCTTGACATGGTTGGTGTATGCATGTTTGATCTTGAGTGTTACTTGATTATCCTTTTGATGCATGATGAAAATCTGCTTTGATATGCTTGTTCTTGATGTTATTATGTTCTTAATGCTTATATGATTGATAACATGTGAAAATTCATAAGGATGATTAGTATAACATGTTTAAGTTGATGGTTTATGCTATTGATTCGTGCATGATGTTATTATATGTTAGTAATGTGTTTGGATGGAAGAAAATCTGATAAACAAGTAAAATTTGACTCTAGACTCCAGTGGTAATCGGTCACTAGCAGTTGGTAACCAGTTACTTATGAGAAAAATGAGTTTATGCACTATTTTCATATCTATAACCGGTTACACATTGAGTGTAATCGATTACCATTGTTTGTATGATGAAAATGCAGAATTGAAATCAGTGTAACTTGAGTTGCATAACTCCTTTTGGACGCGGTCGGAAACAATAGAAAGCTAGCACAGAGAGCTATAACATAGTGGCACATTAATTATTCTTATTCCACTTCAATCCCCCCTTTGGTCTAGTGAACCCCACCATAGGATGATCGGACGTGCACTTACGATGTGGAGTGTAAGTGAATTTGCTTAGGTTGAAGCAGTTTGCGGAAAAACTTCATCTAATGCTCAATTAACATAGAGGACTATAACATAGTGGGAGTTCTATCCTTAACTTCTACTCCGTTTTCCCTAGTTTGTCCGTTGTGTTCTGTTCCGAACAACCAGATGTTTGTTCTATTATACGGATGTAGTGCATGCATGGGCATGAGCGTATATGTGTATACTATTCGAAATTCACTAGTATAATCAGTAATGAACATGTGTGTAATTATTCTGTGAAATGGTTAATGGTGATAGTAAACCATAGGTTGAATAATTACGTGTTGATCGTAGTGAGGTGTCTCGTCAGTGGACAAACTGGTGAAAAGTGAGTATACTACTCTTGCTGATAGTTCGATACAGGATTGAAATCTACCATAATGCAATTTCACCGTTATTCCTGACGTGGGAAAGGAATGAGCGTAACCTCATCTCCTCCCTACTTTAAAGTAAGACCCGATAAGGATAAGGAATTTTTTGTCGAGAGATTTCCTTCGTTCTCTTATAGGATATGGAATCCTAGTATTTGTATTCCACCGTGTCTGCTCCTACATGACAAGGAATGTCCATGAAGGAATTTCTCATTTCCAGGATGTCAATGATGATATCATACAATATGTATAATCCTATTTTCAGGTATACTATAGAAGATGGAGGATTTTTGAGAAGATTCGAAGACCGGAAGTCTTGAGGAATGATGGTAATCTTTCTGATGCACTACTTAGTTATTCGTTTCGAAACACCTGATGTATTATTCCTTATGTGTTGTACATATTGTTATAATACTTTTCAATGTATCATTTATTTTATGAGTTTCAGTATCAAAGTTAACGCTTTATGTAATACGATCCTAGGCAGTATTATATGAGGTGTTACAGTTGGTATCAGAGTAGGTCGATTCTTGACCCAACCATGAGAGATCATGAATAAATCATCTTCTTCCTCCATGTGTATGTCGCTGGCCTGATTTATATTATCCTAGTCTTCCGTTGTTGATCCTGATCAACTCAGCGATTGTATATTGGACATATAGGGTCATGACAGAGCTACCACGAGGACCCGTATGTCAGGAGACTTGAATTCAAGAAGAAGAAATCGACTAAGTTTGGGGAGTGTTGAGATTTGTCTGGCGTGATTGGTGTAACAGATGCGAAGTAGTTGACAACCTCAACTTCCAAAGCCAGGAGTTAAGGTAACCGGAATTTCCAAGATTTCGATTGTATAAAGTGAACCTTGTAGATGGTCCATATAGTAGCTGGAAATCCAAGAGTCTCCTGTGAGAGAATCGGGGAAATATGGGTATATTACTCTTGCCGGAAGATAGTCTGAAACATGTATGGAAATTATCGTAGTGTATTTCCACCGTGTTCTCCTCCTATGGAGTAGGAATGACCGTAACGTCATTTCCTCGGTCACGCCTTAAAGGAATACCCAATAAGAATAAGGAATTCTCTGTCAAGAGAATTCCTCCGTTCTCCTGTAGGATAAGAAATCCTCGTATTTGGATTCCTCTGTGTTTTCTTCTATAAGATAAGGAATTACCATGATGGTATTCCTCCGTATTGGGTCAACATGAGGGAAAACATTCATATTGGGTCAAAGACTCACCCAAACAATTGAGAGACACATCACGGATTCACCAAAAACTTTAAGATATTAAATATATAGGTACTCCCATTTATAAAATGCTTGACCTCCACTTTTCTAATTAACGTATGACTTCCAATTCACATTTGTTTCTCAACTTATATATTTTTTATATTATCAACCGCGTGCTATACCTTGATAGAATTAGCCTTCCAAAATAAATGAACTATATGGACCCAAAGCATATGACTTACTATGAAACTTCTTTTAACAATAAACTAACTATATGGGCCTAAAGCATATGACTTACTATGAAACTTACTTTAACAATAAATTAACTATATGGACCTAAAGCATATGACTTACTATGAAACTCACTTTCATAATCAACACATAAAAGCAAACAAAAGCCAAATGCCACCAACCTTTGCGTACATCAATTTTTTATTGTACCTCAAACTTGTTTTCATTTTTAATGTTTATTTTACTGATACGACCTTGGAATTGTTTTTAAAATGATTAAAACCACTTATCTGGTTGTTAGTTTCTTCCAACAACTCGCTATGTTGTAAATAAAGTAATTACAACTGAGTATGTAACTCGAGGATCTTTTCTAATTTGCATTAACATGGCAGAGTCATTTGTTTTCGATATTGCTAATTCACTCCTATGGAAACTTGCTTCTTATGCTTATGAAGAAGCTTCTCGAGCATATGGTGTGTATAAAGATCTTCAAGGGATCAAAGATACTTTGTCAATTGTCAGAGGTGTTTTGTTGGATGCTGAGTATAAGAAGGACCAAAAGCACGGGCTGCGCGAATGGATGAGACAGATTCAAAACATCTGCTATGATGCTGAAGATGTATTTGATGGATTTGAGTTCCAGCACAAGAGGAAACAAGTTGTCCAAGCTTCTAACAGCACTCGGACGAAGGTACGCCACTTCTTTTCTGCGTTTAACCCAATTGTTTTACGTCCAAGGATGGCACGCCAAATCAAAGAGATTAGAGAAAGATTAGACAAGGTAGCAGCTGATGGGAACAAGTTTGGTCTAACAAATATTGATGTTGGTCTTGATCTTGTTTTGCAAAGGAGAGAATTGACTCACTCTCAAGTTGATGCTTCAAGCGTAATTGGAAGGGAGAATGATAAGGAAGAGATTATCAAGCTTTTGATGCAACCCCATCCTCATGGTGATGGTGATAAAAGTATGTGTATTATTCCAATAGTGGGTATTGGAGGCTTGGGAAAGACCACACTTGCAAAGTTGGTGTTTAATGATAAGAGGATGGATGAACTTTTTCAGTTGAAGATGTGGGCATGTATCTCTGATGATTTTGACATCATGCAAATAATTATAAAAATTATAAACTCTGTTTCTGCTTTTGGTCCACCAAGTATTCCTCACCAAGAAAACACCAACAACTTAGATACTGAACAACTTCTAAGTCGTCTAAGACATAAGCTTTCGGGTCAGAAGTTTTTGCTTGTGCTAGATGACATATGGAATGATGATCGTGCAAAGTGGATTGAGTTGATAGATTTGATAAACGTTGGTGCAGTAGGAAGTCAAATCATAGTGACGACACGCAGTAAATCAATTGCTAAAATGACAGGTACTCTTCCCTCGTATGTTTTAAGCGGTCTTTCTCTAAATGATTGTTTATCTTTGTTTGTCAAATGGGCGTTTAAGGAAGGTGAAGAAATTAAACATCCAGGTCTTGTAGAGATTGGGAAAGAAATCATAAAAAAATGTGCAGGGGTTCCACTTGCTGTCAGAACATTAGGAAGCTCATTGTTCTTAAATTATGATTCAAAAAAGTGGATATCTATGAGAGATCGTGAAATATGGAACTTGGAACAAAAGAAAGGTGATATTTTACCTGCACTTAAGTTAAGCTATGATCAAATGCCGTCTTATTTGAGACAATGTTTTGCTTTCTTTTCCCTTTATCCCAAAGATTATACCTTCGATAGTAGTGATATTACCCGTCTTTGGATAGCTCATGGATTAATACAATCTCAAAATAGAAGTGAGCAACTGAATGATACTGCAAGAGAATATATAGAAGAGTTATATTCTAGATCCTTTATTCAAGATTTCGAATACTATGGTTTCTTTGTCACATTCAAAGTACATGATTTGATTCATGATCTTGCTATGTATGTTGTGAAAGAGGAGTGTGTAGCAGTTGACTCCCATACTAGGAATATACCTGAACATGTAAGACACTTATCAGTTGTTGAAAATAATTCTACGGATAAAGCTTTGTTATGCAACTCAAGAGGTTTGAGAACTATATTATTTCCCACAAAAGAAGTGAGCTTTGACAGTGAAACTTTGTTGGATACATGGATATCAAGATACAAATACTTACGATATTTAGATTTAAGGGTTTATTCCTTTGAGACACTGCCTTGTTCAATTGCTAAATTGGAGCACTTGCGAGTTCTCGACCTTTCTCATAATACGAATATCAAAAGACTTCCCCATTTTATTTGCGAACTCCATAATTTGCAAGTCTTGAAACTCATGGGATGCACAGAGCTTGAAACATTGCCTCAAGGGTTAGGGTGGTTGGTTAGCCTTCGAGAATTGTATGTAACCACTAAGCAATCAGTTATGTCACTCACAGAACTAGCAAACATGAACGATCTTCAAGTTTTGTACTTTTATAAGTGTGACAATATGAAGTTTTTATTCGACGAGGCACAACGACTCACTTCCCTTAAAACATTGAATGTTATATTTTGTGGTAGCCTAGAGTCCCTACCTCTCTCCATTTTTCCAAAACTACAAGATCTGTTAATTTTAGACTGCCAATTGATAAACTTGTCGTTGTACAATGAAAGTCCCCGAAAATTGATGATGAAATATATTGGACTTCTTGGAGGACCTAAGACAGTTCCTAGTTGGATTGAAGGTGCTGTAGAGACTTTAGAGACCTTACATTTTGCTTCTTTTTCTGATCTTAAGACACTTCCCGAGTATCTAACAACAATGACTCGTCTTAAGAAACTTTGGATTGTTTACTGCCCTCAACTGTTGAGTCTTCCAAGTGACTTCCATCACCTCACTTCCCTTGAAGAGTTATTCATACTTGGTTGTCCTGTGTTGTTCCAAAAATATCAGCCTGAGTCTGGTGAGTATTGGCCCATGATTGCTGCCATGAAAATCACTTCATTTGCCATCCTACAATAAGTGGTGGAGGAATGAAGTTGTCTACCTGGAAGGTAAATATAAGATTTTAAGTTGTGCAAAAGGACTGTTCCCAATTTATTTTAAATTATTGTTTTTAAGATTAGTTGTTGGTTTCAACTCCTAAACTTTTTTCTTGTTTGAAGACATAAAGTTAAACTGCAATTGTAATTTTTATGATTTTAAGATCACTGAATAATGGTATCACTAATTAGTTATTTCCATGAGTTGTTGCTATTAATGTTTATTATTTCCATGATCTATTTGAGAGTAAAGTTTCCTTTATTTACAGGGCAAAGTTTATGATGAGGCGAGCATGGAAAATGGAGACACATGCAAAGAAGAATTGGAATAGTTGATTGATTGCATTGGATAAAATTGCAAGAGGCTTTAGATTCACAAAATGTTTCTATTATGTTTGTAGCCAAAGAATTGAAAGTGGTTGTTTTATAATTCTAGTACTTGATGATTTATTTTTGAAATAGCACTTGTGTTGAACATGTTTCATGATGTATGTTGTTGAATATTTTGTAAAATAATCAAACCAGTATCGTAGACAACAATATGTAAGAATAAGCTTATCAATACGAAACTACAAAAAGTTGATATTACCTATGAGCCAAACTCATCAGCAATGTTTCGTTGTTGGCACAGACTCGAGAGATAATGGTTCCTTAATGGCTTCAGCTTAGTGTTTCAATGAATTTGGTGGGTTTCCCCGGTGGAAATCAAAGTGAAGAGTAATCAACCACTTCCCAACCTTAAGAAACTTCCCAAGTGTCTAACAACAATGACTCGTCTTAAGAGGCTTGAGATTTTTCATTGCCCTCAACTGTCGAGACTTCCAAGTGACACGCGCCTCCTCACCGGCCTTGAAAATTTATTCATATATGATTGTCGTAAGTTGTTCCAAAAATATCAGCACGAGTTTGGTGAGTATTGGTCCGTGATTGCTTGCATGAAAAACACTTCAATTGAAATTCTACAATAAGGAGACGCGGAGGAATGGAGTCGTATAACATTTAGTCACTTCCATCATCTCATTTATTTTAAACTATTGTGTATCAGATAAGTGTTGGTTTCACTTCATAAACTATCTGGTTTATAGACATAAAGTTAGAGTGGAAATTGGAAATTTATATACAATTTAATTTGGCAAAAGGATTACAGTAAAAATTTAATTTGTAAAGTTTCTTTTATTTATATAGGTCCAACAGTCAAGTAGTTGATGGCATCGGAGAAAATAAATACCAGTAAGACTGCAAGAGGCTTTAGATTCTCAAAATGTGTGATTTAGCCAACGAATTGAAAGTGCTTATTCTTTTTACTATTTTATATTTACCGTATTCATACATTTATGTTTGAAATAGCATTTGTGTGAAACTAGAGTACTTCTTTCATAATGTATACATGTATATTTGGGTGTAATATTCAACAAATATATTCATGCTCATCTTATCCAATATCCTATCACTATACGCTTGGAGTCCCATCCCAAAATCTTTAATCTCAGGGAATCGATATCGTCAAGAGTAAATCAAAAAATGAGAAAGATTGAATTTTTTGAACAAATCTAAAAAACTCTATTAGATTTTACGAAAGAGAGAAGAAGGAAAAAGAAAAATCATAATTGGTTAAAATTGTTTTACTATTCCCTTACTTAATAAGGGTTCAAAGATTACAAATAAATAACAATAATTAATCTTTCTCTCAACAACCTAAGAGATCTAGTCTATTTATAGATTACTAAGCTAACTTAGACTACAAGCTAACTTAACAATTGGGCTTACAAACAAGACCCAATTCAACATGCTTTAAACAAAACATATTTCGACAGCATGCTTGAACAGACTTCGACTACAATATGCACAATTCCTGTCGAACCATAAAGCTATCCTTTTTTAGGCTAGAGTTCGATCCAAATATCACAAATCTCCACCTTAGAACAAACTCTACATTAACAAGGGAACAAATTAGCTTTCATCATGCAACTTTATCAGCTGCATACAGTGGAAGAATTTGCTAATTAGTAATGTCTTGGTGATCATATCAACAACATTCTCATCAGTCGAAACCTCCAGCACTTGGACAAATCCACGCTCGATTATCTCTCTGATGAAGTGCAGTCTCACATCGATGTGATTGGTTCGCTCATGATAGGCTGAATTCTTCGACATGTGTATTGTACTTTGACCATCACATTTAACAATGATAACTCGACCTTGAAGTTTTAGCTCCTTAGCAAAACTTTCAAGCCATAATGCTTCTTTCACAGCTTCAGTGAGGGCAATATACTCCACTTCAGTGGTTGATAACGCAACAACATTCTAAAGTGTTACTTTCCAACTGATTGTTGTGCCAAACATAGTGAACACATATCCGGAAATAGATTTTCTGGAATCCATACAACCTGCATAATCAAAGACGAAAAATCTTTCAATTTTGACTTTGCTATCATCACCACATAGTCCACCATAAATCAGGACTCTTCTCCGAGACCCATTTGCGTACCTTAGAACCCATTTTAATGATTTCTAGTGCGCCTTCCCAAGATTAATCATATACATGCTTACAAGGTTCACTCCGTTCGCTATGTCTGGCCTCATACATACCATAACATACATCAAAGAACCTACTATACTAGCATATGGAATGTTATTCATATAGGCTCTTTCAACTTCAGTACTAGAACTTTGAGTCGCACTCAGTTTGAACTAAGGATTTGTCGATGTTAGAACATGCTTTGAATTCGACATACCAAACTTATCGAGAATCTTCTTCAGGTATGTCTCTTGAGATAAGCATAATCTTGACTGCGCTCTATCTCTCCGGATGTCAATTCCAAGAATTTTGGAGGCAACTCCCAGATTCTTCATGTCGAACTCCTAATCGAGTTCAGCCTTAACCTTCATAACATCTTCGACATTGTTGCTTGCTATGAGAATGTCATCCACATATAGAAACAAAATAACAAGTGAATTTACAGGTTGAAATCTGAAGTAAACACGGTGGTCGAACTAGCTCCTACTGAAACCTATGTGTGCCATGAACTTGTCGGACCTCATACTCCATTGTTGATGAGGTTTTTTCAGGCCATATAGATACCTTTTCAGCTTGCACACATAATCTTCCTTTCCCTTTTCTGCATATACTTCAGGTTTCCTCATCAAGATTGTTTCATTTAGATCACCATATAGGAAGATTGTCTTCACATCCATCTGCTCAAGTTCTAGGTCAAACTTCGCCACCATAAAAAGCAATATTCGAATGGATCTATGATTTACAACATGTGAGAACACGTCATTGAAGTCGACACCTTCTTTGTGAGTGAATCCCCTAGCAACCAACCTTGCCTTAAATCTCGTTGACATCACACCTTTGATTCCTTCTTTAACCTTGAAAATCCACTTGCAGTTGACTAACCTGGCCCCTACAGGTTTCTCGATCAGCTCCCAAGTGTTATTATCATGAAGAGATTTCATCTCATCATCCATGGATTTCATCCATTCAGTCTTGTTTCGACTCCTCACAACTTCCTTATAGTCTTTAGGTTCTTCATCAAGAACCTTACTTGCAGAGATTAAGGCAAAAGCTATGAGATTTGCATAACCAAGTCTCTGAGGTGGCATGATGACTCTTATCGATCTGTCTCTTGCCATCAGCTAGTCATTATCAGTCTCCTCATCTTCATAAGTAACTCGTGTTTCTTATTCAACTTCATATGGATTATACAATTCAACATCATTATGCTCCACCTTAACAGGAATCTCTTCATGTTCCAACTCCTTTCCAGAGATCTTGCTACTTCGACCAACGCCATTAGTTTTCTTGAAAGCCATATCAACTTCATTGAAAACTACATCTCAACTTGTTATAGACCTCCTATGACTTGACTCTAGGCACCACAACCTATAAGCTTTGACTCCTTCAGGGTATCCAAGGAACATACATCTCAGAGCTCTAGGTTCAACCTTGTCTTATCTAATGTGAGCATAAGCTAAACAACAAAACACTCTAAGTATGTTAAGATTAGGTGGATGTCATGACCAGAATTATTCAGGTGTATTCATTCCCAAGGAAGTCGAAGGACACCTATTTATCAGGTATGCTGCAATCACATCAACTTCTGCCCGAAACACCTTATTTAATCCTACACTAACCAACATCCACCCCACTCTTTCCAGAACGGTTCGATTAAAACTTTCAGCCAAACCAATTTGTTAGGGAGTACATACAGTAGTTATGTGCCTTGCAATACAAGATGCAACACAATAGCTATCGAAAGCCTCATTGCAAAATTCAAGACCATTGTCGTTCCTCAATCTCTTGACCTTCCCGCCAGTTTGATTTTCAAACAGAGTCTTCCAACTTTTGAAATTTTCAAAAGTTTCATCCTTAGTCTTCTGGATGAATACCCATAACTTTTTGGAATAATCATCCAGCTTTATGTTTCTTCATTTCATGCTTCATCAACTTTCATCAGAAGCCAATGAACTTGAATATAAGATCAAATGGGAACGTGGTCAAATAGTATATAGTAAAAATGAATATGCTTTCCACTACCTGATTTTATGGGCAAGGATAGTACTATACATCACACATGTCACTAATTTTTTGGGCAAAATACAATATGAAATATCACTCATTTCCCATCAAACAGTGGACAACCTCTCTATGAGCTTTCCTCATTTTTCTCTCCAACGGTCTTCTTCTTATGCTATATAAGTCGGACTTGAAGACTTGAAGAAAAGACATATAGAAGAATACGGAAGCGCTGAAAAAACTTAACAAAGTTTATTTGAAAAACTATCATTTTTATATACAGTTTTTCTTTAAGTATTTATTTATTATTTGTGTAAAATCTGCTTGTATAGAAGCATCTTGTAACACACAAACTCTTATTCAAATTGTTTGTTTGATTCCTTAAGGAGGTTATCATTGAGAAGGCAAAGAAGGTTGTTCCTTGTGATTCCTTAAGGAGACTAGGGTATAGTTGGATCCTTGACAAGAAAATGAAGGTTATTCTTTATGATTATTATAATCTATTAATTATAGTGGAATAAGTCCTTGTGTATAAGAAAAAATCACTTTGGCAGATGGATTGGAGTAGCTTTGAGTTTCAAGCGAACTAGGATAAAAATACTTGTGTTCTTATCTCTTTGTTATTAACTTGTTAGTGGTGTTCTTGTTTTGGAAAAATATTTTGCTTGTAAAACCCAATTCAAACCCCCTATTTCTTGTGTTTTTCACACCTTCAACATTTCTCTTGCGTACCCGACTTCTGAACCCAAGTCTCGGTTACGAGACCGATTCTTTATCCGTGATTTGCACTTCCTATGTGCACCTTTTCTTTTTTAGGATTTTATCGACTATTTATCATCTCCTCTCCCATAGAGGAATTCAAGTAAAATTTGGTGGCGACTCTTTTGATTTTGCCTTCCTTCTAGTTGGGGTGAAGGCAATTCTTTTTTTCAGTCCCGATTCCTCGCTCCGAAACCCAGGTAGTGACAGACGTCACTCAGGATGACCTAGGTTGTGTGTGTACTGAGTGTGTCCAGAGATGCATCTCTATAATTTGAGAGAATTTTAATATTTTCACGTGGTGCGTAAGTAATATATATGGTGCATTAAGAAATTTCCAAAAAGAATGCAATGCAATACTATATATCAAAATTAAGTACTACTAATACAAAAATTTGAGGCCTAAGTGGCCTAGGTGGCGAGGATTTAACTTGCCACCCCCAATTATACCTGACACCTCCTATAATTTCAAATTTCCAAAACCGCCTCTGAAAAAAATTGAATGAAATTTCCGTTCTAACTTTTCGATAGGAAAAATCAAAATTTCTGATACACACTAAATTTCCGATATACCGAAGTTTGTGAAATTTCCGGAAAGTTATAAATAATACCGAAAATTCTGTTTTTACCACTTTGTACCGGAAATTTCAACAAAAGTGAAATTTCCAGTAGTGTTATTTGTTTGAAATTTTAAATGCTTAGGATTTTGCCGACAGTTTTGGACGAATGTGATTGCACCAACAATTTTGTGTGGTTCAGAATAAATGTGAAATTGTATAAATAGGGGAGTCAGCTGTTATTTGATAAAAACATCTCAAAAATTCTTCTTCCTCAATTTTTAATCAGGGCATAAATGTACTTCAATGGAGCTTCACCTCATGTAGTATTCCAGCTTCCTGATGACACCATATCTCTCGCTGCCTTGATGTCTAAGTTGAATGATGTTGTCTGATACCGAAAACAGAAAGGTGAGAAAGATTGTGTTTTATGAATATTAGATTGATATTGATGGAAGGGTGATATACAACGTTATTGAGTTGAAGACCGATGAAGATGTGAAGGATAAGTGGATATCATTTCGCCGTAGGTTAACAAATGGGTCAATCGAGTTAGATTCTAAGATTTGAAGGTCTGTCGACGACATAATGAAGATGATGAAATGTCCAGAATCATTTGGTTGTGTCTCGGTTTTCTTATTTATCACCCTTTTTTTAAGTTATGTTTAAGTCATGTAATCCATTGTCAAATGTTATGTTATGTTGATGTTGCATGAATTGAAGATAAAAAATATTATCTAATAAAGAAGTTTCTGATGAAGATGTCAGAGTAATGTTACATGTAATATACAAATAATACATAAATAATACATAAAGATAACAATGCATAAAGATAATATTGTCGCGACTCCAAGAGTTGTATACAGGATGGTCAAGGCCATGCAACCCCAAGCCCAACTGGTAACGTTGAGGCTACTGAACATCCACATGTATCGGGCGTTAATATAAACACTTGACTTGTTTGAAAAAAGAGTACATGCTACTAGATGTAGCATGTACACCATAGCGACAACCTCATACATTCATGTCGCAACAAGCTCCTCGTACATATCCCGAAGCCAGAACATACGAAGGTGAAATACCCTGTCGAAGTCGAACTCCTTCAGCATAACCACCTCAGAAACTCCCAAATCTCATGCAATAGTTAAACTTGCAAGCAACGGGCTAATAACAAGAGTCGTCCAGAATTTACCGGCGATAGCGAGATGGAACAACGAGGAGACATCATCCAGAGTGATAGTCATCTCCCCAAATAGAAGATGAAATGAAGATGTTTCCTTGTGCCATCTCTTAATAAAAGTAGTAAGTAGTGGAGCGTCGAGCATGGTGAGGGAGCAATAGGCAAAATCAAGGAACTCAATGTTGGTGTAAGCCCTAGCGGTCAATACTTTTGGTACTGATATCGAATTATTTATTAATAATAAAAGGCTTTTTCTTTATTACGTTTGTTTAATAAAGTCCTAGAATAGTTAGTCCGTTTAATGTATCAAGTGTGACTTGATCATGAGATCACATTAAACATAAGGACATTATTCTTAAAGTATCCGTAGTCGAGCTTTATTGTGAAGTGGGATAACATTAAAGCATTTAAGACTATTATGTATGTAGACTGATGATCACATCTCATGGATCATGGATAAGGAGTTATCAAGTCTTAAACATAGGTATGAATATTAAGAGTAATATTTATACTGGATTGACCCGCTATGAGAATACTATATAGAATGTTATGCAAAGTGTCATAAGTTATTCTCATGGTGATAATGGTGTATACCACTCTTTGACCTGAAACCACTATGGACCCTAGATGTAGACTTGAGTGCTTTATTGCTGATCAAACGTTGTCCGTAATTGGATAACCATAAAGACAGTTGATGGATACTCCACGAAGCATGCTGAGGGACATGAGTGACCTAGATGGAATTTGTCCATCCTGCATAACAGGATAAATGTCTATGGGCCCAATATTGAACTGGACAAGGATGACACGGTCTATGCCCTGTGTTCAATATAGACATAAGGGCAAAAGGGTAATTATACACATAAGTATTATCACAGAAGGATTTGTCAGATCACATGACATTTTCGTGTCTTGGGTAGCAGTGATGTGTTGCTAGATACCGCTCACTGTTTATTATGTTAAATACGTGATTTAATATAATTGCCAATGCCGTGAAAACCTACAGGATCATACACAAAGGACGGATTGATGAGAGATAGAGTAACTAAGGAACACCGTAAGGTACGGTGCACTTAAGTGAGTTGTAGTCGTAAGGTACGGTGTACTTAAG
This sequence comes from Lathyrus oleraceus, assembly GCF_024323335.1. Classification (NCBI taxonomy): domain Eukaryota; kingdom Viridiplantae; phylum Streptophyta; class Magnoliopsida; order Fabales; family Fabaceae; genus Lathyrus; species Lathyrus oleraceus. Next base: position 208,836,629 of record NC_066581.1, read on the forward strand.
TAGAATATAAAATATGGTAAGGTACCATGGGCTTAAGTGATTTTGGGCATATTATAAGATATGGGCCAAAATACACTTAAGTGAGCTTTTTAGCTTGAAGCCCACACAAGTGGTTCTATAAATAGAACCCTTGTGCAGAAGCATTCATTGCGGTTGCACTATTTTCGTTTTCTCTCTCTCACTCAAAGCCTTCATTCGTACCAGCTAGCACTGAGATTGAAGGAATCCGTTCGTGTGGACTGAGTAGAGACGTTGTCATCGTTCAACGTTCGTGATCGCTCTGTAGATCTGCATCAAAGGTTTTGATCATCACAAGAGATTTGCACCAAAGGTTTCAATCGTCACAAGAGGTAAATATTTTATCACTAATCATGACCATTCGTAAGGATCTCTAAAGGAGAAAATTTTAATTTCCGCTGCGTTTTGGATCGCAATTCTCCTTCACTCAAAATCACGTACAATATGGATGATCTCCTTAGGCATCAGAGTCTTCGGGAAGCCCTTCAATTTCGACTCCTGCAATATGTTAGATACCAAAAAGTGCTTATTTGAGCTATCAAATATGGGCATCTTTCACTCCGTTTCCTTGCTAAAGTGTTCGAAACCACCTTTGTTTTTGATGAATTGCAATACAATGATAAACGATATTGGTACCTTTGATTTGTGTGTTATTATGCAGGAATTAGGCATGAAATAATAGAAAATGAAGCCACAAGAAAGTTGGCAAAGGGACCAAAGAAAAGATGCATTCATCAGCTTGCTCGCTAGGTGAGGGCTGTGGCGAAGGGCTCGCTAGGCGAGCGCCCAGCGAGAACCCAGCGAAAAGCTCCAGTATTTTACAGTGGCAAACTTCAACAAACTCGCTAGGCGAGCTACCAACGAGGTGTGTAGCGAACACGTCCAGACTTGGTGAAAAACGCAGCCAGCACTCACTCGCTAGGCGAGTCATTAGCGAGCTCCCAGCGAGCATTCCAGTAGCAAAACCTCTCAAGCTCGCTGGAGCGAAGGTTGAAGCGTGGGCTTCGCCTAGCGAAGGTTTTGTTCGCCCAGCGAACATGCCAGTCTGGCAAAGGTTATTTCTCTGGGCGCAGGTGCCTCAGGTGCCTCATTTAGGGGCTCGCTAGGCGAGCCATTCTGCTCGCCTAGCGAGCATGACAGCTCAGTAGCAGCTCTATAAGTAGCAAGGGCTACTTTTTGGAGCCATACTTTTACACCTCCATACTTTTGTACTTTTTAGATATTTTCCAGCATTGCTCTAAGATCTTTTGTGACCTAGAAATCATTTCTCTTCATCTCTTAACAATCTTTCACAAAAAGAAGGTGGATTCCCATCCAATCTCGATTATTCGACTCGGATGTTGATCAACCTTCTTCCGAAACTTGTTGACCAAGCTACCATGAAAATGAGTAGCTAAGTCCTTCATTTTGTCAAGGTTAGATGTAGATGATCATTAGCTTTGTGTGTAAATGGGATGATCTTCATTTGTAAACTCTTTAATGGTGAATATATGGTGAAAACTTTGTTCTTATTCAAAACTCTTTGTGTTGGTTTATGATCGAGAGATGTTTACCAACTCTTAACCTAGGTTTTCATCCAATCTTGTTTGTTAGCTAGAGATAGTAATGAATGATTTTGTTCACCATAAGGTTGAACCAAAAAGTTGTCATTTTGATAGATTGTGTTAGAGATAAACAATGGATCAAAATGGGAAAACTCACAATGTGTGTTAGAGATAAACATATTGGGAGGACTTTGTGAAATAGTTTATCATCTAAAGGAGTTTATAAGTTTTGTTGATCGAACATATACATGCAAAGTGATCGTCGAACCCTAACTTTGGCAATATTTCTCAAATATTAAAACCAAAACTTTTACCGCATTTTATTACACTTTTATGCAAGATACCGTGACAAATACCAAAACCCCATTGTACCTTAAGCTAAGAATTAAAACAACTGTCGAAAGGCGGTGATATCTCACAATCCCTGTGGAGACGATAACAAAAACCCGACACTTAAAATTACATTCAACAAAAATGGCGCCGTTGCCGGGGATTGTGAATTGATATTGCGAGCATCGCAATGGTTGCTTAATTTTTAGCTTTCGAATTTTTGACTTGTGCTTGTAATTTGTTTGGTTTAGTGTGCAGCTTTCGTTTTATGCGAGGGCAGATCCCTGTGGACGAACTTCTTTTTGATCCCGAGATCGAGAGAACCGCAAGGAGGCTGAATAGCAAAACGAGACGAAGGAGGCAACAGGCTAGACAACGACAAGAACAAGGAGAAAGTTCTTCTACCACACATCCACCACCGTTCATACCAATCATGGAACCACCACCACCGCCCATTTCCACTCCATGTGTAAATAGTCCAAGGAACACTGCTCAGTTTGCCAACCACACGGGAAGGCAAGCCGAGATGAAAACGGGAACTCTCAATTTATTATATGGAAGTCCATTCACCGGAATGGACCATGAAGATCCCTTTGATTTTCTCACAAAATTTTATGAGATAGCATTGGCGGCCGGAGTGGATCAGGCTCAAGAGCTACCGTTGTTCAGAAGATTATTTCCCCACGCTTTGCTCGGCAAAGCAAAAGATTGGTACTTAGATCAAACACCAGCCGTCATGACAGGCTGGAACGTGTTGGAAGAGAAGTTCATCGAAAGATTCTTCTCCCATAACCGGTTCATGGAATCCAAGACGGCCATCTCAGTGTTTTCACAAGGAATCAATGAATCATTAAATGAGGTGTGGGAAAGATTCAAATCCATGCTTCGGAAGTGTAAAGGGCATGGATTTAATGAATTGACTCAAATCCATATTTTCAAAAATGGACTTCAACCAAATTGCAAGACGTTGTTGGATGCTACCTCGGGTGGCTCTTTATTATCTAAAAGCGCCGAAGAAGCTACAAATATCATAAATCGAATGGCTATAAATGATCTTCAGAGTCAAAGTAGAGGCAATTCTTTGAAGAAGCCGGGAGTGCTTGAACTTGGGACGAACGATGCCATCCTTGCCCAAAACAAACTCATCTCACAACAAGTAGAACTCTTAACGCAGCAAATAAAAGAGTTGAGAGAACCTTCTAAAGCTAAACAAATAGCTTGTTGTGAGCTTTGCAAAGGTGAGCATGACACCGGATTCTGTCCACCTCCCGGGTTCAAAGAAGTAAACTACATGGCAAACCAACGGGACTACCAACCGAGACAACAACAACAACAAACTTATCAACCACACCCTCAAAATCAACAACAACATTTCCAAGGGAATCAAGGGTTCCAACCTAGGAGTAACTATTACCATAACCAAGGTTATGGAGGTGGTTCTTCTAGCCGTCAAAACCCTCCCCAAAATCCTTATCAACCTCAACAACCGCCGGTCGTAACTTCTAAGTTGGAAGAGACATTGACACAATTCATGCAAATGTCAATGGCTAACCAAAAGAGCAACGACGCGGCTATAAAAAATCTCGAGACTCAAGTTGGGCAACTTGCTAAGCAACTCGCGGAACAACAACCCGGTCCTTCCTTTTCGGCAAACACGCAAACAAATCCTAAGGAACATTGTAAAGCGATCATGACGAGAAGTGGGAGGGAGTTGATCAGTGAGAATAAAAAAAGAGATGAGAGAGAACAAAGAGAGGAAAAGGAAGAAAATGAGGAGGAAATATTGGAGGAAAATATTGATGGTGAAGTGGGGGAGTGGAGTAAGGAGGAAAAAGTTGAAAAGAACGAAAAGAATGGTGAAGTTGAAAAGAAAGAAAGTGTGGAAATTGAGAAAAATACGAGTGGTGAAGTAATGGGGGAGGAAGTGAAAAAGAAAAGAGCGAGAAGTTCTCGAGTTGCTAAGGGAAAGGAGGTAGTGAGCGCTACTCCAATCCAAAACCTTCCTTATCCTCATGCTCCGTCCAAAAGGGAGAATGAACGGCATTACGCCCGGTTCATGGATATTTTTAAACAACTGTAAATCAACATTCTGTTTGCCGAAGCCTTGGAGCAAATGCCCAAGTATGCCAAATTCATGAAGGACATACTTACAAAAAAGCGGAGGTATACGGAACCGGAGACCATTGTCCTAGATGCGAGCTGTAGTGCAATTATTCAAAGGACGCTTCCGAAAAAAGAGGTTGATCCGGGAAGAGTTACTTTGCCGGTTAAAATTGGTGATATCTATGTCGGGAAAGGACTAATTGACTTGGGGTCAAGCATTAATCTTATACCTTTGTCTATTATAAAGAGGCTTGGCAACATTGAAATTAAGTCCATCCGAATGACGTTGCAATTGGCAGATAAGTCGACTACCCATCCTCATGGCGTAGCCCAAGATGTTTTGGTTAAAGTCGACAAATTCTTTTTCCCGGACGATTTTATTGTTATTGATATGGAAGAGGATGATGACGCTCCGCTCATCCTGGGCCGACCGTTCATGAAAACCGCGCGCATGATGATAGACGTTGATGACGGTTTGATGAAGGTGAGAGTCCAAAATGAGGAAGTTACATTCGATCTATTCGAAGCAATGAAGCATTCAAAAGATAGAAATGATAGCTTTCGCATCGATGTGATCGAAGAGGCAATTTTGGAGGTTTCTAAGCATATTCATGAGATATCTCCTATGGAGTTAGCTCTTGACGACTCATTTGAAGTTTTCACAGCTGAAGAAGAGCAAGCTCTTGATGAATGCTTAAGGGAACTTGATGGTTTAAACGAACTACAACCGTGGGAAGTTGAGGAGGAAGACTTGAAGAAGGAGGTTAATGACGAAAAAGCGCCTATTGAATTGAAAGTCTTACCTTCTACTTTGAAGTATGTATTCCTAGATGAGACCGAAGCAAAGCCGGTCATCATAAGCAACCTTTTGTCAAATGATGAAGAAGCCCGTTTGATCAATGTGCTGAAAAAAAATCAAGAAGCCATGGGTTGGACTCTTTCCGATCTAAAAGGAATTAGTCCTTCCTATTGCATGCACAAGATCTTGATGGAAGAGGATTTTAAGCCGGTAGCTCACCACAACGCCGCTTAAATCCTACTATGAAGGAGGTTGTTAGAAAGGAAGTTGTAAAGTTGTTGGATGCGGGAATGATTTACCCGATTTCAGATAGTCCATGGGTTAGTCCTGTGCATGTGGTTCCGAAGAAAGGTGGAATTACCGTGATCCGAAATGACAAGGATGAGTTGATCCCTACTAAAGTTGCAACGGGGTGGCGAATGTGTATTGATTATAGGTGATCGCGACTTTATGAGTCGAATTTAGGGTACAAACTGCAAGTGCACAGTTCTATCGCGTAGTTTTAAAAGATATCGATCCCACAGGGACTTATGAATCGATGTACCGTTTTCTAAGGTTACTTCGTAAAGCTAAGGCAGGTAATACTTTGATTGTTTGGGGAAAAGTTAAAACTAAAAATAGGATCTAAATTAAATATCAACTAAACGGATATCGGTATGTAGTTCGGCGTAATTAGGGAATCAATTCTTCGTTGGTTTCTTGGTTTTAAAATAAATCTTTTCAGTTGACACTATTGATTAAAAGTCTTATCTCAAACTCTCGCTCTATTGAATAAACTATGATTTTATATTAACGTAGCTGTCACTTATTAGTTAAGTCAAAAACCACTTTTTGAAAACAATAGAGTCCGTAGAAACTCTTTTTAAGAAAACACTAATCGTTTAAACACCCTTATCTCAAACTCTCGCTCTGTTGACTTAGGTTATATAATTAAATTCAAATGCTTAACTCTCGTCCTCACATTCAACCTTTAAAAATACTTTTTGAAAAAGATTAGAATTTAATTAACTCTAAAAATTGCTCTCGCCCTGATCTAGAATTAATGTCCAATTTACATTGTCCAGTCAAAAACTCAAACTCTCGTTCTATTGATTTTAACTTCTTTATGTCTTTTACTTTCGTACAAAAACCTTGTTATTAAACCTGTAAATTGAGACCGTGAAAAGAGTGATTTTAATTTTAAACTTAATTAAACCAACTTAGTTTTGAGTCCTTCATTCCGCTTACTCTACATACCGATACCTAATTAAATTAGCCAGACATGCTAAACAGATCTAAATAATTATCATGCATAAACAAATTCATCTCAGGAAAATAAAATAATTCAACAATAAAACAGGGCATATATAAATTCAACAATAATTAAAGAACCTGAGTAATTAACAGCAGTCTTGAACATCCACCACAGACCGGTTGGATTTGTTCTTGAATTCTTCAATCAGACAGAAAAATAAAAGCGAAGGAATAAAAAAAACTAGATTCTAACGTAAGGTTAGATCCGGTGAAAGGTACACAATAGTTTCCGGTGTAGAAACTATTGTGCGAAAAATTAATTAATTGCTAGAAGCTTAACTGGAAAAGAAAATAAAAATAAAAACTGCAATTAAAAACAAAAACAGTAAAGGAAATAATGGTATGCTTGCACGGCTGGAAGAAGAAAATTGAACGAAGTCGGAGAGCTCTTGCAGGGTTTGCAAAGCTGATATTTATACTGGTCACTTTGTTGTAACGGTTTCCAAGATTCTTCCGTTCACGTTCCAATGGTCAAGCGTAACAATAGGTCTCAACGTCTTTGTTGCGCTTCTGAAGCCAAAAATATAGGAGAATGGTGTGACGTTCGTCACACCATGTGTTACGCTCGTAACACAAGTGGGTAAAGCGTGACGCTCGTCACAGCCTGTGTGACGCTCGTCACAGGCATAACGCCTGTGCTTTTGGGCTGGGCTTTGGCTTTTGATATTTGCTTCTTTTCATCCCTATTTGCACCTCCTTTTCTTCCTTTTTTTTACTTGTGCTTCAAATAAACTACCTGAGATAAATAGAAAGAAGATACCGAGTAATATCGCGTAAAATGAAATAAATTGAAGTAAATAATAATATAATTTAATTAAATTGAGTCCTAGAATGTGATATTATTTCATGTTATCAAACTCCCCCATACTTAGATTTTTGCTTGTCCTCAAGCAAAATACAGTATAGAATTTGTTTTTAAAATTTTAGCCAGATGAAATTTCAAAACACACATCAATTCGTACTAGGTTGCAAGTAGATTTCGTTTTGAAGCATCTTGAGTCAAATCTCGACAGCAAGGACTACCGTTACCACATCAGATAATCTCACCTCATGCAAACCAGTTAGAGTCATGCTATTATAGCTAGCCTGGTTCTTTTACTCTTATTTCACGCGTTTTCATTCTAGCGAAATCACATTAAGCCCTTTATCGTTTCGCGCACATAGTGGAGTGACCGGTTAGTGATTCTGATCCCCTTTTTAGCTTGAAGCTCTGGTACACGAGTCGGATAACTTCGTTATTTAGTCCATTGCGAATTGCGGGGGATCGGACCGTAGTCCTCCCTACCAAGTTCAGTACCAGATACCTGCTGAACCAACTCATAATGGGTCTTTCGTATTATGTTTTTGTATGATCTGCAACCTTTAGATTAAATGATCTGGTAAGGATCACCTAACTTAATTAGTGCATTTCCTGATATATATATATATATTTATATATATATATATATATATATATATATTTTATTTTGGGAATCATTCACTTATATTCATCGGCCCTCCACGTAGTTTGCTATTAAGATGGTGTTGACTTCTTGTATAAACTACTCGGGGTTACTATAAAGTTAAAAGTCCATGGACTTGTATAACAGGTGTCTTTCTGATCTAACATGTTGAGGTTTGTTTAGAGTGTTTGGCGGTAGTAGTTTTTGTCTTAATTTGTCTCAAGTTCGATAAAATGAGCAACCTTTATACTTACTGAGTGTGTTGAATTTTTGTTATGGCTCATAGAAATTTTGAGGGAATGGATAATAGGAATTTTTCACACTTGGGACTTAACTTAAAATAAATCTATATTATAAGAAATATATATTTTCTTTTATTATTTTTTTTATAAGGGAAATAACAATGAAAAGAAAGATACATACTTGAAAAAGAAAAAGAAAAAGGAGGATAGAAAGAACACGGTTTTCCCCCCCATACTTAAATGAAACATTGTCCCCAATGTTTCAAAGAAAACAAAGGATAAATAAAAAAATAAAAATAAAAGAAACTAAGTTAATGCTGCCTGCCGCCTCTTGTTCTTGGACCTGGTGATCGTTGACGTATGTCTAAGTTGTCAAACCTGCTAAGCAAATCAGTGAACCGCTGGTCGGTTATGGCATTCCTCGCTTCCTGTTGTTGTTGCATTTGGCGCATCTTTGCATCATTTCGAGATTCTGTGGTTGCATACCATCAATAGCATCCATGATGTCGTCGTTAGTTGCAGGCCTTCTTCGTCGACGACGTCGTGAGGATGGGCCAGCTGCATTATCGGAAGGGTTGAGTGGGACTGATTGTTGTGCAGGAGCATGATCACCTTGCTCCATTTCTTCGAACTCGTCTGTAGACGGGTTTGCATGTGAAGGCTCGGTAGCTTCGGGAGCATTCAGATCATAGAGGTGGCGGTTGGGGTTGGTGACATCTGTTAGGGCAATGTTGGGTAGAACAACGCTTGGGACTGCCTGGTTATTCACCATAAGGTAATATTTTCCGCCTACTCTGTTCTTAATTAGGCGGCTGGACCGACAGTAGCTTATATCCATAAATAGGGGAGGTAAAGATTCTAAAGTTTGGAGTCGGTCCCCTAGGTTTAAGCCAAGTGCTATGGTGGTGATTAATCCACCAATTACAAAAGGTTGACGGCCTCTAGCACATAAGGTGCGGATATGATGAAATAGGAAGGAGGCGGCGTTTACCTTAGTATTCGGTTCGAAGACGCATTCGAGGAAGAATAATTCCTTTGCGTTAAACTTGCTGCTGTTCGGTCTTCCAAAAACTGTGTTTTGCAGGATACGGATAAAGTACCGGATAGTTGGGTTATGTATATGGGAAACAAGGAGCTCTTCCCAGTTGTTGGCATCTACACCGGATATTTTCCTAAAGAGGTCGAAAGCGGCAACTGTGTTCCAGTTTGAGTTTAGAGGGATTCTGGGGTAGACTTGACCTTCGATGGGGAACTGTAGCATGGTACTCAATTGGTTTTGGGATAGGGAGTACTCGGTGTTGAACATACGGAAGGTTGCGGTACCGGTTAAGTACTCGTCTTCACCGGTGGGAGTGTTGTACGCATATGAACTTAAAAATTCTAAGGTTAGGGACGGGTAGGTAGGTTGATTATGCGTGCATAGAAAGGTTAAATCAGCAAGACGGAGCATCCATTCTATACCTTGAAGTAATCCTAATTCTTGTAAACAAGTTAAATCAGGATACCTGGTAGAGGTGACACCTCGTTGTTGGAAACGCTCGAACTGCTCCCTTTGATAATTATCATCTTCGGATCGGAAGATGATATTTCCGAAAGCTTGGTTGCCCGCCATATCGATAAGTGGTTTGAAAGAGGTAATTAGGGGAGAAGGGAAATGAAATTGATTTTAGAGAATGGTTTGTGGTGTATGAAGAAAGGTACGGTGGGTATTTATAGGGAAAAAAATTGGAAGTTGGAAAGGGAGTGGTTGAAAAGTAAATAAATGTGGGTAAATGTGAATAAATGGGGAAGGTAAAAAGGTGAAGTGGTGTAACGGTCGTCTCCAACGGCTTTGTAACGTTCACCTAGTCAGAAGGTGTTACGCTCGTTACAGGGGCATGACGGGCGTCACAAGCACTTGGCGTGACGTCCGTGATAGGTTGTGTGACGCTCGTCACACAGTCTTTCTGGCATGGTTACTGCTTGCGTTCTTCATAATGATTTTGGTAATTTATTTTTATTATTTTGCTCCAGATTATTTTACTCTGCTATTTAAATTTCCCCTGCATGCTATTCTACTTTGTATAATAGTGCATAAATATATTTTTTTCTTTAATAAGTTATGTAGTGTCGCATCCGCGAAAAACAACCGGCGGGCTGAAACAAAAACAACACAGAGCCGCCACCGTGCGTTATTTATCCCAAAAGAAGGAAAGGAAACGCTCGAAGTAAACCTGGGAAAAGCATGGTCTCGCGACCAAAGAGAAAGGGTAAGGGAGTCGGTTACGCAAGGGGAAGGTATTAGCACCCCTCACGTCCGTCGTACTCGACGGGATCCACGCTCTAAGAAAAGAAAAGGTTGCTAAAACACCACACACACACACGCACCGAAGACAACACAGGTGGGGTTAAGAGGAAGAGAGCTCGATAGGACATCGCATCCTATGCCTACGTATCTCGTCTGGAACGAGAATCAGAGCTGCCGTAGTTCGGCTCACGCACGCCAAACAAGACACACACACCCACAGGCAAACCTGGAACCCGAATGCCAATCGCTGGACTTACATCGGCTTCCGAACCAAACAAACACAATCAGGATACGTACAGCCAATCGCTGGGCTTACGTCCATATCCTGACACACAAGAAGATAACAAGCAAACGCACACAAAAAGAAAAAAGAGTGCCCGGAGAGACCTCGCACGGTCTCCTGCCTACATACCTCGTCTGGAACGAGGATCAGGGCGATGTAGTTCCCCTGAAAGGGAAAGAAATTCTAGCCAGAAACCAAGGGGAGACACACTACCAGGGAGCTGTACTCGAGCCTAGTATTATCATGCATCATTGCCCTATGTCATGGTTTCTACCTACTTGCACAACAACAAGCTAATCCTATCCAGGAAGAAAGCAAGCATGCAAGCATCAACAAACAAAACAAACATTTCACATAGCACACACTATATCCAGTCAAGTGAGGCTCAAACAAGGGTGGACTGCCGAGGCAAGTCATCTATACAAGGGTAGAGTTAGCTCTTAACCTTGCCATTGAGAGGCTAAGGTGAAGCTGATGAGAGGTGAGTGAAGATTAGACTTCACAGCTCTTATCCCTAATCAGGGAGAGCTTCAGACAAAGGAGCGTGGGTCCAGAATGGAGGGACCCTTCTACGCTCAAGACTCTGACTCGACTGTGCAACAGCACAAGATCTTGGGTTAATGTCCCAATGCGTCAACACAGTGGTGTGAGCAGAGGGACGACTCAACAGAATAGCGGGGGATAGATTGCATATCCCTTGGGTTCCGCCAATTGCCTCATAGAGGTCTTTACCTGCTTGGCACAAAAGTAAACAATCACAGACATCGCCTCTTAAGGAGGACTTCAGACAGTTGCCTGGCCAAGTAACAGGCCAGGTCTTCCAGACTACATGGAGACAAGAGAGTCTACCTCAATTGGTTTATAAAACCAAGCAGCAGCAAGCAAGTTCTTAAAGAACTAAAGCGACTAAATGTACCTGAAATCAATCAAGTATCATCAGTACTCAGACAAACCAACAGTAAACAGCAAAAGTCAACAGTCAATTTGTACAGTCAACACAAGTTAATGCACATAAGTGCAAGCCATGAGCTCAAACTCAAGCATCAAACCCTACAACACAAAACCAATGTTAGTTTACAACATCAAACAAAACTCAATTTAATCAGCTTGCAATTTTCTCCTTAAGGCTTTTGCGTTTCAACCTGAAAATCCAAACCAAATGTTAGAAACTAGACCACTAGGCCAAGCCTAGGGTCCAAAGGGGATGAAAAAATCAAAACAGCAAGTGAAAATTATCCAAAATCACATTCAAACAGTTTAGAAACAAATGCAATTGGTCCCATGCTCATATCAATCACCATTATCATTTTATGCACAAAATAGCATCCAACATGCAATTTGCAACTTCAAAAGACCAAACAGAACTATCTCAACCAAAAGCATACCAAAACAATTCAATTAATTCCACAAAAATTCACACTTAAACAGAACATATCCAATGAATAGCATATCAATTTTCAGCTCAATTGGATCAATGGAAGTAGGGCAATGAAAATCATAAAGTTCAGACAAGTTCAAACAAGCCAACACATGGTATCCAAACAAACATCAACTTCCAAAAATCATAAAACAGTGACAACAATTAAGAAATGAATGGGATCAAAACCATAATGTCCTATAATGTGTCTACAATGCTCATGTCAATTTCACATTCATCCAATACACCATGAGAATTTCACAAAGCAAATGGTAACATGTGTCACACAATGTCACAAAATGAGCCAACAGAAGAGAAAATCACAATCAATTAGAAAATGTCATCAAAAATTCCAGAAAAAATCTCATGTGATCTCAACATACAAATGTTCATTCATGCAAAATTTCAGCTCAAATCAACATCCCTAAGCATTTTAAATAAAATCATGAAGTTGACCTAGCTTGGTGTGACACAAATTGTCAGACCTCAATTCAAAAATTCATATCTCCTTCACCAAGTACCCAAAAATCATAAACTCTACATGAAAATCACCATCAAGATGTCCAGAACAAGCACAAATATTTTCATCCATTTATTTGAAAGTATCATCATTTCATGAAGGATATGGCATGGTATGTGCAAATGTGACAACATCAAGCAAACCCTAGGCCAATTAATTTTCAACACATGCAAAAAATTCTCAAAAATCATGATTAAATTCTACACATTACAAGGAGAATCATGGAAAAAATCTCACAAAATTTGGACAAAAAATGAGTGAGTTATGATTTTTACAAGATCATGTAATCAAAAGGAATTGAAATGAAAACGAAAATGAAATAATATATAATTAAATATGACAATGGCACAAGCGTAATTTTTAAACGCCAGGCCAAAACGGCGTCGTTCCAGTTAGAAGCAGTGGCAAGCGCTGATTGGATGCTGGCGCGCGGGAAACACAATTCAAAACAGAAAGCCAAAGCATATGGATCAAACGCGAGTTTCATATGTTCTTCACCAACAGCAAGTTCAAAAAATCCAGAAAATCATGAACATCAAACTTTAACCAAATGCTACAATCTTATAACCGTTGGAACCGTCTCTCAACAAGGAGTAAGAATATGCAATCATTTTAACCTAATTCCTAACATACGAAGCAAATCGAACAAGAAAAGAAATGCACACAAAACTTCAAGTCCAGATTTCTCATCCTACACTTAACCAATTCAAAAACTAAACACATCATGATGTTCTACATTCAAAGATCTTTCAAATGCATATCATGATTTGAGCAAAGGTGAGATTCGAAAACTGACCTAGTGATGAAGGCAGCTGCGAATTTGTGCTTCTCAAGGTCCAATGATGCCAAACAGATCGAGATTAATGACTAGGAAGATGTTTGGAAAAGGTTCCTTAGCTCCAGCATGCTCCAGGTGTGAGAATTCTCAAAACTCCATTGATGTGCAAGGTATGAACAGTCCTTGATCTTGAAGGTTCTTCCACGAATTTGTCAAAACAGATGTAGATCTTGGCTTGTGGAAGATGAATCAAGAAGAATCATGCAATTTGATGAAGATTTGGTGAAGAAATCTTGAAAAATGCTTGATGAAGATTTTGGAGAATTTGCAATTTTGGAGGGAAAGTTTGTTATGATTCTTGGAATGTGCAATGTGTTAACCAATTCTGTTAGGATTAATGATATATACTCACTCCTTAATCATCTCTTAATCCAAATTAACAAAAATTGGCTTGATTAGTGTTAATGCCCTTTTTAATGAAAGTCCAAAAATGACCTTGCCAAATATTGCACCATGACAGCTCATGACAGTTCACACAACTTCTAAGTGGTATTTGGAGTGTGTTGGAATGGTTCTCATGTTCAAATTCCAAGTATTGCTCAAAATCACATATTCACACCAAAAATGCACTTAAGTCCACTTGAAATTTGACTTTTTGCATTGACCATTTTTGATGAATTTGGACCATACACCATGAAAGTACATGTTAAATGGGGTTTGCTCATAAAAAGATCACTCAATTTGGACATTCCATGTGAAAGTTATGCCACTTTGATTATAGGCATTTTTGGAAAATGAATGGATCATAACTTGCCAACCATACATGGGAATTTCTAGTTCTTGGACTTTTTGGAAAGGTGAGAGCAAGATCTACAACTTTCATGTTGAACAAATTTTCATTTGAAGCTTTTTTGGACATGTAATTTTGTAGTGAAAAACTTTCCATTTTTGGAAATTTCCATTACAAGTCACTTTCCATTTTTGGAAATTTTTGTCCTGACTTTATTTTCTTCATTCTTGAGCTTTGACATGTCAAATGAAACTTGTTTCAACATGAATGAAGTGTATCCAACTCTCTCCCACCTCCAAATCCATAAAATCAAGCACAGTTGACCACAGTTGACTTTTTCAACTGATAGATGAATTTGGCAATGCACTGATCCAGTTGAAGCTCAATTCTCTGATGAAAGGGCTCAAGGATGAAACCCTAGCCTCCATAAGCTCAAAATAATCATGACATGATCCTCATATCCATTGTAGACCCCATCTCCTTGCAAAACCCTGATTGGCCCAATGCAACTGATTAGGGTTGACCAGTGGTCAAAACCCTAATCCCAAGGTATCTGATCAATCTCTTGAACCTCTTGGATGATATCAAGACCATGATGATGATGATGTATCATTGCAACCAAGATGAAGACCAATCTCCTTGAGAATCAAAACCCTAATTTGAATCACCACATCCTCAGATAGTTAATGATCAATTCAATGAACCCTCAGCTTGCATCTCAACCTCTTCATCTTCTGATCAAGACTTTTGAGGATGACTTGCACAATGTAACCGCATGATATGCAATATGCAATGCCTAATGACCTAAAAATGTAATGCAATATGTTATGCTAGTCCAAGAGAGGAGGGCAAATCTTGAGGTGTTACATGTAGGCAACAACAGTAGAGAGCATTTTTGATAGATATTGCATAATTCATAATAAAGTAAAATAAATCAATAGCTTCATAAAATAATCATAATGTAACATTGGAAAAAAACAAAAATGCGAAAGAGAAACAAATACGAACATAATTTGAAATAACATTAATGAATAATCTAACTAAAACTAAATAACTAAGAAAAACGACTTTTATCCATCTGCATGATCTCTGGCCGGAGGAGCAAAGGAGTTAACACGGTATAGCAACTCGTGAAACTGATTTGTCATACTGTTCATGTATCCCAGAAATTCGTGTCTCATGTTAGCGAACTCTTCTCTGAGGGCGTCTTGTTCTGACATCAAAGCTTCAATGGCAGTGTTATAATCAGTTCCGGGCATATGATGTCTAAGGTCGGGTATCGCCGATTCTTCGGGCTGAATAGGTTGAGGAGGAGGATCAATATCATAATAACCAGATGGTGTCTGAGGGTCAGATTCAGCATAAGGAATCTGGTCATCATAAATCTCATAGTCCTGGATGAATTCAGTGGATCTAGCAGGAGAGGGGGTTTCGTTCAGATTGTAGAGCCAGTTATTGCGGTTATGGACACTAGTCCTAGGATTGGGCATGGTGAATAGGCAAAGAACTTGGTTATTAATTATAAGCTCAAACTCTTAAGATCCTAGGTTTGCTATAAACATAGTGTTGAAGAGGAAGGGTATACTCATAATAGTAATGCCACAAAAAGGGCTTAAGTCAAGCATAGGCTGACGTAATCCGATAGCAATACCAATCATGGTTATCAAACCGCCTATTCGAATTGGTGCTCGTTCATCTTGGATAAGGTGGTCTAAATTTGCCAACATAAAAGTGGCACCGTTTACTGGACGGTTCTGGGAAGCACAAAATATGATGAAGAGTTCATCACGTGAAACTGTAGTACTGTTTGGCTTCTTCCCAAATAAGGTGTGGGTCAGGATCTTATGGAAATAACGAAAGGCCGGGTTATGTATGTTTCCAGAGAGAAACTCATGTTCCTCGGGATCGTCATTTCCAGTCAAGTTACCCCAAAAGTGTTCAAGTTCTCTATATTCAAAAAGTTCTTCTTGGCTCACTGTGAATGTGTCAAAGGAGGTAGCGAAACCTAAAAGGTTGGTAAAGTCTTGAATATTAAATTGGTACTCCATGTTAAACATTCTGAACTGGATGAAACCTCTGCTTATTCCTTTCCCATGGCTAGGTAGATAGATCAGGGAACTAAGGAATTCTAGTGTTAGTCTCCGGTAAGTGACGAAATGTCTACGGATAGGAGAGGTTTCCCACCCTATCTAACTCAGCAAATACAGGACACTTTCTCTTAGTCCAAGGGCAGTCATTGCCCAGTCATCACCATACAGACTAGGTAGCATCTCTCTCGTGGCTAGTTCCTCAAAATTTTGTTTCTGAGCTTGCCCTCTGAATTTGATACCCATACGATCGACTTGTCCCATCAGGTTAGTGTTAGCTAGAGAAAAGAAAAACAAGAGTCTTAGTCAGGATTTGGCCAAATGCCGAAAGAAGAAGAGAAAAGTTTTTAATAAATATAAATAAATTAAGAATGAATACTAAACAAAATTTAAAAGAATAATTAAGGAAGAAATAAAAAAATAATTATTTGTGGGTTGTCTCCCACTAAGCGCTTTGTTTAATGTCGCAAGCTCGACATAAAAACTATCAAATATAATCTATAAGTTCTGGAGGCATTTCGTCTAAGTGCAAGACTTGCGAATCTTCATTGTTTTCTGCATAGTGATAATGTTTTAGACGTTGCCCGTTTACGGTAAACGGTTTCATAGATTTGCCTTTAATTTCTACCGCTCCATTGGGAAAAACATTGGTGATTTGAAAAGGACCTGACCATCTAGATCGTAGTTTTCCCGGGAATAACTTTAGCCTAGAGTTAAATAAAAGGACTGTATCGCCTTGTTTGAAGATTTTCCTTGATATGCGCTTGTCATGCCATTGTTTTGTTCTTTCTTTGTAGATTCTGGCATTTTCGTAAGCGTCTCTTCTGAGTTCCTCTAATTCGCTTATATCAAGGATTCTCTTTTCGCCGGCGGCCTTATAGTTTAAATTTAGATTTTTAATAGCCCAATAGGCTTTATGTTCTAATTCTACCGGGAGGTGGCAGGATTTTCCATAAATGAGCTTAAATGGGGTTGTCCCTATGGGAGTTTTGTAAGCTGTTCGGTAAGCCCATAAAGCTTCTGGTAATTTCAATGACCAGTCTTTCCTTGAAGTGGCGATTGTTTTCTCTAGTATCTGTTTGATTTCTCTGTTAGACACTTCCATTTGCCCACTGGTTTGAGGGTGGTAAGGTGTCGCTACTCTATGTCTTACGCCATACTTAAGTAGTAGTTTTTCGAGTACCTTGGATATGAAATGCGATCCACCATCACTGACTACTATTCTTGGGACACCGAACCTTGGAGATATTATATTCTTAAAGAGTCTAGTTACTACTCGTGTGTCGTTTGTTGGAGAAGCTATAGCTTCAATCCATTTTGATACGTAGTCAACTGCCACGAGTATGTATTTGTTACCGAAATAGGATGGAAAAGGTCCCATGAAGTCTATTCCCCACACGTCGAAAATCTCTACTTCCAAAACGCCCTTTTGTGGCATCTCGTCACGTCTAGATATGTTTCCTATGCGTTGACATCTGTCACATTTCTTAATAGTTGCATTTACATCCTTCCATATATTTGGCCAATAAAAACCGGCTTGTAGGATTTTAGAGCAGGTCTTGGATGTACTTGCATGTCCACCATAAGGAGCGGAGTGACAGTGTTGGATTATATTTTCTACCTCTTCTTCGGGTATGCACCGACGGAAAATACCATCGGGGCCTCTTTTAAAAAGTAAGGGGTCATCCCAGTAATAGTGTTTTATGTCATAGAAGAATCGTTTCTTCTGCTGGTAGGATAAAGTAGGTGGAATTATTCCGGCGGCTAAATAATTGACGAGGTCAACGTACCACGGTGTAACAGATATAGCTAAGGTGGTTTCTACCTGTTTATCAGCGTTATTTTCTTCCAAAGTAGCTATAAGCTTATCGTACGAGAAATCATCGTTAATTGATGTTCTTTCTGGTTCAAGGTTCTCAAGTCTAGAGAGGTGATCTGCTACTACGTTTTCAGTTCCTTTCTTGTCTTTGATTTCCAAATCGAGCTCTTGTAGCAACAGGATCCACCTTAGGAGTCTAGGTTTAGCATCCTTTTTTGTTAAGAGGTATTTGATAGCAGCGTGGTCAGTGTAGATGATTATTTTGGCTCCGACCAAGTAAGAACGAAAATTATCTAGCGCAAACACTACTGCTAGAAGTTCTTTCTCGGTTGTGGCGTAATTCATTTGTGCTTCATCTAGAGTTCTACTTGCGTAATATATAACATGAAGCTTTTTATCTTTTCGTTGTCCTAAAACAGCGCCTACAGCGTAATCACTGGCATCACACATTATTTCGAATGGTTCGTTCCAATCTGGTGTCTGCATTATGGGCGCGGAGATCAATGCTTGTTTAAGCGTTTGAAATGCTTCTAAACAGTTATTGTCGAATATGAATTCAGCATCCTTCATCAATAGCCCGGTTAAAGGTTTAGTTATTTTAGAGAAGTCTTTAATGAATCGTCGGTAAAAACCGGCATGTCCTAAGAAGCTTCGTACTTCTCTCACAGTTTTCGGGGGTTGAAGGTTTTCGATTACCTCTATTTTGGCTTTGTCTACTTCAATTCCTCTGTTCGAGATGATGTGTCCTAAAACAATTCCTTCTTGTACCATAAAGTGGCATTTTTCCCAATTAAGTACTAGGTTTACTTTTACACATCGCTCTAGAACTCTTTCTAGGTTTTCAAGGCATTCTTCAAAGCTTTGTCCGCATACGGAAAAGTCATCCATAAATACTTCCATGATGTTTTCTAGAAAATCGGCGAATATTGCCATCATGCACCTTTGGAAGGTTGCGGGAGCATTACACAAGCCAAACGACATTCGTCTATAAGCGAAGGTACCAAAAGGACACGTGAACGTTGTCTTTTCTTGGTCATCAGGGTGAATTGGTATTTGAAAGAAGCCTGAGTAACCGTCTAGATAGCAGAAATGCGAATGTTTTGCTAATCGTTCTAACATCTGGTCAATGAATGATAAAGGGAAATGATCTTTTCGGGTTGCTTTGTTTAGTTTTCTATAGTCAATGCACATTCTCCATCCCGATTCGATTCGTTTGGTTATAATTTCTCCTTTTTCATTTTCAATGACTGTTACACCTCCTTTCTTTGGTACTACGTATACAGGACTAACCCATTTGCTATCAGATATAGGATATATGATACCTGCCTCTAATAACTTGGTTATTTCCTTCTTCACTACCTCACTCAGGATCGGGTTTAGTCTCCTCTGGTGTTCCCTAGAAGCTTTACAGTCTTCTTCTAGCATGATGCGGTGCATACAAATAGAGGGACTTATTCCTTTAAGATCGGTGATGTTGTATCCTAGTTCGGTTGGATATTTTCTTAAGATATGCAGGAGTTTTTCTGTTTCGAGTCTTCCTAGGTCAGCATTAACTATCACTGGTCGTTCAAGCTCTAAGTCTAGGAATTCATATCTCAGATTTTTGGGAAGTATTTTCAGGTCTAGGGTTGGTTTCTTAAGGCATTGCATAGGGTCCGGTGTTATTGCTAAACATTGGTTAAGTTTGTCTTCTACAAGATAGTCAGATGATTTGCCTTTTTCTAACTCTGTTTCTTTTATGCATTCATCGATGATATCCATGAAGTAACATGTATCTTCTATTGCAGGTGCTTTCAAAAATTGGGAAAGAATGAACTCAATTTTCTCTTCTCCTACTTCGAAAGTGAGTCGTCCTCGTTTTCCGTCTATGATTGCACCGGCCGTTGCTAAGAACGGTCTTCCCAGTATAATGGGTGTAACTTCATCTTCTCTAATATCCATAATTATAAAGTCGGTTGGAATGTAGAATTGACCTATGCGCACTGGAACGTTTTCAAGAATTCCTACAGGATATCTAACGGAACGATCTGCTAGTTGCACAGACATTTTAGTTGGTCTTAATTCTCCCATTTCAAGTCTCTTGCATATGGATAAAGGCATAACACTAATACCGGCTCCTAAATCGCATAAGGCTTTGTCAATGACAAATTTTCCTATGTGACATGGTATAGAGAAACTACCTGGGTCTTTAAGTTTAGGAGGCATATTCTGGATTATAGCGCTACATTCAGCGGTGAGTGTAACGGTTTCGCTATCTTCAAGTTTCCTTTTATTAGAAAGAATTTCTTTTAAGAACTTGGCATATGAGGGCATCTGCGTAATAGCTTCTGTAAACGGAATTGTGACGTTTAATTGTTTTAGTAGGTCAACAAATTTTTTAAATTGGCCCGCATCTTTGGTTTTAATAAGCCTTTGAGGGTAAGGGATAGGTGGTTTATAAGGTGGTGGAGGTACATAAGGTTCCTTTTTTTCTATGGTTTCTTTATTACTCTCTTCCTTTTTCTTAGGTTCACTTTCCTCCTCAGTTGACTTTTTAGAGTTTTGGTTTTCTATCCTTGGGTCAGACGGTCCTTCCACTTCCGTTCCACTTCTCAGTATAATTGCATGAGCGTGGCTTCTCGGGTTTGGTTGGGGATGTCCAGGAAATGTACCAGTTGGGGCAGCAGTAGGCGCTTGTTATTGAGCTACTTGTGATATTTGCGTTTCCAGCATTTTGTTATGGGTAGCCAGGGCATCTACTTTACTTGCTAGTTGTTTAATTTGTTCGCCAGTGTGTACATTCTGGTTTAAGAAATCTTTATTGGTTTGCTGTTGAGAAGCTATAAAGTTTTCCATCATGATTTCTGTTAGATACCCAAAAGTGCTTATTTGAGCCATCAATTAAGGGTATCTTTCACTCTATTTCCTTGCTAAATTGTCAAAATCACCTTTGTTTTTGATGAAATGCATTACATTGATAAACAAGCTTGGTGCCTTTGATTTGTGTGTTATTGTGCAGGAAGAAGGCATGAAATAATTGAAATTTAAGACACAAGAAAGTTGGCAAAGGAACCAAAGAAAACAAGCATGCATCAGCATGCTCGCTAGGCGAGCGCCCAGCGAAAAGCTCCAGTAAAATGTCAATAAATTCGCCAGGCGAGCTGATAGCGAAGGTGGTAGCGAGTTCGTTCAATTTTGGTGAAAAGCGCAGCCAGCACTCACTCGCTAGGCGAAGCTCTAGCGAGTCCCCAGCGAGCATTCCAGTAGCAAAACCTCTCAACCTCGCTGGGGCGAAGGTTGAAGCGTGTCTTTCGCTAGGCGAAGGTTTGTTCGCTAGGCGAACATGACAGTTTGAGTTAGTCTGTTTTCTCTGGGCGCAGGTGCCTTTGGTGCCACAATTAGACCCTCGCTAGGCGAGCCTTTCTGCTCGCCTAGCGAGCATGACAGCCCAGTACTACTCTATAAGTAGCAGGTGCCACTTTTGAGTGCCATACCTAGTTTTTACCTCATTTTTCCACTTTTGTACTTTTGTTAGATATTTTTACAGCATTGTTCTTGGGAGCTTTTATGCCCTAGTTTTCATTTCTCTTCATCTTGAACCATCTTCTACAAAAAGAAGGTGGATTCCCATCCAATCTCGATTATCCGACTTGGATGTTGATCAACCTTCTTCCGAAACTTGCCGACCAAGCTACCATGAAAATGAGTAGCTAAGTCATCTATTTGTCAAGGTTAGATGTAGGTGATTACTAGCTTTGTGTGTAAATGTAAGGATCATCATGTGTAAACTCTTTAATGGTAAATATATGATGAAAACTTTGTTTCTATTTAAAACTCTTTGTGTTGGTTTATGATCGAGAGATGTTTACCAACTCTTGACCTAGGTTTTCATCCAATCTTGTTTGTTAGCTAGAGATAGTAATGAATGATTTTGTTCACCATAAGGTTGAACCAAAAAGTTGTCATTTTGATAGATTGTGTTCGAGAGAAACAATGGATCAAAATGGGAAAACTCACAATGTGTGTTCGAGAGAAACATATTGGGAGGACTTTGTGAAATGATTTATCATCTAAAAGAGTTTATAAGATTGTTGACCGAACAAATACATGCAAAGTGATCATCGAACCCTAACTTTGGCAATATTTCTCATTTATTCAAACCATAACTTTTACCGCAATTTATTACCTTTTTATGCAAGATAACGTGACAACCAACCAAAACCTTATTGTTACATTGAGTTAGAATTAACACAACCATCGAACGGCGGTGATATCTTACAATCCCTGTGGATACGATAACAAAAACCCGACACGTAAATTAACAATCAACAAAATGGCGCCGTTGCCGGGGATTGTAAATTGATATTGCAAGCATCGCAATGGTTGTTTAAGTTTTAGCTTGTGAATTTTTGACTTGTGCTTGTAATCTGTTTGGTTTAGTGTGCAGCTTACGTTTTATGCGAGGACAAATCCCTGTGGACGAACTTCTTTTTGATCCTGAGATCGAGAGAACCGCAAGGAGGCTCAATAGCAAAACGAGACGTAGGAGGCAACAGGCTAGACAACGCCAAGAGCAAGGAGAAAGTTCTTCAACCACAAATCCACCACCATTCATACCAAACATGGAGCCACAACCACCACCACCTATTTCTACTCCATGCATCAATAGTCCAAGGAACACCGCTCAGTTTGCCAACCACACCGGAAGGCAAGCTGAGATGAAAACGGGAACTCTAAATCTATTATATGGAAGTCCATTCACCGGAATGGACCATGAAGACCCATTTGCTTTTCTCACAAAATTTTATGAGATAGCATTGGCTGCCGGAGTGGATCAGGCTCAGGAGCTTCCGTTGTTCAGACGATTATTTCCCCACGCTTTACTCGGTAAAGCAAAGGATTGGTACCTAGATCAAACACCAGTCGTAATGACAGACTGGAACGTGTTAGAAGAGAAATTCATCGAAAGATTCTTCTCCCATAACCGGTTCATGGAATCCAAGATGGCCATCTCGGTGTTTTCACAAGGAACCAGTGAATCTTTGAATGAAGCGTGGGAAAGATTCAAGTCCATGCTTCAGAAATGTAAAGGGCATGGATTTGATGAATTGACTCAAATCCATATCTTCAAAAATGGACTTCAACCAAACTGCAAAACGTTGTTGGATGCTACCTCGGGTGGCTCTTTATTGTCAAAAAGTGCCGAAGAAGCCACGAACATCATAAATCGAATGGCTTTAAATGATCTTCAGAGTCAAAGTCGAGGAAATTCTTTGAAGAAGGCGGGAGTGCTTGAGCTAGGGACGAACGATGCCATCCTTGCCCAAAACAAGCTCATCTCACAACAAGTGGAACTCTTAACGCAACAAATCAAAGAGTTAAGAGAACCGTCAAAAGCTAAACAAATAGCTTGTTGTGAACTTTGTAAAGGTGAACATGACACCGGATTTTGTCCACCTCCCGGTTTTGACGAAGTAAACTACATGGCCAATCAACGGGACTATCAACCGAGACAAACAACAACAACATCAACCTTATCAACCGCACCCTCAAAATCAACAACAACAATTCCAAGGGAACCAAGGGTTCCAACCTAGAAGCAACTATTATCATAACCAAGGTTATGGAGGTGGTTCTTCTAGCCGTCAAAACCCTCCCCAAAATCCGTATCAATCTCAACAACCGCCGGTCGTCAATTCTAAATTGGAAGAGACATTGACGCAATTCATGCAAATGTCAATGGCCAATCAAAAGAGCAATGACGCGGCTATAAAAAATCTCGAGACTCAAGTTGGGCAACTTGCCAAGCAACTCGCGGAACAACAACCGGTCCTTCCTTTTCGGCAAACACGCAAACAAATCCTAAGGAGCATTGTAAGGCGATCATGACGAGAAGTGGGAGGGAGTTGGGTAGTGAGAATAAAAAAAGAGTTGAGAGTGAAAAAAGAGAGAAAGAGAAAGAATTGAGGAGGAAATATTGGAGGAAAATGTTGATGGTGAAGTAGGAGAGTGGAGTGAGGGTGAAGAAGTTGAAAAGAATAAAAATAATGGTGAAGTTGAAAAGAAAAAGGTGTGGAGATTGAGAAAAATACAAGTGATGAGGTAATAGGGGAGGTAGTAAAAAGCCTAGATGGAAGAGTGCTAGAGTTGCAAAGGGAAAGGAGGTAGTGAGCGCTACTCCAATCCAAAACCTTCCTTATCCTCATGCCCCGTCCAAAAGGGAGAATGAACGGCATTACGCCCGGTTCATGGATATTTTTAAACAGTTGCAAATCAACATTTCGTTTGCCGAAGCCTTGGAGCAAATGCCCAAGTATGCCAAATTCATGAAGGACATACTAACAAAAAAACGGAGGTATACGGAACCGGAGACCATCGTCCTTGACGCAAGCTGTAGTGCCATTATTCAAAGGACGCTTCCTAAGAAAGAGGTTGATCCGCGAAGAGTTATATTGCCGGTTAAAATTGGTGACGTTTATGTCGGGAAAGGACTTATTGACTTGGGGTCAAGCATTAATCTTATACCTTTGTCAATTATCAAGAGACTTGGCAACATTGAGATTAAGTCCATCCGAATGACGTTGCAATTGGCGGATAAGTCGACGACCCATCCTCATGGCGTAGCCCAAGATGTTTTGGTGAAGGTCGACAAATTCTTTTTCCCGGTCGATTTTATTGTTATTGATATGGAGGAAGATGATGATGCTCCGCTCATCTTGGGCCGACCGTTCATGAAGACCGCGCGAATGATGATAGATGTTGATGACGGTTTAATGAAGGTGAGAGTTCAAAATGAGGAAGTGACATTCGATCTATTCGAGGCAATGAAGCATTCGAAAGATAGAAATGATAGCTTCCGCATCGATGTGATTGAACACGTTATTATGGAGGTTTCAAAGCATATTCATGAGATATCTCCTATGGAGTTAGCTCTTGACGACTCATTGAAGGTTTTCACTGTTGAAGAAGAGCTAGCTCTTGAGGAATGCTTAAAGGAACTTGATAGTTTAGACGACCTACAACCATGGGAAGTAGAGGAGGAAAACTTGAAGAAGGAGGTTATTGACGAAAAAGCGCCAATTGAATTGAAAGTGCTTCCCTCTACTTTGAAGTATGTATTCCTAGATGAGGCCGAGGCAAAGTCGGTCATCATAAGCAACCTTTTGACAAATGAAGAAGAAGCCCGTCTAATCATTGTGCTAAAAACAAATCAAGAAGCCATGGGTTGGACTCTTTCCGATCTAAAAGGAATTAGTCCATCCTATTGTATGCACAAGATTTTGATGGAAGAGGATTTCAAGCCGATAGCTCAACCACAACGCCGCTTAAATCCTACCATGAAGGAGGTTGTTCGAAAGGAGGTTGTAAAGCTATTGGATGCGGGAATGATTTACCCGATCTCGGATAGTCCATGGGTTAGTCTCGTGCACGTTGTTCCGAAGAAGGGGGGGATTACCGTGATCCGAAATGACAAGGATGAATTGATCCCCACTAAAGTTGCAATGGGGTGGAGAATGTGTATTGATTATAGGCGGTTGAATACCGCGACTCGAAAGGACCATTTTCCACTCCCATTTATGGATCAAATGCTCGAAAGACTATCGGGCCAACAATACTATTGTTTTTTGGACGGCTACTCCGGGTACAACCAAATTGTGGTTGACCCGGCCGATCATGAGAAGACGGCTTTCACGTGTCCGTTTGGAGTGTTCGCATACCGAAAAATGCCCTTTGGGCTGTGCAATGCACCGGCGACTTTCCAACGATGTGTGCAAGCCATTTTTGCCGATCTGATAGAGAAAACAATGGAAGTCTTCATGGATGACTTCTCGGTATTTGGTGGGTCTTTTAGTCAATGCTTGGCGAACTTGAAGACGGTGTTGGAGAGATGTGTGAAGACCAATTTGTGGCTTAATTGGGAGAAGTGTCACTTCATGGTGACCGAGGGGATCGTGCTAGGCCACAAAGTCTCTAGAAGGGGGCTTGAAGTGGATAGAGCTAAGGTTGAAGTGATAGAAAAATTACCTCCTCCGTGAATGTGAAGGGCATCCGTAGCTTTTTGGGCACGCCGGTTTCTATCGGCGCTTTATCAAGGACTTCTCAAAGGTGGCTAAGCCTTTGAGCAATTTGCTCGCTAAGGACCAGGTATTTCTCCTAACCGAAGATTGTTTGCAAGCTTTTGAGGCTTTAAAAGAAAAATTGGTTACCGCTCCAATAATAGTCGCTCCCGATTGGAATGAAAATTTTGAACTAATGTGTGATGCGAGTGACTATGTTGTTGGAGCGGTACTTGGCAAAAGAAAAGACAAAACTTTTCATGCGATACATTATGCAAGTAAGGTTCTTAACGAGGCTCAAATAAATTATGCCACAACGGAAAAAGAACTACTTGCAATAGTGTATGCGCTAGAAAAGTTTAGGTCTTATCTTATAGGGTCTAAAGTCGTTGTGTATACCGACCACGCGGCGATTAAATATCTGCTAACCAAACCGGATTCGAAGCAAAGGCTCATCCGTTGGATCCTCTTGTTACAAGAATTCGATGTGGAAATCAAAGACAAGAAGGGGTCGGAAAACTTGGTAGCGGATCATTTATCCCGCTTAGTGAATGTGGAGGTTACCGCGTCTGAAAAAGAAATCCGGGAAGAATTTCCTGATGAAAAACTGTTTAAGGTTCAAGTTAGGCCGTGGTTTGCAGACTTTGCAAACTACAAGGCTAGTGGTTTTGTGCCTTCCGACCTAACTTCGAACCAAAAAAGGAAGTTCCTTTCGGATGCGAAGTATTATGTCTGGGATGACCCATACTTGTTTAAGTTGGGTAGTGATAACCTATTAAGGAGATGCGTGACTGGCGATGAAGCGCAGAGCATCCTTTGGCATTGTCACAACTCGCCTTACGGCGGACATTATAATGGGGTTAGAACGGCCACTAAAAATCTTCAATCGGGATTTTATTGGCCCACTATTTTCAAAGACGCACATTCCCATGCGCAAAGTTGTGACAGTTGCCAAAGAAGCGGTGGGATAGGTAAGAGAGATGAGATGCCTCTCCAAATATCCAAGAAGTGGAAGTATTTGATTGTTGGGGCATAGATTTCGTAGGACCTTTCCCACCCTCTTATGGGAACGAGTACATGCTTGTCGCAGTCGATTATGTCTCTAAGTGGGTTGAGGCGATTGCCTCACCTCGGGCGGATGCCAAAACGGGGATAAATTTTTGAAGAAAAACATATTTTCCCGTTTCGGACCCCCCGAGTGTTGATAAGTGACGGAGGGTCACACTTTTGTAATGCACCTTTGGAAACTATTTTAAAACATTACGGTGTATCGCATAGGGTGACAACTCCGTATCACCCACAGGCTAACGGGCAAGCTGAGGTCTCTAATCGTGAGATTAAGAGAATCCTCGAAAAAAACCGTGTCTAATTCAAAAAAGGAGTGGTCCCAAAAATTGGACGAAGCATTATGGGCCTACCGTACGGCCTTTAAAGCTCCAATTGGCCTAACTCCTTTTCAATTGGTATTTGGTAAAACTTGTCATTTGCCGGTTGAATTGGAGCACAAAGCCTTGTGGGCCCTAAAATTTTTAAATTTTGAGAATGAGTTGGCCGGTGACAAAAGGAAAGTGCAACTACTTAAGTTGGAGGAGATGCGCAATGCCGCATACCACTCAAGTTGGTTGTACAAGGAAAAGGCAAAAAAGTATCACGACAAGAAGCTCCGTAACAAAGAATTTGTGCCCGGACAATTGGTCCTATTGTTCAACTCCCGGTTGAAATTGTTTCCCGGGAAGTTGAAATCAAAATGGTCCGGGCCATTTCGGGTGAAAGAGGTGAAGGAGTACGGGGCTATTGTCATTGAAGACATAGACAAGAAAGATAGTTGGACCGTGAATGGCCAACGATTGAAAGTTTATCTCGGCGGTCATGTGGATCGCGAGAGCTGTGCTTTGCCGCTTGATGCTCCTCTGTGAGCATCGCACCGTCGAGCTTAGCCGACGTTAAACAAGCGTTAGTTGGGAGGCACCCCAACATTGTAAGTATTTACTGTTTTTGTGTTGTGTTGTGTTGGGTTTCTTTGTGCTTAAACCATGTTGTATGAACATGAATTGTTGCCTTTGAAAAGGCAATTGCTGTCATGCCCGCTTGCTGTTCGCTAGGCGAGGCAGTAGCGAGCTGATTCGCTAGCTGCTCGCTAGGCGAGGCAGCAGCGAGCGCTGCATGACAGCACTTATTTAAAAACTCAGGAGGGCACTCATTTTTGCCCTAACACAACTTTGTTGTCTTGCAACCCTGCTGAGAACATTTTTTACAGAGCTCTCCACAATCTCTCATTTGCATCTCTCTCACTAACACTCTCTTCCTACTCGGTCGATTGCAAATCCTACTCACTTCACATTTTCAACCTATCACTGTAACTAAGGTTTGCCCTACTACATTTTTCTTTTTGTTTGAACTCTATATTTCTAATTTGAATGTCAATTAGGATGAGTGTGGCATGGGAAACTTTAGGTCTGCATGTGGTATTTAGGGTTTTGCAAATTGGGATTTTAGGTTTTAGAATTGGGGATTTTAGGTTTTGAATGCAAATATGTAATCCCCAATAGCATAGAACGGTTATTTACTTGATAAATCATTAGGTTCTGATGTTGGAACCATTTGAGTATGGGTTTTGGGGAGAATCTCTGAACATGCTGAAAACCCCAAACCCGTAAGGTTCGCTAGCACTCGCTAGGCGAACCTGGGGCGAGCGTTCGCTGCCACTTCGCTAGGCGAAGCAGCAGCGAGCATGTCAGTCTTTTGAATATTGCTTTGATGTCTAATCTGTTTGTTTGGTGTGTGTTGTTTCCTCTCATATTTTGCAGATGGAATCAAGGTCTGGAGCGCCTAAGAAAAGAAAGGGAGCGACTACTTCCCGGACTGTGCCTATCCAGTTTGACCACGACAAATTTGTCGGCCCGAAGCAGGCCGCCAGGTACATTTCTCTGGAGAAGCGGAAAATTCTTCCAGAGAAGCGATTCCTGATCAACCCACAGGGCACTAACAGAAATTTTGCCGGGTTGATTGACACGAAGACATGGGATCGGTTGATTAATCCCTTAGAGCATTACGACATAGCTACAGTGCGTGAATTTTATGCTAACGCACTGCCTGACGACGACGAGCCCTTTACTTGGGTATCTAAAGTGGCCGGGCGTCCAGTAGCATTTGATCGGGATGCCATCAACCGAGTCCTTGGGGAACCGCTCCAGCTGGGAGCTGAAGAGAGGGACCAATACCACACTGACCTACGACTTCACCGTGATGTTCCGGCCATTTCTGCCGCCCTGCTCTTACCAGGGAAATCTGTTGAGCTGAACCCATCTGGGGTTCCAATGAGGTATCACCGGGAGGACATGACTCCCATGGCTCAACTGATACTGCTCTTGGTTTTGACCAACATACAGCCGAAGTCCCACACCTCTACAGTGTCGATCCCAGTGGCACATTTGGTCCATTCTATCCTCACCAACGTCCAGATCGATGTGGCGAGGATCATCGCCAATGAGCTTAAGTCCGTGATAGAGAGCGGGCTAAAGTCGGGGGCTCGTGTAAATTGTCCCCTAGCTTTCCCGTGCTTGATCATGAGTTTGTGCATTCAGGCAAGGGTGAGACTTCCGTCTCGGGGTCACGTAAGGATCCCGCCACCTATCGATGACCGGTATGTGGCCAAATATTGTAGAGCGAAGAATGCTAGAGGCAGTGCTGCTACAGAGAGTACCAGGGCTTCTGATGGTCCTGGTACTTCTACTCCTAGACTAGATCCATACGTCCAAGCTGTGTGCAATTACAGTTTGGAATGGATGGCGGCATCCCAGAGAGCCATGTTAGATATGCACGACTCTATGCAGCGGTTGCAGCTGCAAGGAAGTGGTGCTCATGCTTTGATGACGCGTGAGCAGTTTCTGCTTAACGCCAACTGGCCTGTGGACACGCCAGTATATAGTGAGGGGGTGGGCGCTGCTGCTGATGAAGATGATGATGATGATGTTTGATGATGAGGCTACCGGTTCTGATGCCGGTAGCGAGGAGGAGTCCTGAGCCCTTAGAGGGTTAAGTTTTTGTACTTTTCAGTTTTTATGTTTATTTCTATTTGTATTTTCGGATTTTGTATCTTGACTTTGGTGTTGTACTATTGGGGTGTTTTGTCCCCCATGAACAAATTTATATTTTCAGTTAATGTTATTTATTTATGTTTTTAATTTTGTTTGTTTAATAAATTTTTGGGTGATTAAGTGGCAAACCTTCTAGATTGGTTGCTCCTCAAGAAGTACCCAATGAAGGTGCATCCGAGCTTGGATGGCAATGATAAGAATAAACAAGTGAATGAAGCTAAGGTACATGGTTACCTCCGGCTAGAATTTTAGAATGCATTAGGAACTTTACTCTTTTTGGTAAATTGAATATTGTCTTTTTGCAACATAATTGAATGAATGTTTCATCTAGAACTTAAAACCACAAATTGTGAGGAAACCTCCATTGTACACTTAAATGCTGGATTCTAATAAGTTTTGTTGATTCATGTGATTCATGCTTTGTCTTTTATTATTGTGAAATTGTGGAAGCAATTAGAAATGATCAAGGCACTTGTTTTCTTTTGAGCACAACTACATCCAAAAACAACTTACCTGTGAGCAGAGAGAGTATTTGTTAACCCCTTTGAGCTTAAACAGTTGAATCTCGGCTTGAAATAAAGCGAGATCTCAAAAATATTTTTTTTCTACAACCCGGAAAATCTTGATTATTGTTCTTTGGCCGTAAAAAGTTAAGAGCATTCACTTAGGGTGAGGAAGAAATAAGTTGGGGAGAACGAAAAAGAATCGGTAAGTACCACAACTCTTGAAAAAGAAAAGAAAAACCGAGCAAGCATAAAAAAAATATATGTATAGAAAATATAGAAAAGAAACATCTGTTTTGTATATTTGATGTGAAAGAAAAGAACAAAATAGAAAGAATGAAAATGAATGCTTGCTTGGAAGAAAAATAGTGAAAAATAAAAATTGAGTTGTGGAATATGTGTTGTGAAGGTTTCAAATAAGAAACAAATGAAACAAAGTCGAGATGTGTGAATAATACTGTGAATGTCTCTTTTGCATCGGCACTTTTGTTTCAATGGCCTTAGAAATGACCCTTGTTTGTTAACCTAACCAAGCTTCAACCGAAAAGCCCTTAGTGATCTTTATGCTTCCACAGTACCATTTATAATTGTTAGACATTGTATGAATCTATTTGATTTCTTCATTGTTTGTTAGAGAGTGAGATTATTCCCGCGGTTGCAAACGCGTAAAATCTTCATTCCTTATTCGAAGAGGAGAGATAGGATGATTCATTCAGAATAGTATTGTTGTAGATAGATAAATATTTTGCATTGCTATTTAAGTTTTAGTTCTTGTGTATTATTTTATTCGAACCGTTCACTACATTCTTCAAATTTAGCTTTAAGACAGCCTTTAATGTTTTTAATTTTTTGTTTTAATTTCTGATAAGAGCTAAGAGTTTCTGACAAGCATGATTCTAAATCAGATCGAGAAAGTTCAGAGAATACCTCTTCATATTCTTCATCTGAGCTACTGGATGTGGTAGCCATAAGTGCCACGTTGGCCTGTTCATCAGAGTCAGATTCTGATGATCCAGATTCACTATCATCCCAGGTAGCCATCAGTCCTTTCTTTATCTTGAAGGTATTTTTCTTGAAGCTTTCTTTTCTAGAGTTGTCTTTCTTTAGCTTGGGGCATTCATTTCTGTAATGACCTGTTTCTTTACATTCATAACAGGTAATATCTTTGTTAGCTTTACCATTTGAAATTGACTCTGATCGATCCCCTCTGGGTCTTGGTCTTCTGAAGTTGTTGTTCCTCTTTTTCCAGAGTTGCTTAACTCTTCTGGTTAGTAGGGACAACTCTTCTTCATCATCAGAGTCTTCTGGTTCAGAATCGTCAGTATCTTCAGTTTCTGCCTGGAGAGCTTTGGTTCTGTCAGGTTTCCGTCTTTCAGATCTGGATTTTAGCGCTACGGACTTGTTCCTTTTCTGAGGCTCATCCTCCTCTAGTTCTATCTCATGGCTTCTGAGAGAACTGACAAGTTCTTCAAGGCTGATATTGTTCAGATCCTTTGACAGCTTCAGAGCAGTAACCATAGGTCTCCATTTCTTTGGCAGACTTCTGACTATCTTCTTAACATGATCTGCAGTTGTGTATCCTTTGTCTAGCACCTTGAGACCTGCAATAAGAGTTTGGAATCTAGAAAACATAGCCTCTATAGCTTCGTCATCTTCCATTTTGAAGGCTTCATATTTCTGGATAAGCGCCAGAGCCTTAGTCTCTTTGACTTGGGAGTTTCCTTCATGAGTCATCTTCAGAGAGTCAAGTATATCTTTGGCTGTCTCTCTGTTGGTGATCTTTTCATACTCGTTGTAAGATATAGCATTTAGGAGTATGGTTCTGGCCTTGTGATGATTCTTGAAAACTCGTTTCCGATCATCTGACATTTTACTTCTGGGAACTTCAGCTCCATCTTCTAAGACTGGAGGTGTGTATCCATCTGTGACAATGTCCCAGAGGTCAGCATCATAACCCAGAAAGAAACTTTCGATCCTATCTTTCCAGTAGTCAAACTTCTCTCCATCAAAAACAGGAGGCTTAGCGTTGTAACTATCCTTTTCATTTGTGTGAGCCATTGTTTTTCTCACACTGGATCTCTCTACACTGTTAAGTGTTTGATTAGAAAATCAATAACAGAGCCGGAGCTCTGATACCAATTGAAGGTGAGAAAAACAAGAAAGGGGGGTTTGAATTGTTTGGAAAAATAAGCGCCTTTTCAAAATGAAAACCACACAATGATTTTATACTGGTTCGCTTATAACACAAAGCTACTCCATTCCACCCGGCCAAGGTGATTTCGCCTTCAACAAGGACTTAATCCACTAATCTTGAAAGATTACAAACAACGTCTAAGAGAAAAATCTCTTAGTCCTCTCAAGTATACAGACTACACAGAGTCACTTGAGGAAATCAACAAACAATAGATGAAAGATTTATGTAATCTAGAGTGCCTCTAAGAAAGCAAATATTACAGTATTAAGAACAAGAGTTTTTCACGTTATAAGCAAAAGCTTCGTGAAGATCTTAGAGAGCAAGAATGGTTTCTTGTGTGTTGATGTTTCAGTATAATTTCTGCTTGTATGTGTTGTTAAAACTTCAATGTAGATTGCAGCCCATTTTATAGATCAGTTGAAGTAGTAGTTGAAACTGGTGGATATTCAAATGAATTTACGCCATCACTTAAATAGCTTCTGCAGGATAACTTTCTCTCCTTGAAATGACTACTTACCACAAGTAGTATCTTCTTTATTGAAATTGGAGGTTAACGTCTCTTTCTCAATTAGGAAAACCATTTGCAAATCTTTACTTGACTTTAACGTTACTCTTTCATGATTAGCAACTCCATGATCAGAGTATTTGTGTTTCAGGAGAATCTTGGAATCTTGCTTCTGATGTTGATCTCTTTGAGTTCAGATGGATTCTTCAGATAGCGTTGTTCAGAGTTAGAGGTTCTAGGGTTTACTTCTTGTTTCAGATGCTTCTGATACTTTGCTGTTTTGCTCAGAGTTAGACTTTCTTGAAACGTGTCTCCACTTCAGATGCTTCTTATCTTCTGATAATTTGTATCTGATCTGGTTCTGTATCTGATGACATCATCAGATTTCTTCCTTCTTTCTTTAGAATCCTGCACACTTAGAAACTTTTCGTTAGGGTGCCATTTTTGGTTTCATCCTTTGTTATCATCAAAATCAAGGAATCTGTTGTAGAACAATTTTTGTTCTTACAATCTCCCCCTTTTTGATGATGACAAAACAAACTTAATTAGCAGATGAAACATGAATAATATCAGATCAGATAGATAAGAGCTCCCCCTGAGATAGTGCTAGGGAGTTCAGAAGTTCTTACCAGAGCTTCTAAGTAAAGAGGTTTCTTGATACCTTCTGCAATTTCTTAAGTCCAGGTTAGATAAAATTATTTTTAAGAAAAATATGTTGCAGAATGCTTAAGGTATTAGACAATATTTTCATCAGAGCTATTAATGACTTCTCCCCCTTTTTGTCAGAATCAAAAAGACATAGGAAAAATAAATAAATTAAGAGAAAAACAATGTATTCAGATAAAAGCACAACGGCACCAAGAACATGAAAACATCAGAAAGCAAAAGCAAAAAACAACAGGTAAACAAAATATCCTAAGTGTCTAGGGGTTCGGAGGCGGAGGCATTCTCTGAAGCAACATAGCAAGCATGTTCTGGATGTTGTCGTTGACAGTATCTTGCTTGTCCATTCTGGCCCAGAGTTCATTCTGATCTTGCTTAAGTTCTTTCAGCGTTTGGAGAACCATAGGGATAACAGAAGAGGACTCCCCCAGAGTCAGAGCCTGTTGTGCTTCAGCAGCGGCCTGTGCTTCAGCTTCAGCAGCAGCTTGTGCTTCAGCATCCGCCAGAGCCTTAGCTTCAGCTTCCTTTAACCTTAGGATTTCAGCTTCCCTTGCTCTTTCTTCTTCCAATCTTTTAGCCTCTTCCTCAGCTTCTCTTGCTAACCTCTCTTCTTCCAGCCTTCTGGCTTCAGCTTCTCTAGCAAGTCTTTCCTGAAGTCTTGCCTCAGCATCTCTGATGTAGCCATTTCTGACTTGTTCAGAGATGTGCTTCAGTCTAAAAGCCTCAGAGGTCATCCAGCCAATGACTCTGTTCCAGTGTGTCCTTACAGAGTCAGGATCATCACTGACTTCAGAGTTAGTGGTCAGAGACTTGACCTTTTGTACTGAAGCCCCTGCTACCAACATGATGGCTTCCTCAAGAGTAGGTACAGAAAGGTTTGGTTCAGAGGTTTGAGGTGAAGATGTTGGAGGGCTGAGATTTAATGTGAGAGGTTCAGATTCTGCTTCAGGTTCAGGTTCAGATCTTTGGGGTGAAGCGTAAAGAGGGTTTAAGTCTAAAGGTTCAGTTTCGGTTTCTGATTCAGGTGCAGCAGAGGTGTTTGGTGGGTTGATATCAGAGGTGGGAAGGTCAGAGGGTTGGTCTTCAGAAGGTTGTGCTTCAGAAGGGATGGTGGTTGTTTGTTGTGGTGGTGAAGTTATTTCAGATTGTGTTTGTGTTTGTTGTTGTGAAGCAAGTCTTTGAGCCTGAATTTGGGCTATGGTTGGAGAGTTAGGGTCTGAGTATTCTTGGTCAGAGGAGATAGAAAGGTATGGTGGTGATTCTGGTTCTGAGGATGATGAAAAGGAAGTGTTTTGGTTTATTTATTCAGGTTCAGAAGGAGGTATGAATGTACGGGCGATATTTAGAACTGGTGAAGGTTGTGAAGTTCTGGTGGTTGAAGGTGGGATATCAGAGGTTATAAAAATGGGAGGTGTTGGGAGAGGATTAGAGGAAGGAGTAGAGGAAACCATCGGAGGTACAGAGGTAATAGGAGGAACAGACATACCAGTAGAGATTTTCAGAGGAGCTGGAGATCTGCTTCCAGAGGATTCTCCAATTCTGGTCTTCTTTGCCTGTGATGCTATCTTCTTCTCAGAGAGACCTCTCTTGTATTTGACGAAGTCTTCTTCTGAATCCAGACAGTCGTCGAGGCTGAAGTCAGATATGTCAACACCTTCATCCAGCAGACGCTGAAGATAGATAGCAACAGCATCTCTGGGTTCATTTTTGAAGAACCTTGCAAGACCATGGGGCAGCTTCCTCTGATCTTTCAAGGCATCCCAGGATGTATCCATAGTGGGTCTGACTTGAATCTTCTTGATTATTCCCATACTCTTGAGATTTCTGGCGTTCAGAGGCTTCCCAGTATCTATTGCCAGATCATCCATCAGTTTGGTCTTTTCCAGATGATCTACCAGTCCGTTCTCGATGAAAACATCAGATAGCAATCTTCCCAGAGGGATGTAGGATCTGGGCTTCATGTTATTTCTGGTTTCCTTGACAGAATCTCTGAGGTATCTGAAAAGGAGAGCAGGGAGGCAGATCTTCACACCCTTCTGAATGCAATACAGAATGCATTTCTGATCTGCATTGATGTAGTCAGAGGAGTTAGAGGCTGGACGGTGGTGAATAGTTCCCAGAATGATCTTCAGCCACACTCTGAGGTTCTGATGCAGCTCTTTGTTCTTTGAAGGATTTCCTTCAGTGTTGGGTTTGAAGATTGTTGGATTGATTACATCAGTAATGCGCTTTGACCTAGGAGGGATGTTGTAAATCCTTTTTCCTCCAGCTCTCTCCATGTTCAGTAAAGAGGCAATTGACCCTTCAGTAATTACAATCTTTACCCCCAGAACATAGGAGACGATGAAATGGTCATCTGCATCTGCAAATCTCCAGAACTCCTTGATGAGAAGTGGGTAAACAGGACCATAAAGCCTTTGGAAGTAGTTTTCCCATCCTTGTTTACGAAGTTCTTCAGTAAGATCAACGCCATTTCTCTTCAAGTTGTCGAAATCTACTAGCGTTTCACACAACACGTCCAGTCCTTCAAAAGGGGTTGATAGGTTAATATGGCGTTCACGGTCAAGAACATGGGGTTCTTTGTAAACAGGGGTGATGGTGACGCCTGTAACCGTTGGAGTTGGAATGCTTGAAGTTTGAGCAGTTGAGCTTGATTCCATTTGTTGAGAAAAGTTAAACACTTCTTGTTGTTGAGCGTCCATGGTGAAGAAGAAGATGAAGATTGAGAGTTTGCAGAGAATGCTTCAGAGAGGTTTAGGGTTTTAGAGAGGGTTTGAGAGTGAGTGAGAGTGATAAGTGTGTGAAATGTGAGAAAAGTGTTTAAATACTCTAAGTAAAAACACATGCAAAACGACACATTAAATTGCGTTAGTACACAGCTCAAGATTGCACGCTTGGGGGAAAAATGATTACAGCTAATTAATGAATGTCTAATCCCAACAGTACGCACACTGCTCAAGGAGATTTCAAATGTCTGTCCTTTGAATTTCTTTTGACAGCTGTCTAGAAGTTCTAGGGTTAGACGCTTAGTGCTCCACGTGTTGATGTATCTGATCTTCAGGAATACCAAAAGATTGATTCCTGGAGATTTCTAACTCAGATATCTTCTTAACTGGTAGAAGTATCAGAGTCAGAGGCAGAAGTACATTTGTTTATATCAGAGTCTCATTTTACATTTTCAGAGCCACACTTCATTCAGGGCAATTTTTAATGTTCAGATTTTCTAAGATGAAAAGAAATCTATCTTCAGCTAGAGGCTTAGTAAAGATATCTGCCCATTGATGTTCTGTATCAATGAACTTCAATGTTACTATCCCTTTCTGAACATAGTCTCTGATAAAATGATGTTTTATTTCAATGTGTTTGGCTCTGGAATGTAGAATGGGATTCTTACTTAAACAAATAGCAGCAGTATTATCACAAAAGATAGGAATGTTACTCTCAAAGATTTGCAGATCTTCTAACTGATGCTTCATCCAGAGCATCTGAGTTGTGCACAGTGATGCTGAGATGTATTCTGCTTCTGCAGTTGATAGAGCAATTGTTGACTGTCTTTTGCTAGCCCAGGATATCAGATTGTTTCCCAGAAGCTGGCAATTTCCAGATGTGCTTTTTCGTTCTAATCTATCTCCTGCATAATCTGCATCACAGTAACCAGAAAGTCTATACTCTGATGTTTTCTTATACATCAGGCCCAGGTTAGGAGTTCCTTTCAGATACTTAAGAATTCTCTTAACTGCTGTTAAATGAGATTCTCTAGGATCTGATTGGAATCTGGCACAAAGACAGACGCTAAAGAGAATATCAAGACGAGTAGCAGTCAGATAGAGAAGGGAGCCTATCATACCTCGATAGAGCTTCTGACAAACCTTGTTGCTTACCTCTTCCTTTTCAAGAATGCAAGTTGGATGCATGGGAGTTTTTGCAGAGTTGCATTCAGTCATGTCAAACTTCTTCAGAACGTCTTTAATGTACTTGCTTTGATGAACGTACGTGACTTCTAAGTTTGATTAATTTGAATTCCCAGAAAGAACTTTAGTTCTTGCATTAAACTCATTTCAAATTCTGCCTGCATTAACTTAGAAAATTCTTGGCAAACAGAGATATTAGCAGAACCAAAAATAATATCATCAACGTAAATCTGGCATATCATGAGATCATTATTAAGGTTTTTACAGAAGAGTGTAGAATCAACTTTCCCTCTGATAAAATTTTGTTCCAGAAGAAAATTGCTTAATCGTTCATACCAAGCTCTGGGAGCTTGTTTAAGTCCATATAAGGATTTCTTAAGTTTAAAAACATGTTCTGGAAAATTTGAATTTTCAAAACCTGGAGGTTGGTTGACATACACTTCTTCTGAAATATAACCATTAAGGAATGCACTCTTGACATCCATTTGGTATAATTTGATAGAGTGATTAATAGCAAAAGATACAAGAAGACGAATAGATTCTAACCTCGCGACTGGAGCAAAGGTTTCATTATAGTCAATACCTTCTTGTTGACTGTAACCTTGAGCTACCAGTCGAGCCTTGTTTCTGACGACTTCTCCTTTCTCGTTCAGCTTGTTTCTGAAAACCCATCTGGTTCCAATGACATGAGTGCCTCTGGGTTTAGGAACGAGATCCCAGACATCATTCTTTGAAAATTGATCTAATTCTTCTTGCATGGCTGAAACCTAGTCGTTATCCTGAAGTGCTTCATCACAAGACATAGGCTCAATCAGAGACACTAGTCCCAGAGGAGTATCTTCAGAGGTCCTGAAGGTAGATCTGGTTCTGACAGGTTCGTCCTTGTTTCCCAGAATCAAATCTTCAGATACGTTGATACGACTTTTAACTTTCTTTGGGATTTCTGGGGTTTTAGTTTCTTCAGAGTTCTGAGTGACAGTTGCTTCTGGAGCTTTATCAGAACCTGCAAGGGTGATTTCTAAATCTGCAAAATCTTCAACTAGCTTTGACTTTTCAGGGTCAAGCTTATCATCAAATCTGACATGAATTGATTCTTCCACAATTTTGGTTTCTGTGTTGTATACTCTGTAGCCTTTAGAGCATTCTGAGTATCCTAACATAATACCTTTATGTGCTTTGGAATCAAACTTGTTCAGATGTTCTTTAGTATTTAAGATAAAGCAAGAACATCCAAAAGGATGAAAATATGAAATGTTTGGTTTTCTTCCTTTACACAGTTCATAGGGAGTCTTTTCCAGAATGGGTCTTATAGAGATTCTATTCTGAATGTAACACGCTGTATTTACAGCTTCTGCCCAAAAGTGCTTTGCCACATTAGTTTCATTGATCATGGTTCTAGCCATCTCTTGGAGTGTCATATTCTTCCTCTCTACAACTCCATTTTGTTGTGGAGTTCTAGGGCAGGAGAAATCATGGGATATTCCATTAGAGTCAAATAATTCCTCAAAATCTTTGTTTTCAAATTCCCCACCATGATCACTTCTGACTCTAACAATTTTAGAGTCAAATTCTTTTTGCACTTTGGAACAGAAACTGGTGAATACAGAGTGAGACTCACTCTTGTGCTTTAGGAATTTTACCCATGTCCAGCGACTGTAATCATCAACAATGACTAGTCCATACTTCTTTCCATTAACTGATGCTGTTTTCACAGGACCAAATAAGTCAATGTGAAGAAGTTCCAGAGGCTTAGAGGTAGAAACAACATTTTTCTTTTTAAAGGATGTTTTTGAAAATTTTCCTTTCTGACATGCTTCACACAGAGCATCTGAAGAAAACTTCAGTTTAGGTAGGCCTCTGACTAACTCGAGTTTATTTAGCTGAGAAAGTTTCCTCATGCTAATGTGGCCCAAGCGTCTATGCCATATCCATTTCTCTTTGTGAACAGACATCAGACATTTAACATTTTGTTCTTTTAAATCAGAAAGATTAATTTTATAAATGTTGTTTTTCCTCTTGCCTGTGAAAAGGACATAGCCATTGTTCTGATTAATGGCTTTACATGTTTTTTGATTAAAGATTACATCATAACCGTTATCACTTAATTGACTTATGGATAACAAGTTATGCATTAATCCTTCTACATAAAGAACATCAGATATAGAGGGAAGAGTACCATTACCAATAGTTCTAGAGCCTCTGATCCTTCCTTTCTGATCTCCTCCGAAGCCTACAAATCCAGCGTCTTTAAGTTCCAGACTTTGGAACATAGACTTTCTTCCCGTCATGTGTCGCGAGCATCCAGAGTCCAGGTACCATGATTGGTGTCTGAACTTTGCTGCATAGGATATCTGCAACATACACAATCTTATCTTTTGGTACCCAGAATCTCTTGGGTCCTTTCAGATTAGTTTTCCCAGAGTTTCTTATAACTTTGGGTTTTCTAGCATTTTTAAATTTTTGTTCTTGTGTGTGTGTATAGTGATATGAAAAGGGAGACTTAAGTTGGTTACTGGTAGAAGTTTTATCTTCCTTAGGATCATACCCAATTCCCTTTTTATTGTTCTGACTAACTCCATAAATCATGGATGCCATAATACTCCTATCTATCCCATTTTTCAGAAATTCTTGAAAGGCTTCTTCGTATTTATAAATTATTTTATTTGAAGTTTGTGGTGCTTGAGACAACGCTTCTTCTAATTCTGAGCTTTTTGTTTTTGCTCCATCTCTTTCTAACGTTAAAGATCTGATTGTATCTTCTCGTGCTAGAATTGTTATCTCAAGTTCACTACATTCTTCAAATTTAGCTTTAAGACAGCCTTTAATGTTTTTAATTTTTTGTTTTAATTTCTGATAAGAGCTAAGAGTTTCTGACAAGCATGATTCTAAATCAGATCGAGAAAGTTCAGAGAATACCTCTTCATATTCTTCATATGAGCTACTGGATGTGGTAGCCATAAGTGCCACGTTGGCCTGTTCATCAGAGTCAGATTCTGATGATCCAGATTCACTATCATCCCAGGTAGCCATCAGTCCTTTCTTTATCTTGAAGGTATTTTTCTTGAAGCTTTCTTTTCTAGAGTTGTCTTTCTTTAGCTTGGGGCATTCATTTCTGTAATGACCTGTTTCTTTACATTCATAACAGGTAATATCTTTGTTAGCTTTACCTTTTGAAATTGACTCTGATCGATCCCCTCTGGGTCTTGGTCTTATGAAGTTGTTGTTCCTCTTTTTCCAGAGTTGCTTAACTCTTCTGGTTAGTAGGGACAACTCTTCTTCATCATCAGAGTCTTCTGGTTCAGAATCGTCAGTATCTTCAGTTTCTGCCTGGAGAGCTTTGGTTCTGTCAGGTTTCCGTCTTTCAGATCTGGATTTTAGCGCTACGGACTTGTTCCTTTTCTGAGGCTCATCCTCCTCTAGTTCTATCTCATGGCTTCTGAGAGAACTGACAAGTTCTTCAAGGCTGATATTGTTCAGATCCTTTGACAGCTTCAGAGCAGTAACCATAGGTCTCCATTTCTTTGGCAGACTTCTGACTATCTTCTTAACATGATCTGCAGTTGTGTATCCTTTGTCTAGCACCTTGAGACCTGCAATAAGAGTTTGAAATCTAGAAAACATAGCCTCTATAGCTTCGTCATCTTCCATTTTGAAGGCTTCATATTTCTGGATAAGCGCCAGAGCCTTAGTCTCTTTGACTTGGGAGTTTCCTTCATGAGTCATCTTCAGAGAGTCAAGTATATCTTTGGCTGTCTCTCTGTTGGTGATCTTTTCATACTC
Organism: Lathyrus oleraceus; assembly: GCF_024323335.1. NCBI lineage: Eukaryota > Viridiplantae > Streptophyta > Magnoliopsida > Fabales > Fabaceae > Lathyrus > Lathyrus oleraceus. The sequence continues at coordinate 208,878,070 of NC_066581.1, forward strand.
GTTGTAAGATATAGCATTTAGGAGTATGGTTCTGGCCTTGTGATGATTCTTGAAAACTCGTTTCTGATCATCTGACATTTTACTTCTGAGAACTTCAGCTTCATCTTCTAAGACTGGAGGTGTGTATCCATCTGTGACAATGTCCCAGAGGTCAGCATCATAACCCAGAAAGAAACTTTCGATCCTATCTTTCTAGTAGTCAAACTTCTCTCCATCAAAAACAGGAGGCTTAGCATTGTAACTATCCTTTTCATTTGTGTGAGCCATAGTTTTTCTCGCACTGGATCTCTCTACACTGTTAAGTGTTTGATTAGAAAATCAATAACAGAGCCGGAGCTCTGATACCAATTGAAGGTGAGAAAAACAAGAAAGGGGGGTTTGAATTGTTTGGAAAAATAAGCGCCTTTTCAAAATGAAAACCACACAATGATTTTATACTGGTTCGCTTATAACACAAAGCTACTCCATTCCACCCGGCCAAGGTGATTTCGCCTTCAACAAGGACTTAATCCACTAATCTTGAAAGATTACAAACAACGTCTAAGAGAAAAATCTCTTAGTCCTCTCAAGTATACAGACTACACAGAGTCACTTGAGGAAATCAATAAACAATAGATGAAAGATTTATGTAATCTAGAGTGCTTCTAAGAAAGCAAATATTACAGTATTAAGAACAAGAGTTTTTCACGTTATAAGCAAAAGCTTCGTGAAGATCTTAGAGAGCAAGAATGTTTTCTTGTGTGTTGATGTTTCAGTATAATTTCTGCTTGTATGTGTTGTTAAAACTTCAATGTAGATTGCAGCCCATTTTATAGATCAGTTGAAGTAGTAGTTGAAACTGGTGGATATTCAAATGAATTTACGCCATCACTTAAATAGCTTCTGCAGGATAACTTTCTCTCCTTGAAATGACTACTTACCACAAGTAGTATCTTCTTTATTGAAATTGGAGGTTAACGTCTCTTTCTCAATTAGGAAAACCATTTGCAAATCTTTACTTGACTTTAACGTTACTCTTTCATGATTAGCAACTCCATGATCAGAGTATTTGTGTTTCAGGAGAATCTTGGAATCTTGCTTCTGATGTTGATCTCTTTGAGTTCAGATGGATTCTTCAGATAGCGTTGTTCAGAGTTAGAGGTTCTAGGGTTTACTTCTTGTTCAGATGCTTCTGATACTTTGTTGTTTTGCTCAGAGTTAGACTTTCTTGAAACGTGTCTCCACTTCAGATGCTTCTTATCTTCTGATAATTTGTATCTGATCTGGTTCTGTATCTGATGACATCATCAGATTTCTTCCTTCTTTCTTTAGAATCCTGCACACTTAGAAATTTTTCGTTAGGGTGCCATTTTTGGTTTCATCCTTTGTTATCATCAAAATCAAGGAATCTGTTGTAGAACAATTTTTGTTCTTACAAATTAGACCCTCGCTAGGCGAGCCTTTATGCTCGCCTAGCGAGCATGACAGCCCAGTACTACTCTATAAGTAGCAGGTGCCACTTTTGAGTGCCATACCTAGTTTTTACCTCATTTTTCCACTTTTGTACTTTTGTTAGATATTTTTACAGCATTGTTCTTGGGAGCTTTTATGCCCTAGTTTTCATTTCTCTTCATCTTGAACCATCTTCTACAAAAAGAAGGTGGATTCCCATCCAGTCTCGATTATCCGACTTGGATGTTGATCAACCTTCTTCCGAAACTTGCCGACCAAGCTACCATGAAAATGAGTAGCTAAGTCATCTATTTGTCAAGGTTAGATGTAGGTGATTACTAGCTTTGTGTGTAAATGTAAGGATCATCATGTGTAAACTCTTTAATGGTAAATATATGATGAAAACTTTGTTTCTATTTAAAACTCTTTGTGTTGGTTTATGATCGAGAGATGTTTACCAACTCTTGACCTAGGTTTTCATCCAATCTTGTTTGTTAGCTAGAGATAGTAATGAATGATTTTGTTCACCATAAGGTTGAACCAAAAAGTTGTCATTTTGATAGATTCTGTTCGAGAGAAACAATGGATCAAAATGGGAAAACTCACAATGTGTGTTCGAGAGAAACATATTGGGAGGACTTTGTGAAATGATTTATCATCTAAAAGAGTTTATAAGATTGTTGACCGAACAAATACATGCAAAGTGATCATCGAACCCTAACTTTGGCAATATTTCTCATTTATTCAAACCATAACTTTTACCGCAATTTATTACCTTTTTATGCAAGATAACGTGACAACCAACCAAAACCTTATTGTTACATTGAGTTAGAATTAACACAACCATCGAACGGCGGTGATATCTTACAATCCCTGTGGATACGATAACAAAAACCCGACACGTAAATTAACAATCAACAATTTCCAAATTGGATTTCCTAGGGGCGTTATTGTTAGGTGTAGATGGGATCGGCTTTTGATATCCTAGAGGTATAGCTGGGGTTTGATTTGGAGATTGTCCAGGTGCGTATAAAGCATTATTACTCTTATATGAAAAATTGGGATGATTCTTCCAATTTGAGTTATAGGTATGCAAGTATGGGGCTTCCTTGAGCATAGTTCACTTGCTCCGCTTGGATTCCTGTTAGGAGTTGACAATCCGCAGGAGTGTGACCTTGGATTCCACAGACTTCGCAATTCTGAGTTATGGCAACCACGATGGTTGGAGGTGATACATTTAAACTTTCAATTTTCTGGACCAGAGCATCCACTTTTGCATTAACATGATCAAGGTTACTTATCTCGTACATGCCAGTTTTCGTTTGAGGTTTTTCTACCATTGTTCGTTCGCTTCCCCACTGATAGTGGTTTTGAGCCATGCTTTCGATAAGTTGGTAAGCATCAGCATAAGGTTTGTTCATTAGTGCCCCACCTGCGGCGGCGTCTATTGTTAACCTCGTGTTGTATAGGAGACCATTATAGAAGGTATGAATTACTAACCAGTCTTCTAAACCATGGTGTGGACAAAGTCTCATCATGTCTTTGTATCTTTCCCATGCTTCGAAGAGAGACTCGTTATCTTTCTGTTTAAATCCATTTATCTGGGCTCTTAACATAGTTGTTTTGCTCGGCGGAAAATATCGGGCAAGAAAAACTTTCTTCAACTCGTTCCATGTGGTGACTGAGTTGGAAAGAAGAGATTGAAGCCATCTTCTAGCGCTATCTCTTAACGAGAAAGGAAAAAGACGAAGTCGAATTGCCTCTGAAGTGACACCATTAGCTTTAACAGTATCAGCGTATTGGACAAATACGGATAAATGAAGGTTTGGATCCTCGGTAGGATTTCTAGAGAATTGGTTCTGTTGCACAGCCTGCAACAGTGAAGGTTTAAGTTCAAAGTTGTTTGCTTCGATTGCGGGTGGAGCAATACTCGAATGCGGCTCATCTTGCGATGGAGCGGCGTAATCTCGAAGAGCACGAGCTGGTTCTGCCATCTCGGGTATCGGCGAAGGAAGAAGATCTTTGAGATCAGGAAGTTCGACAGGAGGGAGATTGTTTGCAGCACGATATTCCCGAATTCGTCGTAAGACTCAGAGATATAGTTCGATATCGTTGATTCGTAAGTAGAACGGCTCGCCTTGTGAGTGAGTGTGTGGCATACAAATCAACGAAAGAAAGAAAAGAAAAGAAAAGCCTTAGTCTCTACAGCGTAACAAAAGAGTTACGATATCGACTAAATAAAAGTCCCCGGCAACGGCGCCAAAAACTTGATCGCGACTTTATGAGTCGAATTTGGGGTACAAACTGCAAGTGCACAGTTCTATCGCGTAGTTTTAAAAGATATCGATCCCACAGGGACTTATGAATCGATGTACCGTTTTCTAAGGTTACTTCGTAAAGCTAAGGCGGGTAATACTTTGATTGTTTGGGGAAAAGTTAAAACTAAAAATAGGATCTAAATTAAATATCAACTAAACGGATATCGGTATGTAGTTCGGCGTAATTAGGGAATCAATTCTTCGTTGGTTTCTTGGTTTTAAAATAAATCTTTTCAGTTGACACTATTGATTAAAAGTCTTATCTCAAACTCTCGCTCTATTGAATAAACTATGATTTTATATTAACGTAGTTATCACTTATTAGTTAAGTCAAAAACCACTTTTTGAAAACAATAGAGTCCGTAGAAACTCTTTTTAAGAAAACACTAATCGTTTAAACACCCTTATCTCAAACTCTCGCTCTGTTGACTTAGGTTATATAATTAAATTCAAATGCTTAACTCTCGTCCTCACATTCAACCTTTAAAAATACTTTTTGAAAAAGATTAGAATTTAATTAACTCTAAAAATTGCTCTCGCCCTGATCTAGAATTAATGTCCAATTTACACTGTTCAGTCAAAAACTCAAACTCTCGTTCTATTGATTTTAACTTCTTTATGTCTTTTACTTTCGTACAAAAACCTTGTTATTAAACCTGTAAATTGAGACCGTGAAAAGAGTGATTTTAATTTTAAACTTAATTAAACCAACTTAGTTTTGAGTCCTTCATTCCGCTTACTCTACATACCGATACCTAATTAAATTAGCCAGGCATACTAAACAGATCTAAATAATTATCATGCATAAACAAATTCATCTCAGGCAAATAATATAATTCAACAATAAAACAGGGCATATATAAATTCAAACAATAATTAAAGAACCTTAGTAATTAACAACAGTCTTGAACATCCACCACAGACCGGTTGGATTTGTTCTTGAATTCTTCAATCAGACAGAAAAATAAAAGCGAAGGAATAAAAAAAACTAGATTCTAACGTAAGGTTAGATCCGGTGAAAGGTACACAATAGTTTCCGGTGTAGAAACTATTGTGCGAAAAATTAATTAATTGCTAGAAGCTTAACTGGAAAAGAAAATAAAAATAAAAACTGCAATTAAAAACAAAAACAGTAAAGGAAATAATGGTATGCTTGCACGGCTGGAAGAAGAAAATTGAACGAAGTCGGAGAGCTCTTGCAGGGTTTGCAAAGCTGATATTTATACTGGTCACTTTGTTGTAACGGTTTCCAAGATTCTTCCGTTCACGTTCCAATGGTCAAGCGTAACAATGAGCCTCAACGTCTTTGTTGCGCTTCTGAAGCCAAAAATATAGGAGAATGGTGTGACGTTCGTCACACCATGTGTTACGCTCGTAACACAAGTGGGTAAAGCGTGACGCTTGTCACAGCCTGTGTGACGCTCGTCACAGGCACAACGCCTGTGCTTTTGGGCTAGGCTTTGGCTTTTGATATTTGCTTCTTTTCATCCCTATTTGCACCTCCTTTTCTTCCTTTTTTTACTTGTGCTTCAAATAAACTACCTGAGATAAATAGAAAGAAGATACCGAGTAATATCGCGTAAAATGAAATAAATTGAAGTAAATAATAATATAATTTAATTAAATTGAGTCCTAGAATGTGATATTATTTCATGTTATCAATAGGCGGTTGAATACCGCAACTCGAAAAGATCATTTTCCACTCCCGTTCATGGATCAAATGCTCGAAAGACTCTCGGGGCAACAATACTATTGTTTCTTGGATGGCTATTCCGGGTATAACCAAATTGCGCTTGACCCGGCCGATCATGAAAAGACGGCTTTCACATGTCCGTTTGGAGTTTGCGCATACCGAAAAATTCCCTTTGGGTTGTGCAATGCACCGGCGACTTTCCAACGATGTGTGCAAGCCATTTTTGCCGACCTTATTGAGAAAACAATGGAAGTCTTCATGGATGACTTCTCGGTATTTGGTGGTTCCTTTAGTCTATGCTTGGCAAACTTGAAAACGGTGCTTGAAAGATGTGTGAAGACCAATCTTGTGCTTAATTGGGAGAAGTGTCACTTCATGGTGACCGAGGGGATAGTGCTTGGCCATAAAGTCTCTTCAAGAGGGCTTGAAGTTGATCGAGCTAAGGTTGAAGTGATTGAAAAGTTACCTCCTCCGGTGAATGTGAAGGGAATCCGAAGCTTTTTGGGGCACGCCGGGTTCTATCGGCGCTTTATCAAAGACTTCTCAAAGGTAGCTAAGCCTTTGAGTAATTTGCTAGCTAAGGACCAGGTATTTCTCTTAACTGATGAATGTTTGCAAGCTTTTGAAACTTTGAAAGAAAAATTGGTTACCGCTCCAATTATAGTCGCTCCAAATTAGAATTTAAATTTTGAGTTAATGTGCGATGCAAGCGACTATGCAATCGGAGCGGTATTAGGCCAAAGAAAAAAAAAATCATGCGATACATTACGCAAGTAAAGTTCTTAATGAGGCTCAAATTAACTATGCCACCACTGAAAAAGAATTACTTGCGATAGTGTATGCGGTTGAAAAGTTTAGGTCTTATCTTATAGGGTCTAAAGTCGTAGTGTATACCGACCACTCGGCGATTAAATATTTGCTCACCAAATCGGATTCGAAGCAAAGGCTCATCCGTTGGATCCTCTTGTTGCAAGAATTTGATGTTGAAATCAAAGACAATAAAGGATCGGAAAATTTGGTGGCGGATCATTTATCCCGCTTAGTTAATGTGGAGGTTACCGCGTCAGAGAAGGAAATCCGGGAAGAATTTCCTGATGAAAAACTGTTCAAAGTTCAAGTTAGGCCGTGGTTTGCAGACTTTGCGAACCACAAGGCTAGTGGTTTTGTGCCTCCCGACCTAACTTCGAACCAAAAAAGGAAGTTTCTTTCGGATGCCAAGTATTACGTATGGGATGACCCGTACTTGTTTAAGTTGGGTAGTGATAACCTTTTAAGGAGATGCGTTACTGGCGATGAAGCGCAGAGCATCCTTTGGCATTGTCACAACTCGCCTTACGGCGGACACTATAATGGGGTGAGAACGGCCACTAAAATCCTTCAGTCAGGATTTTATTGGCCCACTATTTTCAAAGACGCCCATACCCATGCGCAAAGTTGTGATAGTTGCCAGAGAAGCGGTGGGATTGGTAAGAGAGACGAGATGCCTCTCCAAAACATCCAAGAGGTCGAAGTATTTGATTGTTGGGGCATTGATTTTGTAGGACCATTCCCACCCTCTTATGGTAACGAGTATATACTTGTCGCAGTTGATTACGTTTCTAAGTGGGTTGAGGCGATTGCCTTACCTCGGGCGGATGCGAAAACGGTAATAAATTTTTTGAAGAAAAACATATTTTCCCGTTTCGGAACCCCCCGAGTGTTGATAAGTGACGGAGGGTCACACTTTTATAATGCACCGTTGGAAAGCATTTTAAAACATTACGGTGTATCACACAGAGTGGCAACTCCGTATCACCCACAGGCTAATGGGCAAGCCGAGGTCTCTAATCGTGAGATTAAGAGAATCCTCGAAAAAACTGTGTCAAATTCGAAAAAAGAGTGGTCACAAAAATTGGATGAAGCGTTATGGGCATATCGTACCGCCTTTAAAGCTCCAATTGGCCTAACTCCTTTTCAATTGGTGTTTGGTAAAACTTGCCATTTGCCAGTCGAATTGGAGCACAAAGCCTTGTGGGCTCTGAAATTTTTAAATTTTGAAAAGGATTTGGCCGGTGAGAAAAGGAAGGTGCAACTGCTTGAGTTGGAAGAGATGCGCAATGCCGCATATCACTCAAGTTGGTTGTACAAAGAAAAGGTAAAAAAATATCATGACAAAAAGCTTCGAAAGAAAGAATTTGTGCCCGGACAGTTGGCCCTACTGTTCAATTCCAGGTTGAAGTTATTCCCCGGAAAGTTGAAATCAAAATGGTCCGGGCCATTTCGGGTCAAAGAAGTTAAGGAATACAGAGCTATTGTCATTGAGGACATGGAAAAGAAGGACAGTTGGACCGTTAATGGCCAACGTTTGAAGGTTTATCTTGGCGGTCATGTGGATCGCGAGAGCTGTGCTATTCCTTTGGATGCTCCTCTGTGAGCATCGCACCGTCGAGCTTATCCGACGTTAAACAAGCGCTGGTTGGGAGGCACCCCAACATTGTAAGTATTTACAGTTTTTCTGTTGTGTCGTATTGGGATTCCAATTGTTAAAACTTGCTGAATGTACCAGGAATGCTATTTTTGAAAAAAAAAGCAAATGTTGTCATGCTCGCTAGATCCTCGCTAGGCGAGGCAGTAGCGAGCAGATTCGCTAGCTGCTCGCTAGGCGAAGCAGCAGCGAGCGCTGCGTGGCAGCACTAATTTAATTCTCAGCAGGCCACTCATTTTGGGCCCAAAAGCAATTTTCCTTTTCATAACTCTGAACCGAACACTCACAAGCACTCTCTCACTTTTCATCTCTCTCACAAACACTCAAACCCTAAACTAAAGCATTGCAAACTTCACTGCACTTCAAATTCAATCAATCTATTTTACTAAGGTTTGCCCTAATTCCATTTCTTTATGTTTGAACTCTGTAAATTTCTGATTTGCATGTCATTTAGGGTGAATTTGGGGGAATAGGTATTTTAGGTTTTGCATGTGGGTTTAGAATTACATGTATCTTAGAACGATTCTTTTCTTGATAGATCATTTTGTTCTGAAATAGATACCATGAGAACTTGGGTATTGCCAAAATTTCACTGTAAACATTGCAGAACCCAAAAGCCCGTAAAGTTCGCTAGCAACTCGCTAGGCGAACCAGTGGCGAGCATTCGCTGCCACTTCGCTAGGCGAAGCAGCAGCGAGCATGACAGTAGTTGGAATTCTGGTTTTGCTTGCTAATCTGTTTTGTGTTTGTGTTGCCTCCTCTCTATGTTTTGCAGATGGAATCCAGATCCGGAGCTTCGAAAAAGAGAAAGGGCGGGAACACTTCCCGTCCCGTACCAATACAATTCGACACCGACAAATTTGTCGGGCCAAAGCAAGCCGCAAGATATATTGCTTTGGAAAAATGAAAGATTTTACCGGAAAAGAGATTCTTAATCAACCCTGAAGGCACGAACCGAACATTCGCCGGGTTGATCAACAGCAAAAAATGGGATCGGTTAATATCCCCCCTGGAGCATTACGATATCGCAACAGTGCGTGAGTTCTATGCGAACGCACTGCCGGATGATGACGAGCCATTCACATGGACATCTAGAGTGTCCGGCCGTCCTGTTGCGTTCGATCGTGATGCAATTAACCGTGTCCTGGGTGAACCGCTCCAACTGGGAGCCGAGGAGAGAGACACCTACCACCAAGAATTAAGGCTTCACCGGGATACTGATGCAATTTCTGCTGCCCTGCTTTTGAGAGGGAAATCAGTTGAGTTGAACCCATCTGGGGTTCCCATGAGATACCATAGGGAGGACATGACTCCCTTGGCTCAACTGATCCTTTTGTTGGTTCTTACAAACATCGCACCCAAGTCTCATACTTCTATAGTGCCGATCCCAGTGGCATACTTGGTACACAGCATCCTCACTAACGTCCATATTGATGTGGCGAGGATTATTGCTTATGAGCTGAAGTCCGTGATTGAAAGCGGGCTAAAGTCGGGGGCACGAGTGAATTGTCCCCTGGCTTTCCCTTGCCTAATCATGAGTTTGTGCCTGCAAGCGAGGGTGAGGCTACCCTCTAGGGGTCAAGTAAGGATCCCGCCACCCATTGATGACCGATACATGGCCAAGTATTGCAAACCGAAGAATGTACGAGGTAGTTCAGCTGCTGAGGTTACCGGGGCTTCTGATGGTCCTGGTACTTCTACTCTAGGATCCGATCCTTTCCAGCAGGCTGTCTGCAACTACAACTGGGATTGGATGGCGGAAACTCAGCGCGCCATGCTCGATATGCACGATTCTATGCAGCTGTTACAGCTGCAGGCACGTGACCCCTCCGGTGATCACTCATTGATGACGCGTGAACAGTTTCTGCAAAACGCTAGCTGGCCTGTGGACAGGCCTGTGTTTGGAGAGGGGGCGAGTGCTGGTGCTTCTTCTGGTGCTGCTGATGGAGATAATGATGATGATGATGAGGCTACCGGTTCTGAAGCCGGTAGTGATGAGGGTTCTGAGTCCTTGGAGGGCTAAGTTATTTTATTTTTCATATTATGTTTTATTTCTATTGTATTTTCAGATTTGTATATTTTGATTTTGGCTATGTACTTTTGGGTGTTTTGTCCCCCATGAACAAATTTAAATTTTGAAGTAATGTTATTATTTATGTTTTAAAATTCTTCTGTTTTAATAAATTTTTGGTTGGTTGAGTGTTAAACCTTCTAGATTGGTTGCTCCTCAAAGAAGTATCCAATGAAGGTGCATCCGAGCGTGGATGGCAATGATAAAAATAAACAAGTGAACAATGCTAAGGTACATGGTTACCTCCGGCTAGAATTTTAGAATGCACTAAGAACTTTACTCTTTTTTGTAATTGAGTATTGTCTTTTTGCAACATAATTGAATGAATGTTTCATCTAGGACTTAAAACCACAAATTGTGAGGAAACCTCAATTTTACACTTAAATGTTGGATTCTAATAAGCTTTGTTGATTCATTTGATTCATGCATTGTCTTTTATTATTGTGAATATGTGGAAGCAATTAGAAATGATCAAGGCACTTGTTTTCTATCGAGCACAACCAGTTCCAAATACAACTTACCTGTGAGCAGAGAGAGTATTCGTTAACCCCTTCGAGCTTAAACAGTTGAATCTCAGCTTGAAATAAAGCGAGATTTCAAAAATCTTTTTCTTGAAACCCGGAAAATTTTGATAATTGTTCTTTTGCCGTAAAAAGTCAAGAGCATTCACTTAGGGTGAGTAAGAAATAAGTTGGGGAGAACGAAAATGAGAATCGGTAAGTGCCACAACTCTTGAAAAACCGAGCAAGCATAAAAAAAAAGATATATATATATATATAACATAGAAAAGAGAAACATCTGTTTTGTAAATATGATGTGAAAGAAAAGAAAAAAATAGAGAAAATAAAAATGAATGCTTGCTTGGAAGAAAAATAGTGAAAAACAAAAATTGAGTTGTGAAATAAGAGTTGTGAAGGTTTCAAATGAGAAATAAATGGAACGAAGTTGAGATGTGTGAATAATGTACAGTGAATGTCTCTTTTGCATCGGCAATTTCGTTTTCAATGGCCTTAGAAATGACCCTTGTTTGTTAACCTAACCAAGCTTCAACCGAAAAGCCCTTAGTGATCTTCGTGCTTCCACATTACCATTTATAATTGTTAGACATTGTATGAATTGAATTGATTTCTTCATTGTTTGTTAGAGAGTGAGATTATTCCCGCGGTTGCAAACGTGTAATTTCTTCAATCCTTATTCGAAGAGGAGAGATAGGGTGATTCATTCAAGATAATATTGTTGTAGATAGATACATATTTCGCATTGCTACTAAGTCTTAGTTCTTGTGTATTATTTTATTCTAACCGTTGGAAATTTGTATCTGCTGATTCGCTTGTGTTTGAGCTGTTTTATCCGATTTCGGAGAAACCTTTTTCTTAATGCAAATCCTCTTGTCCTTCAAGAGGCACACTTTGCTTGAGGACAAGCAAGAATCTAGTTGGGGAGAGTTGTTAGATACCAAAAAGTGCTTATTTGAGCTATCAAATATGGACATCTTTCACTCCGTTTCCTTGCTAAAGTGTTCGAAACCACCTTTGTTTTTGATGAATTGCAATACAATGATAAACGATCTTGGTACCTTTGATTTGTGTGTTATTATGCAGGAATTAGGCATGAAATAATAGAAAATAAAGCCACAAGAAAGTTGGCAAAGGGACCAAAGAAAAGATGCATTCATCAGCTTGCTCGCTAGGCGAGGGCTGTGGCGAAGGGCTCGCTAGGCGAGCGCCCAGCGAGAGCCCAGCGAAAAGCTCCAGTATTTTACAGTGGTAAACTTCAACAAACTCGCTAGGCGAGCTGCCAGCGAGGTGTGTAGCGAACACGTCCAGACTTGGTGAAAAGCGCAGCCAGCACTCACTCGCTAGGCGAGCCATTAGCGAGCTCCCAGCGAGCATTCCAGTAGCAAAACCTCTCAAGCTCGCTGGAGCGAAGGTTGAAGCGTGGGCTTCGCCTAGCGAAGGTTTTGTTCGCCCAACGAACATGCCAGTCTGGCAAAGGTTATTTCTCTGGGCGCAGGTGCCTCAGGTGCCTCATTTAGGGGCTCGCTAGGCGAGCCATTCTGCTCGCCTAGCGAGCATGACAGCTCAGTAGCAGCTCTATAAGTAGCAAGGGCTACTTTTTGGAGCCATACTTTTACACCTCCATACTTTTGTACTTTTTAGATATTTTCCAGCATTGCTCTAAGATCTTTTGTGACCTAGAAATCATTTCTCTTCATCTCTTAACAATCTTTCACAAAAAGAAGGTGGATTCCCATCCAATCTCGATTATTCGACTCGGATGTTGATCAACCTTCTTCCGAAACTTGTTGACCAAGCTACCATGAAAATGAGTAGCTAAGTCCTTCATTTTGTCAAGGTTAGATGTAGATGATCATTAGCTTTGTGTGTAAATGGGATGATCTTCATTTGTAAACTCTTTAATGGTGAATATATGGTGAAAACTTTGTTCTTATTCAAAACTCTTTGTGTTGGTTTATGATCGAGAGATGTTTACCAACTCTTAACCTAGGTTTTCATCCAATCTTGTTTGTTAGCTAGAGATAATAATGAATGATTTTGTTCACCATAAGGTTGAACCAAAAAGTTGTCATTTTGATAGATTGTGTTAGAGATAAACAATGGATCAAAATGGGAAAACTCACAATGTGTGTTAGAGATAAACACATTGGGAGGACTTTGTGAAATAGTTTATCATCTAAAGGAGTTTATAAGTTTTGTTGATCGAACATATACATGCAAAGTGATCGTCGAACCCTAACTTTGGCAATATTTCTCAAATATTAAAACCAAAACTTTTACCGCATTTTATTACACTTTTATGCAAGATACCGTGACAAATAGCAAAACCCCATTGTACCTTAAGCTAAGAATTAAAACAACTGTCGAAAGGCGGTGATATCTCACAATCCCTGTGGAGACGATAACAAAAACCCGACACTTAAAATTACATTCAACACAATGTCACCTTCAATGAGAGACGGTCCTATAACAAACAATTTTAAAAAAATTAGCAGTTAGCTTTCATGGCACAATAATAAATCAAATAAAGTTAAACATAATATATATATATATATATATACTTCTCCTTGCCATAGCTTACTCGATCAACACTGACCGATCAATGGATCCTTCCGGAAATCTTTCATCAGTGTGCATAGACGGCTCGGTCGAAGGAGTAATTTAGGCAAATTTTGCATACTCGATTTCAAAATTTCATCGGTGGAGGGATATGTTAAATGCTCCTAGGTGGCCTATCCCTTGGGCCGGGCCTGGAACCAACACTGACTTTCATTATATAAACAAACGAGTAGGGATAAGAAGAAGACACTGCCACCACAACCACAAACTTTGATACAAACAGAACTTCTGCTCTTTCCTCATTAACATGGCTGAATCATTTGTTTTCAATATTGCTGACTCACTCCTAGGGAAGCTTGCTTCTTATGCTTATCAAGAAGTTTCACGAGCATATGGTGTGTATGATGATCTACAACAATTCAAAGAAACTTTGTCAATCGTCACAGGTGTTCTGTTGGATGCTGAGTATAAGAAGGGCCAAAAGCATGGGGTGCGTGAATGGCTGAGACAGATTCAAAACATATGCTACGATGCTGAAGATGTACTTGATGGATTTGAGTTCCAACACAAGAGGAAGCAAGCTGTTCAAACTTCTAACAACACTCGGACGAAGGTAGGCCACTTCTTTTCCTCCTCTAATCCAATTGTTGTACGTCCTATGACGGCACACCAAATCAAAGAGATTAGAGAAAGATTAGATAAGGTAGCAGCTGATGGGATCAAGTTTGGTCTAACAAATATTGATGTTGGTCCTGAACTTGTTTTGCAAAGGAGTGAGTTGACTCACTCCCATGTTAATGCTTCAGATGTAATTGGTAGGAAGAACGATAAGGAAGATATTATCAAGCTTTTGATGCAACCACATTCTCATGGTGATGGTGATCAAAGTTTGTGTGTTATTCCAATTGTGGGAATTGGAGGATTGGGGAAGACTACACTTGCAAAGTTGGTGTATAATGATAAGAGGATGGATGAACTTTTCCAATTGAAGATGTGGGTTTCTATCTCCAACAACTCTGATACCTGGCACATAATTATTAAAATCATCAACTCTCTCTCTGCTTTTGGTCCACCAAGTGTTGCTTACCAAGAAAATGTCAACAACTTAGATACTGAACTGCTTCTAAGTCGTCTTAGACATAAGCTTTCTGGTCAGAAGTTTTTGCTTGTGCTAGATGACATATGGAATGCTGATCGTGCAAAGTGGATTGAGTTGATAGATTTGATAAACATTGGTGCAACTGGAAGTTGAATCATTGTGACCACACGTAGCAAATCAATTGCTAACATGACAGGTACTCTTCCCCCGTTTGTTTTAAGCGGTCTTTCTCAAGATGATTGTTTATCTTTGTTTGTCAAATGGGCATTTAAGAAAGGTGAAGAAATTAAATATCCATATCTTGTAGAGATTGGAAAAGATATTGTGAAAAAATGTGCAGGGGTTCCACTTGCTGTCAGAACATTAGGAAGCTCATTGTTCGCAAAATATGATTCAAAAAAGTGGATATCTCTAAGAGATTGTGAGATATGGAACTTTGAACAAAAGAAAGGAGATATTTTGCCTGCACTCAAGTTGAGCTATGATCAAATGCCAGCCTATTTGAGGCAATGTTTTGCTTACTTTTCCCTTTACCCCAAAGATCATGCCATCTCTATTGGTGATATTACCCGTCTTTGGATAGCTCATGGATTAGTAAAATCTAAAAATAGAAGTGAACAACTAATGGATATTGCTAGAGAATATATAGAAGAGTTATATTCTAGATCATTTCTTCAAGATTTCGAAAACTTTGGCTTTGTTGTAACATTCAAAGTACATGATTTAATTCATGATCTCGCTATTTATGTTGCAAAAGAAGAGTGTGTAGCAGTTGACTCCTATACTAGAAATATACCTGAACATGTAAGACACGTATCAGTCGTTGAAAATAATTCTACAGATAAAGCTTTGTTATCCAACTCAAGAGGTTTGAGAACTATATTATTTCCGGTCAAATGGGTGAGCTTTGTCAGCGAAACTTTGTTGGATACATGGATATCAAAATACGAATACTTACGGTATTTAGACTTAAATTGTTTTTCCTTTGAGACGCTGCCTTGTTCAATTGCTAAATTGGAGCACTTGCGAGTTCTTGACCTTTCTTATAATGCATATATCAAAAGACTTCCAAATTCTATTTGCAAACTCCATAATTTGCAAGTCTTGAGGCTCATTGGATGCACAAAGCTTGAAACATTGCCTCAAGGGTTAGGGTGGTTGATTAGCCTTCGAGAATTGTATATAACCACAAAGCAATCAGTTATGTCACTCACAGAACTTGAAAACTTGAACCTTCTTCAAGTTTTGGTCTTCTATAAGTGTGACAGTATGAAGTTTCTATTCAATGAGGTGCAACAACTCACTTCTATTGAAATATTGAATGTTGAATCATGTGGTAGCCTAGAGTCCTTGCCTCTCTTCATTTTTCCTAAATTACAAGATCTTGCAATTTCAGACTGCCAGATGCTAAACTTGTCTTTGTACAACGAAAGCTCAATCCCAAAATTGATGATGAAACGTTTATATCTTGGAATACTTACAGGATTTCTGACAATTCCTACTTGGATTGAAGGTGTTGTAGAGACTTTAGAGACTTTAGAAATTGTTGGACTTCCCGATCTTACGACACTTCCTGAGTGTCTAACAACAATGACTCGTCTCAAGCGCCTTTGGATTTTGTACTGCTCTCAACTGTTGAGTCTTCCACGTGACTTCCATCACCTCATTTCCCTTGAAGATTTAGTCATATATGGTTGTCCTAAGTTATTCCAAAAATATCAGCCTGAGTCTGGTGAGTATCGGCCCATGATTGATGGCATGAAAATCACTTCAACTGTAATTCTACAAGGAGTGGTTGAGGAATGAAGCTGTTTACTCTTGAAGGTAAATATAAGATTTTGTCACTTCCATGATCTCTTTTTAAGTTTGGGCTAAATATCATTCCTTATAATTTGATATCTCATTCTCTCCCCCAAAACCTAATGTTCAAATGTTTTTTATGTTGTGCATAAGGATTGTTCCCATTTTATTTTATATTATTTTGTATCAGATAAGTGTTGGTTTCACTTTCTAAACTTTTTTCTTGTTTATAGACACAAAGTTAAACTGCAATTGAAAACCTATTTACAATGTATTCTAATTTGTATGATTTTAAGAACACTGAATGGAGGTAATAAGCAACCATGATGATGCCTTATAATGGCATCACTTTATTTAGTGCGTTGCTCATGGTTTGTTGTGTAGTTAGTTACGATTAATGTTTGTTATTTCCATGAGCTGTTTGAGAGTAAAGTTTCCTTTATTTACAGGGTAAGAAGTCAAGTTGCATTGCATTGGAGAAAATGAACCTCGGCGAGAGGCTTCAGATTCTCAAAATGTTTTCAGCTTTATGTTTGTTGCCAAAGAATTGAAAGTGATTATTTTATATTTCAAGTACTTAATGATTTATGTTTGAAATAGCATTTGTGTTGAACTAAAGTACTTGTTTCATAATGTATGTTGTTGAATTTGTGGTGAAATAATCAAACCAGGATCTTAGACAACAAGTTCGTGGAACATGTACTCACTATAATCTAACTTGGGCGTCAAAGAGCTTATAGTTACTCACACGTTTATTCTAACTCAAAAACCGCACACTTAATGCCGATAATAAGACCTAGATGATGAATCTCACACAATTATACATGTTTGCGACATACCAATTTTCAAGCCAAATTAAGTTGTCCCAATATACATGTGCAGCAGATGCTACAATTTCAATACATGTTTAATAAATCTGAGCAGTTTATAAGTTGCTGCTAATTTGATGTTCAAATATACACTATCATTGGTTCTGCACTTTCCAAAAGCTAAAATGTTATTACACATTCATTGTGCACACATGGATTAAATGGTTGAAAATATGACGACAAATATTTCCCTATCAAAGCATTTGTTGGTATAAGAAGCATGAACAACTAACATGAAGAGTATAAAATAAGTATAAAAAAAGGATTAAATTGATTTAACTCTATATAACAACATGTATAACAGTAAGTATAACATCATTATTTTTATTACACTTTTTAATCCAAAAATCGATTTAACACTATAATGTACATTCAACCGTAAATGGAACATTAAGTATATAAATATATAAATTTTCCTAAAAAAAGAGTAAATGGAACATTAACTACATTTAACAGTTTTGACGTAGGATACAAGTGGCAAAATTCGATTTCGATGCATTAACAAAAAAAAAAACAAGTTCAAACAAGTTTTCATTTAATATCAATTAGATTAGGACCCGCGCATCGATCGTGCGGATAATAAATAGAATTCGTTGAAATAAAATAAAATTTTATTTATGATAGATATTATTTATTATAAAAAATTTAATATAGATAATAAGATTAACATAAGAAAAGAAAATAGTCTAATTTTAATTGAAAAGTAATACATTTATAAATATGAAAGTGCAAGGCGAGACATCAAAATAAATGTTAAAACATGAAAGAAGACTTCAAAATAAGAATTAAATTTTATGGGTTTTGGTTATTTTTTTTCTTAAATGAGTCTTTGTTGTTCCTTTGTTTTGTTTTGTTTTAATGGATTTTTTAGTCTTTAATTTATATAAGAGAAGTGACTCATCGTCCGAGAATAATATCTGAAGTTCATCGTTGCTACTATTATTTTTTGAATTCCCTTTGATATGTGTTTCATCATATGATGATGTTATGATTAGTCTTCGTTTAGCACTGCGAGTTTTTGTTTTTCTATTCTTGTATGATTTACCGTTGATGTTGTCACCATCATTTCCTCTTCCATGTTCTTCTAGGTGATCTTGTTTATTTTGAATCATTTATGGTGATATGGACTCCTATATGTAATAGGCATATTGTTAGTATTAATAAAATTAATAATATATTCGTATGATTATAGTACAAATTTAGTTACCTATTTAATAGGTGTTTTTAGAATTGGTTCATGTAGAATAGCAGTTGGTATAAAAGTTTGTGATATTGTGTAGATTTATGACCATTCTTTTAAGTTTTTTGCAGACAACTTTATTTTAAAAATAAGAGTATGATGACAGAAATTTTGTAGTATTGATGGTGCAGACGTGTTGGCTTGTTGTTGCAAGAGCATTTAAGTCGTTGTTTTGAGTAGCTTTTGTGCCTCTTGATCAAACCATGTTAAAGTCGCTTTAGGGCTTTCATCAGACACTTTTAACATTATCTTGAACCTGTGATTACATGTTTTTTATATTATATTACTAATAATAGTTTTGATAAGATGGGTTATGATTGAAAATGTCTAACCTTGGTTTTGGATACTTTGAAGGTGTTTCACACGAAGGACATTTCAATTCATGGCCTTCTTGTTTAAGTTTTTTTCATACATTTTTTACGTTCAATGTACTGACATCCAAATGTATCATCAATTTCATTTATAGCTGCTGAAACTGTGAAGAAAACCTCCTGTATTTAAAAGTTTAGAAAAATTGGTAAGTAAAATAACTTTAGAATTTTATTTTTCCATGTCATTGCCATTATATTTTACAGTGTATTTATATTTTGGGTCATCCTCAATTGAGGTGACATATTTGAAAACTTAGTTATTGGAATCTCCCTTATTTCTAATTGATCATTTGATAGAATGTATAATTTACACAAAATAAAAAGAGATAATTGGAATCTCCCTTATTATATTTTACAGTGTATTTATATTTTGGGTCAAGAATGAAGTCACCCTCTTTGAAGGTAAACATAATATTTTGTTGTAATAAATAAGTGTTGGTTGCACCTCCTAAACTACTTTCCTTTGAAAACTTAAGGTTGGAGCTGAAATTTCATGAGTGGTTGATAACATTTGAGAACATGAATGTCAAATCAGTGAGAATGGAAGATGGCTGTTTTTAGTAGTGTTTCATTTGATAGCCTATAAGAAAGAATTCTCAAACCACGTCTAATAATTGTTTGTGTTCTTCTGTTCCTTCAAGATCAACATATTTAACTGAATTTCTGATAATCTTCAAACACCAAACAACATTGTGCCGTGCAATTGTGTACCCAAGAGATTTGAGGTGCCTGTAAGCTTCAAAAATGTCCCAACAATATCCACTCTTACCACCAGCAACCTTTTCATATATTTCTATAAAAGATATACTTTTAGCACCATTATCTGTACCTGTTTCAAATTAAAATTTACATAAGCACAAATTTTCAAAACACTTTATCTTCGCAAAAATATATCATCACAGATTTTTTTTCCTGGATAATTTCATAACTCCATGGAGCACCGCCACCAGAAGATGATAGAGCACCTTCGGTTTTCACAAGTGGTTGAAGATCACCGCAACAATCAGTTGGATTCCTTATCTGCACGGTTGACTAGCTTGCAGTTTCTGATGGATGATGGACATGGGCGTGGTGGGTATGGTCGGGGTAGGCAGGATGGACGAGGTGGTTGGAACCAATGCCAAGGTCGGGGTTGTGGCTGGCACTGATATCTTCGTAGAACTCATCCAATTTCTTTCTTTCTTTTCTCACTTTTATCAAAATATTGAGGATAATGTTTGGTTCAAGTGTGGGAGAAGAATTTTACTGCTTTTTTTAGTACCTTTTAGTTAGATTTATTGTTTTTCTAGTTGATTTTACGTTTATTAGGATTTTATGCAATTTTTAGTTTAATGGTTATTAGTCAAGTCAATGCATGTGTTGTCGAGTCTTTATGCGTGGTTTTTTGACGTTTGTTGATTCTCCCAGTTTCTTGAGCCATAACAAAAATTTCTTTTATAAGACTTGGAAATTTATTGCATGATTTGAAAGTATCTAGGCTACATATGAAATTGAGATTAGATTGTGGAGACTTGGGAAATCTGTACAAGATCGGTATCGTTTTAAAACCATAAATCTCACGAATATGGAAATAGATTTGAGTACTTATTATGTTCATAGCCTTGAATTCTCATTCTTTAATAGTTTTAAGTAGTTTATCTAACAATCAACACCATTCTAAGCACACATTACGTAGGAAGTCGATGCAGATAAGTGAATAATCATATGCTTAAAAAAAGAAAAAAAATGAATAAAGGGAAGATTCTTTCTAAGTTAGGTGACTCTTACCCAATTACTTAGTCCAACATATCTAATCTTTTCGGTTGTTAGCAATTTGAGTCAAAGTGCACAAAAAAGAAAAAAAAATATAATAGTAAGATAATAGTCACTAACAAATTTCCCTATTATGAATGTGAAAGGATAACAAGCTTAATATGATTGCACTAGAATAAAAAAAGACAAAAAAGAGAATGAGTAAGTTAGGCTTTAGCATGATAACATGATTCTGATTTGCATAGGAGGGACGCTTATGACCGCACAATTGTGAAGTTGTGTTCTTACGATATCCTTAGTATGCAAGTTAGTACCTGCCAATACAATCTTAACCGAAGTAGAGTTTGTGGTCCAATATGAGTATTTGAATGCCATTGTTTTTCATGAGTCTTGACATTATATGCTGCATTTTTCAAAGCTTTTTCATATGTGTAGCAGCTTGCTTAAGCACAAGCAATGGTTTAAGTATGGGGGAGTTTGATAACCATGAAACGCATTACATTTCCGACTCGATATACATGCATTTTTATCCATTTCATGTCTTTATGTAGTGTTGTGTTGGTATTTTTGACTTGTTGCAGATATTTTCCAAGTAGGAGTTGACATATGAGAAAACAGAGCAAAGAATAGCCAAAAACGAAGAAAAATGACAAATCAGCATGAAAAAAGTCAAAGGATGGCGTTTTGATCTTATGTGGTTCGCCATAGGGGCATGGCATTTTCCATGACCCCTTCACTTACCACGTCCCCCACGTTGCACTCATGGCGTCTGTCATGGGCTTCGTGTCCAGAATTTCAACAACAGAATTACTGAGTCTTCTCCCACTCCCACATATTTTTCTCAACCGACCTCTACACAACTTTAGCCTATATTCAGAAATTGAAACACTATATATAGGCTTAGTTTTTAGATTTACCCTCCAAATTTCTTAGTATGAAGTAGAGAGATAAATCACTTATTGTAAAAGTGCTTAATTGCTCACATTAAGTAATAAGCACACCATAGTTTTAAGCTTATGTAAGATTCATATTTGTACTTGGATCATCCATCAATTAAGTTTGCCGTCAATTTAATTTCGGAAGTTTTCATTCAAATTTTTCGATTTTTAATTCCGGCATTGCGTTTATTTTTCGTAAGTATTTTCTGCATCTTATTATTTTTCTGTTTTGATATTGAAATTGTTATTTTTAATTGTTCTATCAGTATTGAATTTACAATGCTTATACTGTTAAAGTAGCTTATTAGGACTTATTCACATACACATTTAATATACTGTTGTTGTTTGCATGCTACTTGCTACTACTTCTTATTATCATTATTATATTATTATGTTTAGAAATTTATTTGGTATGCACGCTAAATTAAACATGAATATAATGTCAAATATGTCTGACTAGACCCTTTAGAGTCTGGAATGTGAGGATCGTCGTTTTGACGGTACTCGCATTTGTGTTGGAAAATATAAATTAAATTGGACTTTGTTTTTTGAACTGATTTTCATACTGTTTTAAATTAGAATTATTTATCGCAAAAGCATTAAATTTAGAGATATTAGTTCCGCTTCAAAAGAGAGGAACTTATGTCTAAGATAAAAAATATAAAAACCAAAATTTTTTTACATTAAAATATGTAACACTATAAAAAATCATTTTTAAAAAAAATCAAAAACAAACGAGTCTTTAATAGATAAGAGCATTTGAATTACTAAAATCCCTTTTAACAAGACTGATCATTAGTTTTCCAAACCCTCGCAACTGCTTTAACGTACAAGCGTCGCAATGACCACTAACCTCATCAGCGTTAAAAACGTCATAGGAGCTTTTGACCGAGAACAATCCATCCCCGATAGTTGTTTATGAGCGTTTTATAAATTCACTCAATAATGTAGTAGGTAGTACACGATAAAAAATGAAGCGTGTAAGACATGAAAAAGAATAAAGAACACTTTGTCTATCACTACAAGCACAAACTTTTTATAGTTAAATGAAGAATTAAAATAAGACTCGTTTAAATGGAAGTTATAAAAGTATTTATTGTTGAAAACAATGAATCAACATTGACTTTCATTATATAAACAAACGAATATTGCTATGAAGAAGGCACAGTCATCACAATTCACAACCACAAACTTTGATACAAAAGCAAGTTCTGCTAGCTCTTTCCTCATTACCATGGCAGAATCATTTCTGGCTGATATTGCTAATTCACTGCTTGGGAAGGTTGCTTCTTATGCTTGTCAAGAAGCTTATCTAGCCTATGGTGTGAAAGACGATCTACAACGTTTCAGAGACTCTTTGACAATTGTCAGAGGTTATCTACTTGATGCTGAGTCCAGGAAGGATCAAAGTCATGCTTTGCGCGAATGGCTGAAGCAGATTCAAAACATTTGCTTCGATGCTGAAGACATATTTGATACATTTGAGTTCCAACACAAGAGGAAACAAATTGTCAAATCCTCTGGAAGCATCAGAAAGAAGGTAGGCCAGGTGTTTTCTAAATATAATCCAATTGTTTTCCTTCCTAGGATGGGACATCTAATCAAAGAAATTAGTGACAAATTGGATAAGAAAGCAGCCGAGGGGATAACGTATGGGCTTACAACTATTCCCGAACTTGTTGTGCACGAAAGAGAATTGACTTATCCTGATGTTAATGTTTCAAGGGTAATAGGAAGGGATATTGAGAAAGATGAAATTATGAAGCTTTTGATGCAACCACATCCTGAGGATGGAAATGATGGTGATAAAAGCATGTGTGTCATTCCCATTGTGGGAATGGGAGGATTAGGGAAGACCACACTTGCAAAGTTGGTGTTCAATGATGACACAATAGATCAACTTTTCCAATTGAAGATGTGGGTGTGTGTCTCTCTTAATTTTGACATTAAGCAGATAATCCTTAAAATCATCAACGCTGCCAGTACTGCAGATTCTAAAGCAGCTTCAGCTCCAACGACCGATCCCGATCCCCAAGAAAACATCAACAACTTAGATATTGTGCAACTAGTAAGTCGTCTGAAACAAAAACTTTCTAGTCAAAAGTTTTTACTTGTGTTAGATGACATATGGAATGAAGATCGTGAAAAGTGGATTGAGTTGGAAGATTTGATAAAAGTTGGCGCACCAGGAAGCAAAATTATGGTGACAACTCGTAGTATATCAGTTGCTTGGATGATGGGTAATGTTCCCTCATATGAATTAAAAGGTCTTTCTTCAGAGGATTGTTTATCTCTATTTGTCAAATGTGCATTCAAGGACGGTGAAGAAAAAAGTTATCTAAATCTAGTGGAGATCGGAAAAGAAATTGTCAAAAAATGTCACGGGGTTCCACTAGCCGTGAAAACATTAGGAAGTTCACTCTTCTCAAACTTTGATATAAATAAGTGGGAATTTGTGAGGGACTCTGAGATGTGGAATTTAGAACAGCAAAAAAATGGTATCCTACCTGCCCTAAAAGTAAGTTATGATCAAATGCCATTCTATCTAAGAGAATGTTTTGCTTATTTTTCCCTTTATCCCAAAGATCATATCCTTGATACTCATGGAATGTGTGGTCTTTGGGCAGCCCTTGGATTAGTTCAATCCCATAATGGAAGTGAAAAGCTAGAGTATGTTGCAAGAAAGTATATTGATGAGTTACATTCAAGATCATTTCTTCATGAACTCAATGACTATGGCGCCGGTTGCTATTTCAAAGTACATCATTTGATACACGATCTAGCATTGTATGTTGCAGGAGAGAACTTTGTAGTGCTAAACTCACAAACTCGAAATATACCTCAACAAGCAAGGCATTTATCATGTCTTGAAGATGTCTCATTTGACCTTGCTTTGTTCCCAAAATCTAGAAGTGTGAGAAGCATACAGTTTCCCATCTTGGGAATGTCTCTTGAGAATGAAAGTGTTCGGAATACATGGGTGTTAAGGTACAAATACTTGCGTTATTTAGACTTAAGTGACTCTTGTTTTAAAAATATACCCAATTCAATTGCAAAATTAGAGCACCTGCGTTTTCTCAATCTTTCTCGTAATGACAAAATCAGAACACTGCCAAATTCCATTTGCGAACTCCTAAATTTGCAAGTTTTGTTGCTTAGGGGATGCACAGAGCTTGAAAAGTTGCCCAAAGGATTAGGAAAGTTGACTAGCCTTCGACGTCTGAGTGTCACTACAAAACAATCTACTCTACCATATTATGAATTCGCTAGTCTGAACAATCTTCAAACATTGTGTTTTTATGATTGTGTCAATCTGAAGTTTTTGTTCAAACAAACAGTACTCCCTTCTGTTGAAGAACTGTATTGTGCATCATGTGAGAGCCTGGAGTGCTTACCTCTTTATACTTTTCCTAACTTGCAGACATTGTTTATTGGTGATTGTCGGATGTTAAACTTGTCATTGGACAACGAAAATTCAACTCAAAAGCTGAGGATGAAACATGTGTACCTCTTTGATTTTACAAAGCATCTAACACTCCCTAGATGGATTGAATGTGCGGTGGACACTTTAGAGACCTTTCAAATTGGCAATTTTCCTAATCTTCAAATGCTTCCTGAGTATCTTACTACAATGACTCATCTTAAGAGGCTCTTTATTACTAGGTGTTCTCAACTGTTGAGTCTTCCAAGTGATTTGCCTCGCCTCACTGCACTTGAAGATTTACGCATAGTTGATTGTTCTGGATTGTACCGAAAATGTCAGCCTCATTTTCGTGAGTACTGGCCCATAATTAGTCATATTAAAAACATTTACATTCAAGAAGAGGAAGAGAAGGAGGAGGAGGAGGAGGAGGAGAAATGAAACCATCATCAACCTTGGAAGGTAAACATTATATTGTATTATGAAATAAGTGTTGGTTGCATTTCCTAAACTATTATCCTGTTGAAAAAAAATAAGGTTAGAGCTGAAATTTCCTAAACTGAGTTTCATATAAAATATGTACTGAACAATGTGAATAAAACAAGATTTCCTCGTGTAGTGGCAAGATAGATGATGAGGTTGGATTGGAAAAGGGATATGCAGCTTGAAGAGACACAAAAGAGAGCAGATCAGTGGTTGACGGCATTTGAGATCATGAATATCTGATAAGCATAATAATGAGATATGTGTTGCTTAATGCACAAGTTAAGATACCATGAGACTTACTTGTGCACATTAGACAAAGTCGGTATTATAATATTTGATGTTAAACTTGCCATTGACCAATGAAAGCCCAATACAAAAATTGAGGATGAAATATTTGATGCTTGTGAATTTTCCAGGGCTTCTGGCATTACCCGAGTGTACCGTAGGTACTACAACACATTAGACACCTTGCTAATTTCTGATAACATTTGAGAGCATGAATGTCAAATCAGTGAGAATGGAAAATCCTCGTTTTTATTAGTGTTTGATCTGATATAATGATGTATCCAAAATTTCAAAATGACTATTCTCTTTCATGTTATATTCTCAGTTTTCAAAAAAACATCTACGAAAACTCAACATTTGATGTGGCTTAACTGACTTTGGCTTTATTCTATCCAATCAATTCTTTTACTTAAAGAATCATACTTTAAGAACTAAAAATTGTTAGAAGTTGTAATCCGAAGTTTTGATTGAGAGCTAGCATTTGACTAGGTCGAAGCAGCTAGTCCAACAATTCTACCGATTTTCAAAGCTATCCAATGCTGAATCTAATTCCCTCAACAAAGTAGTACTCGTAAATGAACCGAACAAGACATGAAAAAGAGTAAATAAATATATATCCCCACAACCACAAACACAAACACAAACAAAAACTTAGATACAAAAACAAAGTTCTGCTATTTCCTCATTACCATGGCAGAATCAATTCTCATTGATATGTCTAATTCATTGCTTGGGAAGGTTGCTTCTTATGCTTGTCAAGAAGCTTATCTAGCCTATGGTTTGAAAGACAATCTACAAAGTTTCAAAGACTCTTTGATAATTGTCAGAGGTTATCTACTGGATGCTGAGTCCAAGAAGGACCAAAGTCATGCTTTGCGTGAATGGTTCAAGCAGATTCAAAACATTTGCTTTGATGCTGAAGACATATTTGATACATTTGAGTTGCAAGACAAGAGGAAGAAAATTGTCAAATCCTCCGGAAGCATCAGAAAGAAGGTAAGCCACTTTTTTTCTAAATATAATCCAATTGTTTTCCTTCCTACAATGGGACATCAAATAAAAGATATTAGGGAAAGATTGGATAAGAAAGCAGCCGAGGGGATAACGTATGGGCTTACAAGTATTCCCGAACCTGTCGTGCAGGAAAGAGAAACGACTTATCCTGATGTTAATGTTACAAGTGTAATAGGAAGGGATGATGATAAAGATGAAATTATCAAGCTTTTGGTGCAACCTTTTCCTCAGGGTGGAAATGGTGGTGATAAAAGCATGTGTGTTATTCCCATTGTGGGAATAGGAGGATTAGGAAAGACCACACTTGCAAAGTTGGTGTATAATGATGACACAATGGATCAACTTTTCCAATTGAAGATGTGGGTGTGTGTCGCTCTTAATTTTGACATCAAGCAGATAATCATTAATATCATCAACGCCGCGAGTACTTCAGATTCTAAAGCAGCTTCAGCACCACCGACGAGTCTCACTCCCCAAGAAAACATCAACAACTTAGATATTGTGCAACTAGTAAGTCGTCTGAAACAAAAACTTTCTGGTCAAAAGTTTTTACTTGTGTTAGATGACATATGGAATGAAGATCGTGAAAAGTGGATTGAGTTGGAAGATTTGATAAAAGTTGGCGCACCAGGAAGCAAAATTTTGGTGACAACACGTAGTAAATCAGTAGCTTGGATGATGGGCAATGTTCCCTCCTATGAATTAAAAGGTCTTTCTCCAAAGGAATGTCTATCTCTATTTGTCAAATGTGCATTCAAGGAAGGTGAAGAAAAAAGATATCCAAATCTAAAGAAGATCGGAGAAGAGATTGTGGAAAAATGTCACGGGGTTCCACTGGCCGTGAAAACATTAGGAAAATCTCTCTTCTCAGACTTTAATATAAACAAGTGGGAATTTGTTAGGGATTCTGAGATGTGGAATTTAGAAAAAAAGAAAGATGGTATTTTACCTGCTTTAAAAGTAAGTTATGATCAAATGCCATCCATCCTAAGACAATGTTTCGCTTATTTTTCCCTTTATCCCAAAGATCATATCTTTGATAGTTATGTAATGTGTAGTCTTTGGGTAGCCCTTGGATTAGTACAATTCCGAAATGGAAGTGAAAAGCTAGAGGGTGCTGCAAGAAAATATATCGACGAGTTACATTCAAGATCATTTCTTCAGGATTTCGATGACAGTGGCCCCTTTTGCCTGTTCAAAGTACATCATTTGATACACGATCTTGCATTGTATGTTGCAGGAGAGGACTTTGTAGCGGTAAACTCCCAAACTCGAAGTATTCCTCAGCAAGCAAGACATTTATCATTTGTTGAAGATGAGTCATTTGGCCATGCTTTGCTCCCAGAGTCTAGAAGTGTGAGAAGCATACAATTTCCCATCTTAACAATGGGTCTTGAGAGTGAAAATGGTCTGAATACATGGTTGTCAAGGTACACATTCTTGCGTTATTTAGACTTAAGTGACTCTTGTTTTGAAACTGTGCCCAACTCAATTGCAAAATTAGAGCACCTCCGTTTCCTCGATCTTTCTCGTAATGACAAAATCAGAATACTACCAAATTCTATTTCCAAACTTCTAAATTTGCAAGTTTTGTTGCTCAGTGGATGCACAGAGCTCAAAAGTTTGCCTAAAGGATTAGGGAAGTTGATTAACCTTCGACGTCTGATTGTCACTACAAAACAATCTATGCTACCACAGGATGAATTCGCTAGCTTGAACAATCTTCAAACTTTGAGTTTTCATGATTGTCACAATTTGAAGCTTTTGTTCAAACAATCACTCCCTTCCGTTGAAGAACTGTATTTTGAATCATGTCGGAGCCTGGAGTGCTTACCTCTTTCTATTTTTCCTAAATTGCAGACATTGTTTATTCGTGATTGTCGGATGTTAAACTTGTCATTGGACAATGAAAACTCAATCCAAAAGTTGAGGATGAAACATCTGTATCTCTATGATTTTCCAAAGCTTCTAACACTCCCTCAATGGATCGCATGTGCGGTGGACACTTTAGAGACCTTTGTAATTGTCAATTTTCCTAAACTTCAAATGCTTCCTGAGTATCTTTCTACAATGGCTCTTCTAAAGAGGATCTGTATTGCTCGCTGTTCTCAACTCTCGACTCTTCCAAGTGATTTGCATCGCCTCACTGCACTTGAATATTTACAAATACTTGATTGCCCTGAATTGTTCCGAAAATGTCAGCCTCAATTTGGCGAGTACTGGCCCATGATTCGTGATATTAAAAACATTTGGATTGAACAAGATGAGGAGGAGGACGACGAGGAGGAGGACGACTGACGAGCCCTCAACCTTGGAAGGTAAAGATTATTTCGTGTTATCAAATAAGTGTTGCTTGCACCTCCCATACTATTTTCCTGTTTAAAAAAATATAAAGTGATATACTGAACAATGTGAGAAAAACAAGATTCACTGTTTTGAAAGTAAGGTTTTCTTTGTGTAGTGTCAGGATAGATGATAAGATTGAAGCAGGTTGAGGAGACACAAAAGAGAGCAGATCTGTTGTTGATGGCATTTGAGAACATGAATGTCTGATAAGGAGAATAAGAAAATGGTTGTTTTATTATAGGCTACTTCTATGGTTCACAAATGAGATATGTCTTGCATAATACACAAGTTAATTTCTAACATTTGATCAAATAAGATACCAAAAGATAAACATGTGTTATGGTATAAGACTGTCTTACTTGTGCACATTAGACTAAGTCTTTATTATAAGTATCTTAAGATTTCAAAATATTCATTTTCTTTCATGTTTGATGTAGTTTAAGATTTCAAAATGTTTATTTCTTTTATGTTATATTGACAGTTCTCAAAAACATATATAGGACTAATATACTTAAATGTTTACATGTTATATTAAGTAGTTTTTGCTACATCAAAATAAATATATATTAAATGTTTACATGTTGTAGTATTAAAATTAACATTCGTAGTTTTAGATTTTTTTTTCTAAATAATCACATTTTTTAATTTAAATTCTAAAATAATATATTTTTTAAAATAATTACGGAAATAATCAGTTTTCATGACTTATGCGTCAGTTGAACTGGCGCATCTATTATTCAATCAACATGAGGCATTGAGACCATTGACGCATGATGTGTCATGCATGTGAAGGCACCACATACAATATCGCATGCATGTGAAGACGCCACATACATTGGCGCATACATGTAATCATGTGTGTGTGTGTGCGTCTAAAGTAATGGCGCATGCATGTGTACTCATCTATAAATACACGGCATTTCTCTCATTATTCTCCACACAATTTCTTATCCTCCTTCCATTTTTCTTTTATTTTTCTTCAATCTCCTTCAATTTTTAAGAGCCACCAAGTATTTTGGAAGTTGTTTGTATGACTCCTCCAAATTGTCAAACACTTTTTCAACTGCCTTAGTCCTAACTATCCATGCCTTCCTGTATGATAGAGTATAGTTGTATTGTGTTACAATATGCGAGATTATAATACTCACCTTTAACGACGGATTGTCGCTAATGAAAGACAAAATTTCATCGCGTATTAACTGAGAGTTGAGTTTGTGATGGTCTTGCATTGGGTTTGGGATTAAGCATGTGTTAACTGGACCCATTGGACCTATCTCCCAAGAATCACTCCTCTTCCGGTAGGATGCTAACAACCGGAACAGGCAAAGCCCATTTCGATAATAAATCTTATACCTCGTTGCATTAGTTCGATCAACCCTATAATCAGCTGATAATTCCATGTGATATTTTTTAATGGCTCTGACACAGTCTTCTTTTGTGCAAAATTTGTCTCCTTCTTTCAATGATCCTTGAATTTGCACATAAAGATTGTAAAATATATCTAACGAAGGTTCATCTGTACCCAAATTCAAGCTTGTCATGTGTTGAGGTGGAAAATATACATGACTAGCTGGTAATGGCTCTTCTTCTTCTTCATCATTCACCATTTCATCAACCAATAACTCGGCTTCTTCTTCTTCATCGTCAACAGCATGGACTTCAGCCTGTTCGTCGTCATCAGTTTCACAAAACACTTGTGACGGATTAACAAACTGAGACACTTGATTTTGTTGTGTTAATATATATAATTCTATATCATTCTACCCAAATTGTTCATGATTGTGAAACATATGGTGAACATTGTCATCATCTCGAACCTTCAACTGATAAAACTTTACTTGGTTGTTTGTAAAAAACACTGAATTTTTATAGATGATTTGTCCCACCTGACTACACTGCAATTTCTTTTCTATTCTTTGTTTCAAATGTGAAAAACTTGATCGTGTATTTATTGTAAATCGAGTTACTTTTGTGTTGCGAAAACAAAAGCCGAATAAGTGACACTCAAATATTTCACACGATTCAGCGCCATGCCATCGTAGGTCACCAATGAACACTTAAATATCTCATCGCCACAACACCCAACCATTATTTGACTTTAGTACACCACAAGAACCATTGTTTCGTTTCCAAAACGATTCAATGTCCCAATTCGGACAACCATACCGTCTACAATTCATCTAACTACAACAATCCAACTACGATAATATGGACACCGAACTCAATCACGGAAGCGCTGTTGGCAACAACTCCCCAAGCTATTGGAGAAAAATGATGACAAATCTATCAAATACCGTTGGACCTTCCACCGGACCTTCATACCAGCCACCATTGCATCATGTCAGCACTCAAAGATCTAAAACACCTCAAGGAAATTATGGGAGTCCTCGATGACAAGTTAAGCACCAGGATGTGGAATAGGGGGACGTTTCAATCGGACGCGTCATTGATTTTTTTGTCAATTATTATGTATTTTAACTTTATATTATAATATTATTTTTCATTTAAGTCTTTAATTTAATTACTTATAAATATAAAATATAAATAAATAAATAAAAAAAAAAACAGGTAGTGCATGCGCCACATGCAATGGCGCATATATTGATGTAGTATATGCATCTGTCAACGCATGTAGCTTCAAGGCATGCATGCGCCTAACCAAATGGTGCCTATGGTCATTTGAAAATTTACAATGCATGCATGCGCCCTACCAAGTAGAGTCTGTGTTCATTGGAAATTAGATGTGTCTATTCAACTGACACATACTTAATGAAATGTGATTATTTTGGTAATTATTTTGAAAAATAAGTTATTTTAAAATTTAAATTAAAAAATATGATTATTTAAAAAAAATCATAGTTTTGAGAAACTAAATTATAATTTCCTAAATTTAGAGAAATCATTTGATTCAAACTATTATTTTATATCTCAATGATACATATAATTGTTAATATTTTTTCCTTTTCATTTTTATTATAGAGAGGGGAAAGCATAAGAGAAACGAAAACTACCATAAATCAAACAAGCAACATATATCTTCTTATTATCGTCAACTAATAAATTACTAAATTGAATAATACAAAAATTATAATAACAAATAACAGTATTCAAGAACAACTAAGTTAGCTAACTTGTAGTATAGTTATGGTGGCATCAAGTGTTCTGCTAGAGCACACCAAAGAAACCAACAGAACGAACAAGGAAGAAGACGATATCAAGTAGAGGAATACAAAAAAGATGAAAGAGGTTGAGAGGATCCTGGCAAGTGACCATGATAATACAAACGGACAAAAGTCTAGGGGTGAGGTGCGTCTGGGGGACTTAGCATCATAGATTTGATAAACATTAGCTGCTGGCTACTAGCCGGAGATTTCAACGATATAGTGTATGCTCATGAGAAGAAAGGAGGGGCTCCACTATCAAACAACAAGTGCAACTCCACTATAAATAATTGATTTAATTTAATTATTTATATTTTTATTTAATTATTTAGTGTTTTAATTAAAATAAATTTGGTGGTTATATATGTTGTTGGGGTTGCAACGGGATTGGTAGGTTGTGGTGAGAAATAGGTGTTTGGTAGAATAATTAAAAATTAGAATAATTAGTATTTTTAATTAATTTTAGAAATAAAAAGTGAAAATAGTAATATATGAGAAATTGGGTCAAATGTATAATTTGAGGGAAGTATGAGTTAAGAGGAGAAAAGTTGAAAGTTAGATGGGCAATAATAATAATTATGCAAAATTAATTAGAATATTATATATTCTAAAAGTTAGAAAAAATTAGGTTTAGTGGAGAACTTTTTGTCAGGACGTGAAAACAATGAGGCTTAGAGAAACAAGAACATTGGAAGGGAGAGTTGGGTTTGGAAGGGAGAGTTGGGTTTGAAAGGGAGAATTCATAGGAGTTGCGTTACTGGAAAATCTAAGGTAATGGGGGAGAAAGGGCTTTCACTATGGGTGTATTGCATGAAAGGATAGAGAAAAGAGGTCTTTGCTCTCGTTAAGGTTCCACGATTTTGTTTTGATGAATTATTGTAGTGTTAGAAATCTGGAAATTGATGATTGTTTGTGTTTATACATGTGTTTTGGTGACTGAAATTATGTTTGAATCATCATAACCATACGTATATGAATTTCTGCCATTGATGAATGTTTGAGTGTTTGGATTGTGAAAATGATTTGGTGGAATTGTTGATGTAATTGTTGATGAATTACCATGGATCATGATGAATATGTGTCTTGTAATATGTTGTTGGTTGTGATAAAAAGTTTCACTTTTAAATTCGTATTCTAGGTTATTTGATTTTGGGAAAATTGGTTTGAATCATGTATTGAGGTTTATGTAAGAAGGAGGTGAATAACTTATGTGAAAACTGGGTTTTTTTAGAAAATTCATCAGTGACAATCGATTGTCACTCTATGACAATCGATTGCACTAGTGCAATTTTTTAAAAATAAAACAATGACAATCAATTGCACCCTTGAATTAATCAACTGTTTTGCTTCCAAATGAATATTTTTTGAAAATTCAGAATCAAAAGGGACTTGACGATAATTGATTTTCATCCCTTGACAATTGATTGTTGTAGGCCAATTTGTGAAGAAAAAAAATTATTTTGATTTTTGTTGCATTGTCCGACGATTTTGGCCGTAACTTTAGTTTCGTAGGTCTAAATAAGGTGTCGTTTAAAGTGTTGGAGAGCTAACACACTGAGCTACTTAATAGTAGTGATTGGTGAAATAATTTATTTGTAGTCGTGTGTTCATTGTAAGAATGCATTTGATGACATGTATGATCGATTAGCGAATCAATGTGTTTACCTAATGATGAGTTGATGTTGTAATGAATTAGCATGATTGAATGTTGAATGAATTAGCATTTGATGAGGTGTTGTTGTTTGATGTTGTTTGTTAATTGTCATAACATTTATTAATTGTTGCTTGTTGAGAATGATGTTGTGTATAATGGTGATAAATGCATGGTGATTATTTTGGTGAGCATTTTGGTGATTATTTTAGTGATAATGCAAGTTCTTGATAGTCATGCATCATGGTGTAGGGGCTTAGGTCCAGTTTTGGTGTGCTCTGATCCGATGGTATGGATTCAAGAGCAAGTAGCTGGTTCCGTATGGAAATCGGTGAAGCGTTACTTATGGTGATAGTAACGATTTGATGTGCTCTGGTCCAATGGTGTGGATTCAGGAGCGAGTAGGTAATTCCAATAAGGAATTAGTGAAACGTTACTTATGGTGATATTAACGATTTGATGTGCTCTGGTCCTATGATGGGGATTCAGGAGTGAGATGGGTTTGTGTTGTCCATGAATGGTATTGCGTGCATAATGAGTTTGTTGTGGAGTACATTGCATACATGTTTGCATATGTAACTAATTGTTCATGATGTTGTTGATTAATTGAGAATACCTTACATGGTAAATAAATTGTTGTGAATAATGTGTATACCTGATGTATATGCATGTTGATATGAATGGGTGTGAGACTATGGTATTGTTAATTGTGTATTGAGTGTGTATTATGTTGCATGTTTTCTACCTTAGCATTCTTTATACTGTTTATTTTGAATGTTGTTTCTCACCCCTTTTGCTTCATGTTGTCCTCCATGGACATCTTGCAGATACTCAGAAGTGATCTTTGTAGCTACATATAGAAGGTGGCTTGTTGGAGCTATTTTTCGATTTTATTTATCATTTTATCATACATTAGTGGTTTATTTAATGCTCTGATTACGTAACATCAGGGACGGGATTTGTTATGTTTTATGTTGATGTTGATTTTGTTGTTTTGGAGTTTAATACTTTATTTATGAAGTTGTTATGAAATGTTTTTCTGTTGTGTAATATTCAAATGTTTTGATGAGTTTTAATGGGTTATCGTTAGTGGCACCTTAAATTTTTGAGTAATGCTTTTTATATAAGTTGCAGGGTTTAAGGTGTTACATAGTGGTATCAGAGTAAGTTGGTCTATCTGGCCAGGTTTTTTACATGTTGTTTGTTCTCTGGTACGCGACATTGTCATACGGTGAACTGACTTTGTGTGTTTTTGCTTTGGAAAGCAAATGTCGCGGATAGCAAGAGTCGCCACCGACTTTTCTTTTATCCCATAAGGAAAGGTGGAAAAGAACAGGAAAGACCTTAATTAGATTTTGGGTTCGGGAGGTACATTATACAAAGGGAAGGTGTTAGCACCCTTTGTATCCATGGTTATCCATGGGCTCTTAATTGCTTGATCACTTATGTTTGTCTGAAAAAAGTGTTTGTGAATGGCTTAAAAAATGTTTTGAAAAGAGAGTTTAACTTTGTAATGATTCTTGTACGAATGTATACAAAGTATTTATCTCGTTTAATTTTGAAAGCGGTTTAGAAAAATATAACTTGGCAATGATTCTAGTACGAATGTATACCAAGTGGTGATTTTCTAGTATTTGCAAAGTGTGAGGTATGAAAAATGTTTTAGGTTGTGAGCCAGCAAGTAAGAGTCATACCTATCCAAGGTCTTTATGGGCATTTCCTATCCTTAT
The DNA here is from genome assembly GCF_024323335.1 of Lathyrus oleraceus. Taxonomy (NCBI): domain Eukaryota; kingdom Viridiplantae; phylum Streptophyta; class Magnoliopsida; order Fabales; family Fabaceae; genus Lathyrus; species Lathyrus oleraceus. Next base: position 208,913,287 of record NC_066581.1, read on the forward strand.
GAGGGTAAAATTGTCCTTACTATTGAGAAGTAAGTAGTTTTATCCTTTGGATGTAAAAGGGTCATCGTAGGGTCATCGTTTGGTCATTGAAGGCAACATTTGTAAGGATACCTTAGCATTCGAAGGGACGATCATCATTAACCGTAGGCTACAATGACAGGTCATCGAGGGACAAAATCATATATTCGAAGGCAACATCCGAGGGACTATGATTTATCTTATAGGGACATGATGATTTAATCGAAGGGTCTTTGCTAAGTGTATCCCCACATTCGCGGGACATGACCATAATACCGTAATATCGTGAGGCAACAAAGAGAGGTCCAAGATCACATATTCAAAGGCAATATTTTGTAATCAATTAGGTAGTTGTAATTGTAGCGGTGTATTCGTCGCTATATGATCTATCGATTAAATCATAAGCTAAGAGATACATTGAAATTTCGAGTCGCCACCGCACTTTTATTTATCCAAAGGACTGGCTAAAAAGCGAACAAAAGCCTAAGAAGTTTTACACGTAGAAAACTAATAAAAAGATCAGAGAGTCTGGGTAAGGGGTAAATTACGCAATGGGAAGGTGTTAGGCACCCACTACGTCCTAGGTACTCCTAGGGAGCCCTTTTCACACTTGTTGTACTAAATTGTTATTTGTTATGACATAAACATTGTGCAAACATGATTGGGATGATGAGAAAAGAATATACAGTTTTATTATTTTTGTGTTTTTGTGTTATTGGTTTTGTGTTCGAACGGATGAACCCGCTGCCTACGTACCTTTCATCAAAGGTAAGGATCAAAACGCCGTAGTTCGGCTAAAAGATTTCCAAAAGTTGGTGGATTCAGTTTTAAACACAAGCACTAAGGCTTTTCATTATCAATGGGAGAACACTCGACCAAAAACAACATCCACCATGTGAGGATAGCTTCGACGCACTAGAGGGGTTAACCCTGTTTTCAGTACGGAAGTCTTACTGTCGACTCACTAAGGATAAGGTGAGGTTTACATCAACCACAATGATAATTGAAACCTATGGCTAATGCATGAAAAGATTAACAATGGACAAAGCCAAAACAAGTGAATGAGTGAAGTTAATGGATTGTGATTATGAAAATGGAGTCAAAGTATAATTAAGATTGATTCAAAAGAAGTGTTATGAAATGGAGTTTGAAAAAAAGTCAAGGACTTGGGTCCAGGTTTTTAGTTAGAAAACATGAAGATGTTTGCACAACACTTATGTCAAGTTTGAAAGATAAAGTGTGAAAAGGTTTAGGACATAATGAATGATGAATGGATGAGGATGGGGAGTAAAACTTCTCAGGAGGTTCACTTCTTGAAATCATATAGCAGATGATTCAAGTGTGTCCTTTGGAATAGCAATGGATAATAATAAACAAACAAAGCAAAGAAAGAAAAGCGGATATCGGATGCCAATCACTGGTCTTGTACCAATCTCCTAAAACAAAATGGGATATCAGAGGCCACTCTATGGACTTACACTAATCTCCACAGGCAAAGAAATAAAAAGCGGATACCGAATACCAATAGATGGGTTTACACCAGTCTCCTAAAACAGAATAGGATATCAGAAGCCACTCAATGGACTTACACCAATCTCCTCAAAAGAAAAACAAAGATGAAACATGGAAATTAACTGCCAATCTGTCTGGACTTAGGTTAACTCGACAGATGCTCATAGGAAAACCAATGCCACATTACAGGGACTTACAATGGATCCTCACATACAAGAACAAAAGCAACAATATGATCACAGGAATGCAAATGCCAACTTACAGGGACTTATAATTGCAACCTCTCATACAAACAGATAAAACAAACTATGATCACAGGAAAGCAGATGCCAACTTACAGGGACTTATAACTGCAACCTCACATACAAACAGATAAAACAAACTATGATCACAGGAAAGCAGATGCCAACTTACAGGGACTTATAACTGCAACCTCACATACAAACAGATAAACCAGAAGATATGAGTGACCAATGAGGTCTTACACTCTATCCTTCTGTCGCATCCTGCGAAAAATCAACCGGCGAGACTCAAAATAAAATACCACAGAGCCGCCACTAAACGTTATTTATCCCAAGATAGGGAAAGGAAACGCTCAGAGAAACCTGGAAAGACATGGTCTCGCGACCAAAGAGAAAGGGTAAGGGAGTCGGTTACGCGAGGGGAAGGTATTAGCACCCCTCACGTCCGTCGTACTCGACGGGATCCACGTCCTAGAATAAAGAAAAGGTTGCTAAACATCACACATACACACGGGGAACACAAGTGGGGTTAGGAGAAGGGAGCTCGATAAGGTATCGCACCTTATGCCTACATATCTTGTCTAGAACAAGAATCAGAGCCTCTGTAGTTCGGCTTACGCACGCCAAACAACACAAAACATACAAACACACAAGGGTGGCAAACATGGAGCCCGACAACCACTGGATGGAATTACGTCAGCATCCGAACCAAAACACTCAAAACGGCAAACGTGGAGCCCGACTGCCAATCATTAGGCTTATGTCGGCATCCGAACCAAAACACAAGAAGATAACAAACAAACACACGCAAAAAGAAAAAGGTTGCCCGGAGTGGTCTCGCATGACCACCTGCCTACATACCTCGTCTGGCACGAGGATCAGGGCGATGTAGTTCCCCTGAAAGGGACTGAATTGCTAACCAGAAATCGGGGAAAGACACACAACTAGGGAGCTGAGACTCGAGCCTAATGTTGTCATGCATCGTTCACCTAAGTTCGGTTTTCTATCCTACTTGCATAAGCAAACTAACCTAACCAGGAAAGAAGCTAGCACACAAGCATACAATCATATCATACATCAAATGAGAACAGGCATCTCAAACAAGCATGTCAATCAGATATTCACAGAGCACGCGCTATAACCAAACAAGAGGCTCAATCAATGGGGTTTGACCGCCGAAGCGAGTCGTCTGTACAGGCTGGTTTTGCTCTTAACCTTGCCATTACGAGGCTAAGGTGAAGCAGATGAAAGGATGAAGTGAGGATCAGACCTCACAGCTCTTATCCCTAACCAGGGAGAGCGTCTGACAAATGAGTATGGGTCCAGAATGGGGGAACCCTTCTATACTCGAAGACTCTGACACAACAGATCTTGGGCTTTTGATCTCAATGCTACAACCATGTAATGGGAGCAAGGAGAAGACTCAACTGAATAGTGGGGGACAGGTTGCTTGTCCCTACCTTCCACCAATTGCCTTACTTGAAGGACTTTTCCTGCTTGGGCTTAAAAATAAACAACCACAATCATTGCCTCTTAAGGAGGACTTCAGACATTTATTTGCCCGGCCCGGTAACAGCCGGGTCTCCAGACTACATGAAGTCAAGAAGACCTACCTCAATGCAAGTTGCTTAAGCAACGCAAAGCAAAAGTTCGCAAGGAACTGAGCAACTAAAGTACCTGGAAATAGTCAAACACAGTTAGTACTCAGACAGACAAAACCAAACAGCAAGTTCAATCAGACAAACTATACAAGCTATGCACAAACAAAGCAAGCCAAGGCTCAAGCCTATGCTTCACAACCTACAAAACACAATTATGTTAGTGTACAAACATCAACAACATCAATTAAAGTTAATTTGAATCATTCTCCATGTGCATTGCCTTTTTGATCCTGAAAAATCAAGCAAATATTAGCAACTAGACCACTAGGCCAAGCCTAGGGTCCAAAAGCAAGAAAAAAGTTAAAACAGCAAGGTATTCATTAACCAACATCAAATTAACATCAAACACAAGCAAACATCATTGGTCTCATGTTTATATCATCCACCAAGCTCATGTTATGCACAAAACAATCCATATTGGTTCAAATGAAGCACCAAACATACAAACAGAATTATTGCATTCAAATCCATACCAAAACACATCCAAAAATTCTCAAATTAAATACACCTAAACAGGGATCAATCAAGGTCTACCATGTCAAATTTGAGCTCAATTGGGCAAATAGAACCATGTCAATGAAAATCATCAAAAACAGACACAATTACATGCTTCAATTCACACCATCAATGCATACATCCACTTCAAAAATTAATATCTTATTGAAAACTAAAAAGAAATGGATGAGACCAAAACAGGGAGGTCACACAATGTGTCTAGTTCATGCATATCAAATTTCATGGCCATACAATACAATATGAGGATTTCCCAATCAATCTACCAACATGTATCACATGAGCTTGCAATTTCAACAACCAGAAATGAAAAATCATGATCAAATTGAAAATACAGTGAAAAATTCTACAAAACTTCATACAACATCCTAACATATCAACAATTCACCATGCAAAATTTCAGCCAATTCCAACATGCATAGGTCATCCAATTAAATTCAACAAGTTGACATCAAGAGGTGTGACACAAATTGTCACACCTAAGTTCCAGAATTTGCTGCTCTCTAACCAGGTATCAAAAATTCATGAAATTTACATATAAATAATCCTCAATGAGTCAAGAACCACCACAAAAATTTTCAGCCATTTATTTTATGATATGAGTATTTCATGATCAAATTACAAACATGTATCAAAATGTGACATACATTAGAAAAGCCTATGCCAAATAAAATATTTGCCAAGCACAACTTTGACCAATAGGTCAAAAAATCCTACACAAGTCAACAAAGTCAAGGAAAAAAACTCCATATTTTTCTGAATTTTTACTATTTTTTATGAATTTTTTAAGGTGTTAGCAATTTTTTAAGATTTTTTTAATGAATTAACTAAATTAAATAAATTAAGTCCAGTGGCAGAAACGTAATTAATTTGGCGCGGGAGGGAAACACGGAATTTGAACTTTCAAATGGAAATTTTGGATTGAACAGTGAAAAACAACAGAAAATGTCGTCTTCCTCGCGCGATACATACTCCACCATCTCAAAACCGGTTTCGACTCAAACCTCAACCAAAATCAACAAATGGATATGCGTTGGAATCGTCTCACCGCGTGGAGTATGAATATGAACTTGATTTCAATTAATTCTTCCTAAATATTCCGGATCGAGCGTTTTAAGTTTTGCATTCAAAGCTTCGAGTTAACATAACTTTCTCTACACTAATCCGTTTCACAAACCAGAAGCATCGTTGAAATCTACACGAAACAAGCTACAAAAAGCATACAACAATTTGGAAAACCGTGACATTCGAGTTTTCGGAATACCTGAAGTGCAGCGCTGTTCTTGGTGATCTTTGCGCTCTATTTAATGAAACAGATGAAGCATAGGCTTGTGGAAGTAGGATGCAAAGCTTAGATTCGATGGAAATCGCTTCTACCGCGCCAAATCACAATTCACCATTGATGATGCTTTACTTGGACAGTCGTGTTCATGGCTTTTTATGCTCCAATAACCAAAAACAGTTGGTGAAGAGGATGAAACAAGATCAATCCAAAAAGAAATTCGAAAATTGGTTGAGATTCGATGAAGTTTGATGAAGTTTTGAGGGTTTGGTGTTCTTGAGATTTTGAGAGAAAACTTGAGAATTTGGAAAGTTTGAGATCCAATCTTGGTAAAAGTGATTTTCTGTTATGATTAGGAGATGATTTAGATTATATATGGTAGCTTAATCATGCCTTAATCCACTTAATTAGCAAAATGGAATGTTAAGTGAAATTGTCATTTTGTAAACAAGGGCAAAATGGTAAATACATCATGCCAGCTAGTGCCAGCTGTTTTGACAGCACATACACCTTCTAAATGACACATGTGATGTGTAGAAACTTGTTTCATGTCCATTGGTGGAGTATTTCTCAAATTCACCATGTATTTGCAAAATGTCCATTTTTAGCACTTCATTTTTCAAACCACATTCCAAATTATAAGCCTTAGCCATGAAATGAATATTCAAACACACTCTAAATGCCATTCCTGAGGTGTTGGAAAAAGTCCCATTCAAAAATTCCAATTATTTTGACATTTGGACGATTTTGCCCCTGGTCCAATTCAGCTGTCCAGTTGAAAAGTGACTTTTTGCCTTGGCCACTTTTGGGAAAATCCAATGATGCACCCTCAAAGTACATGTCAAATGGAGTTTGTGCATATAAAGAACTTGCAATTTGGACGAACCATGTGGAAGTTATGGCCTCCTGATTACGGTCTTTTCTGAAATTCACTGAGCCATATCTTGCAAACCACACATTGGATTTTCAAGTTCTTGGACTTTTTGGAAAGGTGAGAACAAGATCTACATCTGTCATGTTGAACAATTTTTCATTTGAAGCTTCCTTGGACTTCTGTTTTTGAGGTCAAAAACTTTCCATTTTGGGAAACTTCAGTTACAAGTCACCTGCTATTTTTGGCAGTTTTTGTCCTGACTTGATTTTCTTCATTCTTAAGCTTTGAGATGTCATTCAACACTTGTTCCAACATGAATGAAGTGTGTCTAACTTGTTTCCACCTCCCAATCCATCAGATCATGTACAGTTGACCACAGTTGACTTTTCATCTGACAGATGAATTTGGCAATGCATAGATCAAATTGAACCCCAATCTTCAACTGAAATGGCTCAAGGGTGAAACCCTAGCCTCAATAATCACCATATAACCATCAAATGATCCTCATCTCCTTCATAAACCCCATCTCCTGATCCAGCCCTGATTGGCCCAATACCACTGATTAGGGTTGACCAGTGGTCAAAACCCTAATCTCAAGGAATCTTCTCCAATCTCCTGATGACATCCAACCATGATGATGATGATGTATCAATTCAAACAAGATGAAGACCAATATCCTTGGAAATCATGAAACCCTAATTCACAGTCCAATCCTCAGATGGCCCATGATCAGTCATTAAACCCTAGCTTGCACCTTTGAACTTCCTCATCTCCTGATTAAGACTTGGGAAGATGGCTTGCACTATGCAACCACATGATATGCAATATGAAATGCCTAATGTCCTAAAATGATATGCAAATATGTTAATGCTAGTCCCAAGAGAGGAGGGCAAATTTTGAGGTGTTACAGCTGCCCCTATTCAATCCACTGTGAACCTGTCGATACGAAATAGCCTCGGCTTTCGGATGATCAGGATGAAGAGTGATTGAATACCAAGAACAGACGAACAATTTGCACTCTGATGGGATAATAATTAACAGCGCCTGTCAGCAGCGGCGAAGAAACATACTCTGAAAAACGTCGACCTGGATACCAAAATAAATGGTAACGCAGGGATAACCATGGTCTGAACACCACACATCCACTCGGGATCATTATTCTCTTCTTTTTCGTTTTTCTTTTCTTGAACCCCGCAATTTTTCTCTGCGCAAACGATCCTCAGATCTCTGCATTTGAACCCCGGAAAATATCTGATAATTCTGCTGGCAATGTCGGAAATAATACCAATCACCACTCTGAGGGCAACACGTCAGAGGGTACACCTTCAACCAGACACTGACTGATGACTGGGAAGAAATTCGACGTTTACTGAACATCGGACGATGATGTTTACTGACACCAAAAAAAAGCTCGACCAGACATTAACCAATGACCGGGAGGAAACTCGATGTTTACAGGCACCGAACAATGATGTTGACATGACATCAAACAATGATGCGGACAGACATCAAACAATGATGCGGACAGACATCAAACAATGATGCGGACAGACATCAAACAACGATGCGGACAGACATCAAACAATGATGCGGACAGACATCAAACAATGATGCGGACAGACATCAAACAATGATGCGGACAGACATCAAACAATGATGCGGACAGACATCAAACAATGATGCGGACAGACATCAAACAATGATGCGGACAGACATCAATCAATGATGCGGACAGACATCAAACAATGATGCGGACAGACATCAAACAATGATGCGGACAGACATCAAACAATGATGCGGACAGACATCAAACAATGATGCGGACAGACATCAAACAATGATGCTGACAGGACATCAAACAATGATGTTTACAGGCATCACACAAGGATGTTGACAGGACATCGAACAATGATGTTGACAGGACATCAAACAAGGATGTTGACAGGACATCAAACAATGATGCGGACAGACATCAAACAATGATCGACCAAACACTTACTGATGTCTGGGAAGAAACGGTGGTTCCAAACTCACAATGCTGAACTCCTCGGAGCATCGTCTTCGCTGTCAGACAAAACCAAACCTCAAGCGGTAATCACGGCTTGAATCGCGCCGATCGCGTAACGTCTTCTGACTGTATCCCCATCTCTGTCCGACGGGAACATTTCCTCCAATATCGCACTACTGGGGAACATTGCTGATCTGACGTTGTGATGCTAATCTCCTCAGAGTAACATCTTCACCTTTGGTGAACCCCAAATCTTCAAGCGGTAACCACAGTTTGGGTTCCGTTGAATACATCCCTTTTCCATCTCCGTCCGACGAAAGGAGTCTTCTCCAGTGTCGTACCACTGGGACAATACCTGTGATCCAATCATGAGGCTATACTACTCGGAGTAACACTTTCATTTTCTGGCAAAATACCTCTCAAACAGTAACCACGGCTTGAGACTAGCTGACGTTTGCAATGATGCATGCTTGATTTCTTCTGCGTAATGCTCCATAATTATGGAAATGCTACGCGATTATTTATTTTTCTATGCAATATGCTATGCTCTATTCTACATGATGAATGCATGAAAAACATCCCCCTTAAGGGACTCCTCTGGGGAATACGAGACGCTCTGCTGAGGAACTCGCCACTGCTCCGATTTCCACCCTGCCGGGGATAGCACTGCTGCTAGGAAATAGACAACCCTTGCTGGGGATACAGATCCTTTGCACCCAACCCTCTCGAGGACATGCTGGGGATACAGATCCTTCACTGCACTCTGTGGGAATACCACAGTCTTTGACTTGCCGGGGATATAGATCCCAACTCTGCTTTGGGAACCCTCACAGATACTCCCGCTGGGGAACGAGCAATCTACAACCTGCTGGTGGAATACCATCCAGACCCTGCTAGGGGAACGAAAACTACTCCGCTGGGGATAACCCATTCAATCCACATGTAGGATACCCTCGGCTAGGGATGCAAATATCCGTCCGCTACGGAAACCTGTCCAATCCACTGGTAGGATGGACACTGTTGGAGAGATATGTCATTGAAAAAAACCCGCTCCACTCGGGGAACTGCAACCTTCTGGCCTGGCTGCTGAGGAAACAACGTTGTAACCTGTCCGGGATAACCATCCCGACTCGGCTGGAGAAAGTCCACAGACCTTGGATCTGCAGGGGAGCTAGTCCTACAACTCTGCTTGGAGACTTAGCTGGAAAAATGAGAAAAGTTGGTACATAACACCCGTCGACTCATTCGAACCATGGTATCCACCTCCCAATCTCATATCAGCTTTCCACTTTTGAGAATTCCCAGACTCGTCTGGACCTTTTCTGCTCCATCATCTTGTATTCCAAATCGCCCCGCGCTCGACGAGAGAGCGTACTCCTGGGACGTATACAGAAATTTCAATTTTCCGACTTTGAAGAGTCTTCTTGATTAATTTCAAGGGTCGTCGACCGTCTCAACGTCGTCTCTCCGTTCCTTCTTCACACACTCGTCCCCGATCGGACTCTGCGGGGAATTACAATACTTTCAAGCCTTCCGACTTTGAAGAGTCTTCTTGATTATTATCAAGGATCGTCGTACGTCTCAACGTTTTCGCCATCCCTTCATATTCATTCGTTCCTGAGCGAACTCTCTGGGGATCTATTACAAAGCTTCCGCCTCACAACCTGCAAGTGAGTGAAAAATATCTAACAGTTCCTGCAAAACAGATCGTTAGATAAAACCGTGCCCCAGGCGTGTCAAGATTTCAACACTTGGGTCACTCGACCTTCCAAATAAGATTTCAAGCTTTCAATCTTATAAACATGCATTGGAAGGAACCTGTATGTCTTAAAATGCAAAGATTCTTTATCAAAATAATCGGATGTTTTTGCAATCAAAGCGGCAATGAAAACAAAAACAAAATTATTTGACTGAATATGCATTTTATTGATTTGAAAAGTGTGGCTCAAATTGAGCAATACAAAAGGAAGCAATTCCTGAAAAGAGGTAATTGCGCACAAAAGGAAAAATCTATCCTAATGACCATGTGAAACCCACGATCTCATCGAGTTCCAACTCGGTTACACCCCATATGTCCTCAGACTCTCCATGCTTTCTGCCTTCTGAATAAGACGCTTCTGATCGATCCCCACCGGGTATTATCCATGATGCTTTAACCAAAGCACAAACGATCATGCGGGACGCAGTTGTTCGTTTCAATCCCTCTTTTGCCTGGACCGCCCTTTCGGGTTTTCAGTCCACCGGGATACCCTTTTTTGCCCAAGTCGCCTTTTCAGGTTTTCGACTTGCCGGGTGTACATTTTTCATTTTATCCCTAATTTTTGCCCGAACCCTTTTCTGTTTTTGGTTCGCCGGGACGCCCATTTTTGCCTGGACTATTTTATTCTTTTCGTCCAGCGGGTCTATTACACGAAGTATTTTTTAACTGCGTCCGCATTCACAGGGGATGGAAAATCTTCGCCATCCATGGTTGTTAACAACAAGGCTCCGCCAGAGAAAACCTTCTTGACCACGAACGGACCTTCATAATTCGGCGTCCATTTGCCCCTTCGATCGTTTTGAGGAGGAAGGATCCTTTTCAACACCATATCACCTACGTGATATACCCGAGGTCGTACCTTTCTTGTCAAAAGCACGCTTCATCCGTTGCTGATACAACTGCCCATGACAGATGGCTGCTAGCCTCTTTTCTTCAATCAGGCTCAATTCCTCGTACCGGGTTCTTACCCATTCCGCCTCTTGCAACTTTACGTCCATCAGGACTCTCAAAGAGGGAATCTGAACCTCAATCGGTAATACCGCCTCCATCCCATATACTAATGAGAAAGGCGTTGCCCCAGTAGATGTACGCACCGAAGATCAATGCCCAGGATACCAGTTTCCTACTCAATCACACCGTCGTTGGTGTATTCAAACGTTATCCGGGCAACAATATCTTATTCACCTTAACCTCCCCATCAGACATCATAATCCGTTCGGATTCAGGGTCAGGCCCCTCCTCCGGGATCGGCTACTCTCAATCTTTCGATTGGAGCACCTCTAGATGTCCTCATCAGGGAACTCAAACTTCATCGGTTGATAATCCTTAATGGGTTGCGGAGCGATGTAATCAGACAATACACTCCTCCCTTGATTGCTTTCTGAGAGTATACTGATCAGTCAATATTCTTTTGCCTTTTCACAACCCGTCCGGTCGATGCTGGATTCTCAAACCCATACTTGATCAGATCCATCTCGGAAATCCACAAAGTAGTATGAACCAGCATAAACTGTCTCAGTCGGCGAGCAGCCTATGCCAAAGTACATCAAGTTTTCTCGAACAGTGAATGTATTGTTTCACAGTCGGTAAACTTTTTGCTAAGGTAAATTGCATGCTCTTTTCGACAAGACTTGTCATGCTGACCCAATACACCTTGTGGATCCCTCGAAGGCCGTCAAGTACAGAACTGACAATTGCTCCTCCCACAGGAGATATCAGAATCAGAGGTTCCTGCAACTTATTCCTTTATTTCTTTCAATGCCCCTTGGCAATCATTATTTCGCCTGACCGTTCGATTTTTTTTTTCAACAGTCTTGAATATGGGTTCATACGTGGCTATTAGATAAGATGTGAACCATGACAGGTAGTTCAATCTTTCTAAGAAACCACGAACCTCTCTTTTTCTTTCTCGATTCAGGCGTTTCTCATATTATTTTTTTTTTTATTATTTTTTTTTTTTGCAGGATGAACCTCGATTCCTCCCTTGTAATGAATCCCCGACAGCTTACCGGCCTGCACTCTGATAGTGCGCTTAACTGAATTCAACCTCAGTTTGAATTGTCTCCACCAGATGCCCCACTCCTGTTTGGGACTTTGCTATCATGTCATAGCATAGCATTCCATTTCATGATAAATCATATCATGAAACAAAGTCACCATGGCTCTCTGATACATGGCACTGGCGTTCTGTTTCTCTGGAGGACGGTCTCCTTTCCATGGTAGCTTGTGTACAACGACACCGGTATCCGACCCTGGCATATCCTGACATGACCAGGTGAAGGCATCCACATGCTCTTTCAACAAAGCTACCATTCTGCTCTCGATTCGCCTCTGAAGCGGCCTCATTTTCCTATTTCCTTCCTGACCTCGGCGGTGCTTGGAATAACAATCTCAATCCTCTTCGCCTGCGGCTGAATCACCTTCTCCTCTTGTTTCAACAACCTGGCTAATCCCAGCAGATCACAATCTTCTTCGTCTTTTTCTTCAGCAAGATAGATTGGTTTGTCGAAGTCATAGCAGGGGTAACCGAATCGTTATCAACGAGATCCGAAGAATTATTTTTGAAGTTGGGACGAGACAAATCAAAAAGAAAATGAAAACAAACATTGCCATTTTTATTTGTTTTTAAACTGCAAAAATAAATGAAAAACAGGGAACGCCGCTTTTTGACTGAAAAACATCCATTTATTAATGATGCAGAAAATGCAAATTTAAACATGAGGTGGCCCTTACAATGGACCATTACGTGTCGGGCAACACATATGGCTTCCATGCATATAAACTGAAAACAAGAAATTATTACTCTTCAGGATGAGTGTCAGTGATGATCTTGTTTAAGCCTTCCAGCTTCCTGGTACGCACGGCTTTATCCAACCATCAAACCTGCAGTCACTGTTGTTCTCTCCACCTATTGCACAGGCGTGATCCGAATCTTCAGCAATTGCACTCACCATCGCCTGACCATGTGCCGGCATGGGATTAGCATTAACATTCGGTGATGGTGCAAAATTGATAGCCTTAGAGTCTACCAGATCCTGAACAACATTCTTGAATGCTCTACAGCCCTCAATGTTATGCCCCGGTGTTCCAGAATGAAATTCACACTGGGCGTTCTCATCATAGTTAGGTGGCCTCTGATCCGTTCTCATCGGAACCATCGCCCTCGGCTGAACCAACCCAAGATCCATCAGCTTTTTGAACAGAACAGCATATGTCACGGGTGGCTTGTCAAAATGGCGATCAACCCCTTTACCTCTCACCTGGTACCCGGCTCTCTGTTGAGGCGGCTGACGTTGCTGTCGTGCTGACTGATTACCAGCAGGGATGGTTACTGCAGCAGTGTGCTGGTAGTAACGACCCCTACCGTGTCCTCTCTGGGCGTATACAGCACTCGATCCACCCTCATCCTTGCGCTGGTCGTTACCAAAGGATTTCTTCGGTCCAGATGACGAAGCGTTTCCTTGCATGTTCCCCATCTTCAGCCAGTCTTCAATCCTCCCCACCTTTTCGGCAATTACTTTCTGCCCCAAGGCGAACTCTTGCATGACACTGATCAGCTCTCCCATCCTCTCTTTCAGCTCGAGAATGTCGGCGTTGGGAGGATCCATCAGTCTGGGAGTATTGCGTCTAGTGTAATATCTGTGAGGTCGGGTTGAGTGCAAAGGGATGACTCTACGAGCGCGAGCAATGATTCCTGCAAAACAGCAAACAGGTTAATATGCATGAATGCAACGTCTATCCATATGAGGAAGATTCTGTCTTTCGATTCTGGTTTCATCGAGACAGATAACGTTTTGACATCCACATTCTGAAATTCAAGATGTCTCTCAACCAGATTCTCAATCAATAATACTCCCCATATGGCTAGACGTAGTTTGGGTGCAGATGAATGCGAAATGAGAATGATGCATGAATGCAATGCACTGTGCCATCCTCCAAGTCATTTGATCATTTGTTGCTCTGAAGCCTGGTCTCTGAACTGATCATAACCATCTGAGGTACTGAGCAATCATAAGTCCGACTTAAGGGTTCCGAAACAAACGGAAGACAGATACATCATCATCATCACTGGTCTCTGAGCAGACACACCACCATCATCTGAATCGGCCCGGGGAATCCTGAAATAAACGGATCCCCACTGATAAATATCTCGGCCCAGGGAATCCGAAATAAACGGATCCCCACTAATAAATCACGGACAGTACTCCGGCGTCTCGGCAATAAATGACCATAAATCCGACTTATAAATATGACTCTGATCCACGGAACCAAAAGTCACCATCTGAGTCACCAACAGAACATGCATCTGTAAGAATCACCCTCCCCTCACAGGTAAATTCTAAACAGGTTATCCTAAGGCGGATAATAGTCTCGACAATCGGGCAGAGATACTCAATGGGTTTGCCCTTTCGGGTGTGCCATTGTAGCTCTCTTAAAATCGTCTAAACCAAAGATCCGGGAATGATCGGTCACCAGAGTCAACAACTCAGATGGAGTAACTCAAACAAAGCGGAATATCCACAGAGATGAGCACTACCAAATGAGCCTCGTCCGGCTTGTGGTACATCACGCCGCCAGGCACATGTTGACTTAACATGAAAGAGGCGACATGAGACCACACTAGTCCTAGGTGTATACTCGGGCCTGGGTTTTAGCCCCACTCAGAACACCCACCCCAAACAACAGAACCACCTGCAGAGGACGGCAACAACATGATAGTATGATGCATGCAAACATTAATGCAAATATATACACACTGGTTAGAATAATAAATGCAATAAATCACACAACAAGCAACCTAAACTAATCCTAGAACGCTAGGAAGGACTCGCTTAGGGACGATGGACCAGCATAGGTCTACATCGCATGTCCCCAGCAGAGTCGCCAGCTGTCGCATCCTGCGAAAAATCAACCGGCGAGACTCAAAATAAAATACCACAGAGCCGCCACTAAACGTTATTTATCCCAAGATAGGGAAAGGAAACGCTCAGAGAAACCTGGAAAGACATGGTCTCGCGACCAAAGAGAAAGGGTAAGGGAGTCGGTTACGCGAGGGGAAGGTATTAGCACCCCTCACGTCCGTCGTACTCGACGGGATCCACGTCCTAGAATAAAGAAAAGGTTGCTAAACATCACACATACACACGGGGAACACAAGTGGGGTTAGGAGAAGGGAGCTCGATAAGGTATCGCACCTTATGCCTACATATCTTGTCTAGAACAAGAATCAGAGCCTCTGTAGTTCGGCTTACGCACGCCAAACAACACAAAACATACAAACACACAAGGGTGGCAAACATGGAGCCCGACAACCACTGGATGGAATTACGTCAGCATCCGAACCAAAACACTCAAAACGGCAAACGTGGAGCCCGACTGCCAATCATTAGGCTTATGTCGGCATCCGAACCAAAACACAAGAAGATAACAAACAAACACACGCAAAAAGAAAAAGGTTGCCCGGAGTGGTCTCGCATGACCACCTGCCTACATACCTCGTCTGGCACGAGGATCAGGGCGATGTAGTTCCCCTGAAAGGGACTGAATTGCTAACCAGAAACCGGGGAAAGACACACAACTAGGGAGCTGAGACTCGAGCCTAATGTTGTCATGCATCGTTCACCTAAGTTCGGTTTTCTATCCTACTTGCATAAGCAAACTAACCTAACCAGGAAAGAAGCTAGCACACAAGCATACAATCATATCATACATCAAATGAGAACAGGCATCTCAAACAAGCATGTCAATCAGATATTCACAGAGCACGCGCTATAACCAAACAAGAGGCTCAATCAATGGGGTTTGACCGCCGAAGCGAGTCGTCTGTACAGGCTGGTTTTGCTCTTAACCTTGCCATTACGAGGCTAAGGTGAAGCAGATGAAAGGATGAAGTGAGGATCAGACCTCACAGCTCTTATCCCTAACCAGGGAGAGCGTCTGACAAATGAGTATGGGTCCAGAATGGGGGAACCCTTCTATACTCGAAGACTCTGACACAACAGATCTTGGGCTTTTGATCTCAATGCTACAACCATGTAATGGGAGCAAGGAGAAGACTCAACTGAATAGTGGGGGACAGGTTGCTTGTCCCTACCTTCCACCAATTGCCTTACTTGAAGGACTTTTCCTGCTTGGGCTTAAAAATAAACAACCACAATCATTGCCTCTTAAGGAGGACTTCAGACATTTATTTGCCCGGCCCGGTAACAGCCGGGTCTCCAGACTACATGAAGTCAAGAAGACCTACCTCAATGCAAGTTGCTTAAGCAACGCAAAGCAAAAGTTCGCAAGGAACTGAGCAACTAAAGTACCTGGAAATAGTCAAACACAGTTAGTACTCAGACAGACAAAACCAAACAGCAAGTTCAATCAGACAAACTATACAAGCTATGCACAAACAAAGCAAGCCAAGGCTCAAGCCTATGCTTCACAACCTACAAAACACAATTATGTTAGTGTACAAACATCAACAACATCAATTAAAGTTAATTTGAATCATTCTCCATGTGCATTGCCTTTTTGATCCTGAAAAATCAAGCAAATATTAGCAACTAGACCACTAGGCCAAGCCTAGGGTCCAAAAGCAAGAAAAAAGTTAAAACAGCAAGGTATTCATTAACCAACATCAAATTAACATCAAACACAAGCAAACATCATTGGTCTCATGTTTATATCATCCACCAAGCTCATGTTATGCACAAAACAATCCATATTGGTTCAAATGAAGCACCAAACATACAAACAGAATTATTGCATTCAAATCCATACCAAAACACATCCAAAAATTCTCAAATTAAATACACCTAAACAGGGATCAATCAAGGTCTACCATGTCAAATTTGAGCTCAATTGGGCAAATAGAACCATGTCAATGAAAATCATCAAAAACAGACACAATTACATGCTTCAATTCACACCATCAATGCATACATCCACTTCAAAAATTAATATCTTATTGAAAACTAAAAAGAAATGGATGAGACCAAAACAGGGAGGTCACACAATGTGTCTAGTTCATGCATATCAAATTTCATGGCCATACAATACAATATGAGGATTTCCCAATCAATCTACCAACATGTATCACATGAGCTTGCAATTTCAACAACCAGAAATGAAAAATCATGATCAAATTGAAAATACAGTGAAAAATTCTACAAAACTTCATACAACATCCTAACATATCAACAATTCACCATGCAAAATTTCAGCCAATTCCAACATGCATAGGTCATCCAATTAAATTCAACAAGTTGACATCAAGAGGTGTGACACAAATTGTCACACCTAAGTTCCAGAATTTGCTGCTCTCTAACCAGGTATCAAAAATTCATGAAATTTACATATAAATAATCCTCAATGAGTCAAGAACCACCACAAAAATTTTCAGCCATTTATTTTATGATATGAGTATTTCATGATCAAATTACAAACATGTATCAAAATGTGACATACATTAGAAAAGCCTATGCCAAATAAAATATTTGCCAAGCACAACTTTGACCAATAGGTCAAAAAAATCCTACACAAGTCAACAAAGTCAAGGAAAAAAACTCCATATTTTTCTGAATTTTTTACTATTTTTTATGAATTTTTTAAGGTGTTAGCAATTTTTTAAGATTTTTTTAATGAATTAACTAAATTAAATAAATTAAGTCCAGTGGCAGAAACGTAATTAATTTGGCGCGGGAGGGAAACACGGAATTTGAACTTTCAAATGGAAATTTTGGATTGAACAGTGAAAAACAACAGAAAATGTCGTCTTCCTCGCGCGATACATACTCCACCATCTCAAAACCGGTTTCGACTCAAACCTCAACCAAAATCAACAAATGGATATGCGTTGGAATCGTCTCACCGCGTGGAGTATGAATATGAACTTGATTTCAATTAATTCTTCCTAAATATTCCGGATCGAGCGTTTTAAGTTTTGCATTCAAAGCTTCGAGTTAACATAACTTTCTCTACACTAATCCGTTTCACAAACCAGAAGCATCGTTGAAATCTACACGAAACAAGCTACAAAAAGCATACAACAATTTGGAAAACCGTGACATTCGAGTTTTCGGAATACCTGAAGTGCAGCGCTGTTCTTGGTGATCTTTGCGCTCTATTTAATGAAACAGATGAAGCATAGGCTTGTGGAAGTAGGATGCAAAGCTTAGATTCGATGGAAATCGCTTCTACCGCGCCAAATCACAATTCACCATTGATGATGCTTTACTTGGACAGTCGTGTTCATGGCTTTTTATGCTCCAATAACCAAAAACAGTTGGTGAAGAGGATGAAACAAGATCAATCCAAAAAGAAATTCGAAATTGGTTGAGATTCGATGAAGTTTGATGAAGTTTTGAGGGTTTGGTGTTCTTGAGATTTTGAGAGAAAACTTGAGAATTTGGAAAGTTTGAGATCCAATCTTGGTAAAAGTGATTTTCTGTTATGATTAGGAGATGATTTAGATTATATATGGTAGCTTAATCATGCCTTAATCCACTTAATTAGCAAAATGGAATGTTAAGTGAAATTGTCATTTTGTAAACAAGGGCAAAATGGTAAATACATCATGCCAGCTAGTGCCAGCTGTTTTGACAGCACATACACCTTCTAAATGACACATGTGATGTGTAGAAACTTGTTTCATGTCCATTGGTGGAGTATTTCTCAAATTCACCATGTATTTGCAAAATGTCCATTTTTAGCACTTCATTTTTCAAACCACATTCCAAATTATAAGCCTTAGCCATGAAATGAATATTCAAACACACTCTAAATGCCATTCCTGAGGTGTTGGAAAAAGTCCCATTCAAAAATTCCAATTATTTTGACATTTGGACGATTTTGCCCCTGGTCCAATTCAGCTGTCCAGTTGAAAAGTGACTTTTTGCCTTGGCCACTTTTGGGAAAATCCAATGATGCACCCTCAAAGTACATGTCAAATGGAGTTTGTGCATATAAAGAACTTGCAATTTGGACGAACCATGTGGAAGTTATGGCCTCCTGATTACGGTCTTTTCTGAAATTCACTGAGCCATATCTTGCAAACCACACATTGGATTTTCAAGTTCTTGGACTTTTTGGAAAGGTGAGAACAAGATCTACATCTGTCATGTTGAACAATTTTTCATTTGAAGCTTCCTTGGACTTCTGTTTTTGAGGTCAAAAACTTTCCATTTTGGGAAACTTCAGTTACAAGTCACCTGCTATTTTTGGCAGTTTTTGTCCTGACTTGATTTTCTTCATTCTTAAGCTTTGAGATGTCATTCAACACTTGTTCCAACATGAATGAAGTGTGTCTAACTTGTTTCCACCTCCCAATCCATCAGATCATGTACAGTTGACCACAGTTGACTTTTCATCTGACAGATGAATTTGGCAATGCATAGATCAAATTGAACCCCAATCTTCAACTGAAATGGCTCAAGGGTGAAACCCTAGCCTCAATAATCACCATATAACCATCAAATGATCCTCATCTCCTTCATAAACCCCATCTCCTGATCCAGCCCTGATTGGCCCAATACCACTGATTAGGGTTGACCAGTGGTCAAAACCCTAATCTCAAGGAATCTTCTCCAATCTCCTGATGACATCCAACCATGATGATGATGATGTATCAATTCAAACAAGATGAAGACCAATATCCTTGGAAATCATGAAACCCTAATTCACAGTCCAATCCTCAGATGGCCCATGATCAGTCATTAAACCCTAGCTTGCACCTTTGAACTTCCTCATCTCCTGATTAAGACTTGGGAAGATGGCTTGCACTATGCAACCACATGATATGCAATATGAAATGCCTAATGTCCTAAAATGATATGCAAATATGTTAATGCTAGTCCCAAGAGAGGAGGGCAAATTTTGAGGTGTTACACCTTCCATATCATAGGAGCAAATGCCAAAGCAATGGACTTACAATTGTCCTCAATGGGCAAACAACAAATGACAATATCACAAAGACAAATGAGATGATTGTGCATTAATGGCAATTGATGATGATAAATGCATAACATACAAGCAAGCAAGTGCATATGAAGCAATCAGTCAATCAATGAATATCAAAACAGCACACTCTATAGCCAAACAATGGGGGCTCACACAAGAGGGTTTGACTATGAAAGTCCACTGTAATGGGTAAGAGTCGCTCTTAACCTTGCCATTGAGAGGCTAAGGTGAAGCAGATGAAAAGGAGATGAGGGGTGTGCCTCATTGCTTCTATCCCTAATCAGGGAGAGCATCAAATAATAGAAAATGGGGGAGTTCAGAAAGATGGAACTCTTTCCCCATTATTGACTCGATTAGATCTTGGGTTTTTATCTCAATGCTTCAACCATGTAATGGGAGCAAAGAGAGGACACACTGAATAGTGGGGGATAGATTACTTATCCCTACCTTCCACCAATTGCCTTACTTGAAGGACTTTTCCTGCTTGGGACAATTTTAAACACACACAAGCATTGCCTCTTAAGGAGGACTTCAGACAGTTTGCCCGGTCAAATAACAGACCGGGTCTCCAGACTACATGAAGAAGAAGTAATTATACCTCAAAGCAAATTGCTAAATAGCAAAGCAAAGCAAGTTCAAAGAACTTAAGCAACTAAAGTACCTGAAAAAGTCAAACCAATTAGTAAACAGCTCAACAGTTTAAAACAAAAGGAAAGGATAAACAACAGTCAACCACAGAGGGACCAATGTGCAAAGCACAAGACTCAACTGTATGAGCCACACCTACAAAACAAAGGTTAGCACATGATATATATAATCCAACTCAATCAAATTTGAATGATCTTTGAGGCATTGGTGCTTAACCTGAAACATATGAACTCAACATAAGTCCAAAAGACCACTAGGGCAAGCCTAGGGTCAAAAACAAATAAGAAATCCAAAACAGCAAACCATATTCAATCAAAATCAAAATCAATCATTTGAGAAGCAAGCACAATTGGATTCAAACTCATATCATGCATCATTGTCATTTCATACACAAAAGAATGCAAAGCATGGCGAAGGAAAGCATATAGAAGTCAACAGCAAGACTTCATTCAAAAGTCAACCCAAACAATCCCAAAAATTATCAAATAAATCAAATTCAATCCTAACATCTAGCATGGCAAGCATGTCAAATTTCATTGCATTTGGATGAGAGGAAGGCAGTCAATTAAAATCAAGAAGTCAAACCAAATTCAAGCATGCACAATGAAGGTCAACAAACATGGGTCAACTTCAAAAAATCATATCAAATTGAAAACAGATGAGAAATGAATGAGGTCAACACCAATGCAAAGCTCAAGATGTCTAGTTATCATATATGAAATTTCATGATCATTCAATATGGTATGAGGATTTCCCAAATGAAATGGCAATGTGTAGCACAAAAAGTCAACATTTGACTAGGCAGGGAAGAAAATTCACAATCAAATGGAAAACAGCATGTTTAATTCCAAGAAAATTCATACACAAACTAGACATGTGATAGATGATTCATGCAAAATTTGGGGTCATTTGGATGCCAGGAGACATGTGAACAAAAATCAAGAAAATGCACATCATTGGTGTGACACAAATTGTCACACCCTAGTTCAAAAAATCATAACTAGCAAACCACA
The DNA here is from genome assembly GCF_024323335.1 of Lathyrus oleraceus. Classification (NCBI taxonomy): domain Eukaryota; kingdom Viridiplantae; phylum Streptophyta; class Magnoliopsida; order Fabales; family Fabaceae; genus Lathyrus; species Lathyrus oleraceus. Next base: position 208,934,762 of record NC_066581.1, read on the forward strand.
AATGATAAATGCACAATCTTTATACCAAAATGAAGATGAATGAGTCTAGTTTCACCACAAAAAATTTCAGGGCCAAAGGATGCATCATCATTATTTCACAAAAGAAATGGCAAAGGGTGTCAAATGTGCATACTTGTTAGGAAACCAATTACCAATTAAAATCCAGCCAATGAAAAATTAATTAAAAATCATAATCAAATACTAGACATCTTCATGGACATGATGCAAAAATTGGCATGATTTTTGGAGTCAAAATGAATTAGAAATGATTTGTTGAAGTTGAGTGAATAATTGAAGCAAGCATGAGCAAATAACATGGAGGAACAAGTCAAACAATGGTCAACAGTGGCAGTTTTGTAAATATCCCTCTCATTTAATAAAACGCACAGCATAAAGGGGACACACGAAATGTTCTCATTGGTTAAAACCAATGGAACAGTGCTTATGCAGAACAACAGCAACAACAGCCAAACGTATGCATAAATTCTGGGTTCACACGCAGTTTAGGGTTTGGCCAACAATGCAACATCAGCTTCATCATCATGCAATCATTATAAACAACATCAAGCAAACAGCATGGCATTGGCAAACAGCATCATGCAACTTTAAGCAACACAAACCAAACACGATGGAAAAAATCTGGAAGGCAGCTAGGGTTTCAACAGGATATTCATCATCTTCATCAAAATCATTAAGAACAATCATGCCCAGGAAATGAAAACAAGCATATCAAATGATTCAGCAAACCACATACATTAATAATCCCAGCATCATTTTCCTTAAAACACACTAACCATCATGCACCGAAGACAAATACACCCACGCATCAGATTTCAAATCCAAACATCTTACAGCATACTCAACCATTTCAAACCATTTAAAGTTCATTAAAATCAGCACAACACAAGCTACCTAAAACATGGCATGGCATAGAGAATGAAGATAGTCGAAAACTTACTTGTTTTTGAAGCAAGTTGTAAAACAGTGGTTCTTTGAGTGATTCAAGCTCAGACAGGTGGAGATTATGCTTTGTAATGAAGGACACTTGAGGTTGTTTGGCTCAATGGTGCTTGGAACTCTTCAAATCTCCTTTCACCATTGTTGGAGCTTGAGGAAAACAGAACCCAATATGATCTCCCAGCTGGCGTTTAGGGCTTGTAAATAACTCATAAAGGTGGTCAGGTTATGGAACGATGAGGGCAGCTCGAGTTCTTTGAAGCTTTGGAGCAGAAAATTCTCAAATGCCAAAATGCAAGAGTGAGAGGAAAAAGTATTTTCTGTCGTGTGGCTGCTGCTTCTTAGTCTCTAGGGTTGTGAAAATGAGCAGAAAAGTGTTTAAATATGTCTGTTTATGGTTGGTTTAGGAAATGCTTATCTTGCTTAGCTCAAAATGACCAATTGCACATTTTGCTAATTCTTGCACAAGTGAAAAAGGAGGTGCATGTACTGGTCGAATGGGCTTGGAAACAGGCTGTACATGACCAAAGTTTGTGCTGTTTTTGGTTTGCTTATGAGTGGTTAACTTGTTTATGCTAAATGAAAATGATTTGCAAAAGTTGCTAAATTTGACATAAGGCATATGGAGGGTGCAAGCTGCACGAATGGGCCTTGAAACCAGCTGCCAACAGACCAAAATTCTGCTGTTTTTATGTTGCTCATGAATTGCTGTCCTTGTTTTGCTCAAATGCTTCCATTTGCAAAAAATACCAAATTTGTATCTTTGGCCAAAATGAGGTATGGTAATGGTATGTGCATGATTTTAAGCTTGGAGCATGTCTCAAATAACATATGAAGCAAATCCCAATTGGCCAAATGGAGAAAAAAACCAATAATTCAAAAAGTCAATGGTTGGTCAAACTTGAAATTAAAAAAGTCAAGGCCAAAAATGCCATTTTGAATGGTAGGGTTTTGGTGAATGAAATTTATATTTTTGGAAAGAGGAGGAAAATGTGGTTTGTAGAAAAAAACCCCACCAAATTTGGCCTTATGGTTCATGAGATATGGCTTGTTGAAGTTCACAAATTTTGAAATTGAATTGATCATATCTTGACAACCACACATGGGATTTGAGAGTTCTTGGACTTTTTGAAAATGGGAAGGCAAGATCTTCAACTTTCATGTTGGGCAAAAATTCATTTGAAGCTTGTATCATGATGTAAGTTTAAGATCAAGAAGTTTCCATTTTTGGCAATTGAAATTACAGGTCCACTTTCTATTTTGGGAATTTTCTGTTTTGACTTGATTTTCTTCCATGATGAGGTTTGACATGATAGATGAGGCTTGTATAAGCATGAATGAGCTCCTTCAAATCAATTCTATCCATCAAATCACTGATTAAATCCACAGTTGACCAAGTTTGACTTTTCTAGGGTTTTGGATGATTGGAGCTCTTCTGATGAATTCCAAACCCTAATTCCTTGAGAACTTGACTTCAAATGATGTCCCAAGATGTATGAACTTTTGATTATTGATCATGGTGCCCAAATTCTGCAAGAATGGCCACCATCCATTGCTTTGACTGACTGTTGACTATCTTTGACCTAATTGCTGATGATTGCTTCAACTGCAAGCAACAAGGTTAGACTGACAATATTTTTGTACTTTTTGAATGATAAACATATGAAAAGCAAAGATATACAAATGCAAAGTATGCTTGGTGATCAAGAAACAACCCACAAGGCAACCTACCCACTAGGAGGGAAGCTAGGGCATGCAATGATCCTTGAGGCCATGATATGATATGATATGGGCCATGAGGGATCTTAGGGCCAAAATTGGGGTCTTACAGATGCCCCTATTTAAGGTCATTCTAGCCGGAGAAGTGAAGTTTAGAAATCTTCATCTCGACGCGGTAGAATGGGCTTAAATAACAGTAATGAGACAAATTTTGGTCCCTAAGAGACCTCATGATGCAAATGTATGCATGCAAAAGACAAAATTCCGTGGGGAATATGATTCACACAGAAGAAAAGACGATCCATCGGAGTAGTACACTCACCAGGAACAGAGACTCTGACAAGACTCTAATTGGGGATAAACAGAACTGACACAACGTGAACAAGACACGACTCTGATTAAGGGAAAACAGACATAAAGGCCTCACTGGGGAGTGAAGGACTCATACTGGGGGAAAGATTTCCAAATGGAAAATAAATCCATTGGAGAGACACAAGCTGACTCCTGGGGGGAGAAGTAAAAGGAAAACTTCACTGAGGAAGCACCAAAGAAAATAAGATGTGTTACCGGGTATAAGGGTAACAAAAAACAGGAAGGAACACCAAGGATACCGGTTACTGGGTATATAATAGGCGACCGACCAAAGACGTGAATTGGTATGTGTTCCAAAACACTCATCATCCTGAAGAGAGCGAAAGCAAACTTGTTTATAGGATGGATATTTGATTCTGTAAAGAATGCAAATCTTACTCAGTTGGGGAAACAAACAAAATGTTCGACAAAAGAGTGCATGAGATATATTATTCATAGCCGTCAAAACGTGAATAATGTACTCGCATGGAAAGTTATCCTGAACCGGGTTGTGGGTTGTTTATAGGATAAGATCCGGAATCGTGAATTGGTTTGTGTTCCAAAAACACTCATCACCCTGAAGAAAGCTAGAACAGCAGACTTGTTTATAGGATGGACATTCGATTCCATAAGGAATGCGAATCTTACTCGACTGGGGAAGATCAACAAAGGATTCCAACCAAAGAGCGCATGAGACATATTATTCATAGCCGTCAAAACGTGAATAATATACTCGAAAGGAAAATTATCCTGAACCGGTTACTGGGTTGTTTATAGGATAAGATCCGAAGACGTGAATTGGTTTTCACTTCCAAAACACTCATCATCCGAAAGGAGGGCTTGAAAAAGCAAATCGACTTACAGGATGGACATTCGCATCCACAACGGGAAAACGAATCTTACTCAAATGGGGACACAAACCCAAAGAGTGCATGAGATATAATATCCATTACCGGCAGACCGTGGATAAGATACTCGCATGAGATATATTATATATTACCGTCAGAACGTAGATAATAAACTCGCATGGTAAGAAACACCAGAGATACCAGTTACTGGGTATATAATAGGTGATCTACCGAAAACGTGAATTGGTTTTCACTTCCAAAACACTCATCATCCCAAACACAAACTGGTTAAAGGATGGACATTCGATTCTACAAAGAATACGAATCTTGCTCAGCTGGGGAAAATCAACAAAGGATTCCAACTAAAGAGCGCATGAGATATATTATTCATTACCGGCAGACCGTGAATAATACACTCGAAAGGAAAAGACACCAGAGATACCGGTTACTGGGTATATAATAGGTGACTATCCAAAACAGAGAGACGATCGATACCAAGCATCCGGGTAAACGAAAGACAACTCAAAGGATAAATTGCAAGCATCCGGCAATTATCCGACAACAAAGAAATATTCGACTCCGCAAAGGGAAATAACGAATCTTACTCGACTGGGGAAACACAAAAGGCTTCGACTGAAGAGTGCATGAGATATATTATTCATTACCGGCAGACCGTGAATAATATACTCGCATGGAAGATTATCCACAACCGGTTACTGGGTTAATAAAGGATAAATCAACCGAACAGAAAGACATTGGGATACCAAATTAGGTATATAATGATAACCAATCAAAAGGGGCAACAGACATTACCGACAAAAGGGTAAATGAAAGGCGATCTGCTGAGGATAAATTGCAAGCATCCGGCAATTATCGACAGAAGACTAGCTGGGGATGCATTGGTAAACAACCAATGATCCGGGGAACAAATCACTAGCATACGGTGAAAAGACCCACTGGGGATAAAATTGCTAGCATACGGCAATTATCCACAAAAGACTTGCTGAGGATATAAGTGTTGATCTGAGCAACTTATCCAAGCAAAGGAAAATCAACATCAAATATTGAATGAAGATAACCACCAAATTAGGGTTTACATCTACCGAATACGGGGTAGAAGACCAACAACTCCGCGTGGGGATAGCACAAATCACAAATCCGCACGGGAAAACAAAATAGGGCAATAACAAACCACAAACTGCTGGAGAGCAGGAAAATAGGATTTATAACTACCGGGTAGTAGGTAGAAAACCAAAACTCTGGCTGGAGAATAAAAGGTGTATAACCACAAATTCTGTCAAGAAGGCCAGGAAAAGATAGGACTTACAACTACCGGTTATGAGGGTAGAGGCCCAAAAACATTCCGCTGGGGAACAACCCACTGGGAAGCACAAGATGTTTGACAAATAGCCAATTCGGGAACGATCCGAAAAGACAGACTGAATCAAGACACGTCCTAATGAGGATATAACTCAAATAGGAAAATCCATCCCAATATATGTGTTGGGAGGACACGGAAGAAACCGTCATCCACGAGGATATATCTCGGTGGGGAACTGCAGAAGGAAAGACAAACTTTTTCTGCTTATGGGGTTGACTCTAAATGGAGAGATTTTAAACACCCGACATCTGCTTGGGGAGATCTGTAAAGAGATCTATATCACCATAGCAGGAGACACGACAAACAAAAGATATATGGCAAGAAATGCAACATGAATATCTGAATGTTTATGAATATGCATGAATATGCGTGATTTATGTTTGATGAATGCTGACAAAACAGACAGTTCTAACACAAACAGGTTCGGGAACCAAACGTCCGGTATTATACTTCCAGGGGAAAAACCAGCTGGAAAGCCAATCTGCGGAGATCCACATGCTGTAAAGCAAAGATCTGCAGGTACTGCTGGAGAAGCAGAGGATCAGAGATATCGGGAAACAACCCAATCAGGGTACAGAAAGTCACAACGGGCGAAACGGCCACCAAGACAAATCTGTAGAGGAACAAGAGAAGTCCCAAGGCATCTGCAAGGGATCCCAGTGTCAACTGAGAAACAAAAAAGTGCATTGCACGAACTGCTGTAGAAGCAAAAATCCACATAACTCCGCTGGGGAACAACCCACTGAGGGAGAATGATATCATCCAAATAGAATACGACTGCACAAGCAATTCTACTGGGGAAAACTGTCGGCTACTCTCTTGGGAACAAACCACCGAGGGAGGACAGATCAAACGAATATATTCTGCAACGGACCACTCCACTTGGGGAGAATATACATAGCAAACTGATCACAACAAGTAGATTCTGCAATACAAGCCACTCTACTGGGGATCACAAACAGTCAGGAAATCAAATCCGTTCACTGGAGGCTGAAGCCATCATCCGACCATACTGGGGATTGAAGGAGTATTCAAAAGGCGAAGCTGCCACAACAAACATTCTGCAGACTAAGCTGAGGAAAGATGGGTGAAATACTGGGATGTCAACCCGAATCAACCACTGAGTAGGAAAATAAATCCTGCTCTGCTGAAGAGAGAAAAAACTCTGATGGAGAGATAGCAACAATTCCGCAGACGACCTCGCCGGGGAAAAGGTAAAGTACCGGGTATCAAACCACTGACTTACCGAGTCTTCAAAAAGAAAACGATCATGCTGAGGAAACAGACAAATCCGCTGGCAACTGCATGGGGAAAAGAGGTAACAACTCCACTTGCAACTCTGGTGGGGATATTAATAACAGCTATACTCGCGACTCCGAGGGGAGTATCAATCAATCAGTTATACTCATGACTGCGCTGAGGAGACAAATAAAGTCTGGGGCAGACGACTCACTGGAGAAAGTGACAAGGCACCAGGATGACAAACCATCAACCGCCGAAACTTCTCAAGGAAAAACACCATGCTAGGGGAAAACTGCTGCTGGAGAAAGCGGAGTCTTCAACAACACTCTGTTTGCGACTGTACTGGGGAACAACCCCAACAACAACTCTGTTTGAGGAACAGCCTCAACAAAGATCTGAAGAAAGAAGATACCACCAAACCAGGAATATGAACAAATGTCTTACCTGTTGGAAATCATGCCACCCTCGGGAGAGCACTGAGATATTCTTGAGTATCCTTTCAATCTTGTGAATGTTCACTTTGTTTAAAACAAAAATTTTGAAAAAATTGATTTGTTTAAAACAATGACATTTTATCAATTTAAAACATGCAAAACATTTGTTGAATTGAAACAAATAAGAGTGCAAATAATTGGATAAAAAGCTCAAATTGATTTGATAGAATGGTAGCCTGCAAATGGCAAGACTCCATAGATCTGTACAAATTTGAAATCAGTGATATATATTGGAAGAGGGCTACATTGAACATAATGATCCTTTCTCTACCAATTTGAATCTCGATGTATCCGAAGCTTCGGTTGACGACGAATCGAGAATCTTCTGACGAAATGACGACTGAGAAACAGAAAGTCTTGTCAGGATGCAGTTACTTGCCAAATCCCTAATTTTTGCCTAGATTGCCCCAGAGTGAGGTACTCAATCTAGCGGGATGCAAATATCTCTTTTTTTCAAAGTCTCTAATTTTTGCCTGGATTACCCTTGCGGGTTCTCCACCGAGACGCTCATTTTTGCCTAAGCCGCCCTTTCGGGTTTTCAACTTAGCGAGCTATTCTGTTTTTTCATTTGCATATACTCTTTTTTTTTTTTAGGCAAAGTATCTCTTAACTGCATCTGAATTCACAGGACGAGTGAAATCCTCCCCATCCATTGTTGTAAGCATCAAAGCTCCGCCTGAAAAGGCTCTCTTGACAACATATGGACCCTCGTAGTTTGGAGTCCACTTGCCCCTGGAATCGGGCGCGAAAGACAAAACTTTCTTGAGCACGAGGTCACCTTCTCGGAACACACGAGGCTTGACCTTCTTGTCGAATGCTTTCTTCATTCTTTGCTGATATGACTGACCATGACACATGGCAGTTAATCGCTTTTCTTCAATCAGATTCAACTGGTCATATCGACTCTGAATCCATTCAGCATCAGTCAACTAGGGACTTGAGGGTATAGTTTTTCTTTTTTTCTTTTTGGAAAAAATGTTGAAATTTTTTTTCTGTTTTTTCGATTTTTTCATTCTTTTTTCACCCTCTTTTTTTTTTTTTTTTTTTTTTTTTTACATTACATTTGTAATGCCCCAGTTTGACTGGTTTGCTGATTCTCATGATACAGCTGAATGAGCTTCTTTTGTGCTCAAGAAGGTGGGTAATCTCGTCAGGAATCCCCTTCAACATCATCTTCCTCTGCCTCAGATACAAGGACTTCAAGATTGGGAGATGGCGTTGGATCATTATGTTCAATGGGTTTAGAAATCCCTGCATAATGATTCTGGATAATGAAAAGCTTTTGAATTTAAACAAGCAAATCATTTATGCAGATGAAAAATGTTGTCTTTGTTTTTTAGGGTTTTTTGTGATCACTGATTTCATGCAAAAAGCAAAAAGTGAAAACAAATGGAAAAACAAATGTTTGACAATGCATTAATTGAATGAAAACATCATTGTATTAAATGCTTTGCCAACAATGTCATCACTTCTCCTTTTGGCATGGGAGAAGGGTTTTCAAACAAAGTGAACAAATCACGTTGACTTATGAATGACCGTAGGAACATCCACAGCGACCCAATTGTGGCAGACACCACCAGGAATGATGAAATTGTTCAGATCTTCTGCGTCTTCTTCTAAGATAGCAACAGCTTCTTCTTCTGCAGGTTGATCAGCATGGATGAATCCTCCACTTGTGAACAAACCTTGCTCATTGCATGCCCCAGAACCATAGCCAATGCCAGCCCGGGATTGGTTAACCAGGAATATATCCATCAACAGGAATAAATCCATCAGCAGGAATAAATCCATCAACAGGAATAAATCCATCAACAGGAATAAATCCATCAAAAGCACTAAGGCTGGCAAAATCTCTCTGAATTCACAATTCTCTTGCTCAGGATAATCCATCAATCTGGCAGAAATGGCTCTGGTATAATACCGGCAAAGTGCGTCTTCAAAATAAATGAAGATCGCAGGGTCAGACCACAGGACGGGAGACCGGAACAAAACACCTGCTTATGCAAATGATGCATGAAGTGTTTATGCATATGCTTGTTTTTATATCAAAGGAACCCGAGGGTTTTATTTGCAAACTTTGAAATATTTAAGCATTTTGAACGTACATGAGAATATCTCATCAGATAGATCAGGTGAAAAAAAAAATTCCGGTTTTTTCATGTTTGAAAATTTTTGCAAATAAACTCCTTTGAGTTCCTTGAAAATTTTCTTTTTTTGATGACATGACTGTGGATGAATGCGTGAATGCATGAATGCAACAATCACACTCAAGGATCAAGCAATGCACACCAAACAAAGGTCGTGGGAAAGCTCTATGTATCCCTATTATCAATCATCCATTTTGGTGGATTTAGGTTTTCACCTTATCGACACCCAAGTTCCATTGATATTAACGGTACATGAACCGGTTCAGACATTCTTAATATCAACCAGCCGCTTTGGTGGATTTTAGGTTTTACACCTGATCCAGGATCCATTGATATTAACAATGTTTGAACGGCTCAACCACGAATCATGGGTTTGTTGAGAGTCACGAGCATGGAGTCTCGGTTAAGAACCACCCAAAGGGAGTGTACTAGGGTTTAAACCTGCCAGACATGTTCTATCAGAGGTTCCCATAATCATCGTTCCATCTTTCGAATATTATCGGAGGAACGAATACTCGTATTCCAAGAATATTCTCAAGAGAAACTCTCATGAGTGTAGTATCGCGTAACAACCGTATCAGAACTGACATCTGAACGACCTCCGCACTACGGTCCTAAAAATAGGCCAAGATGGGTTTGGTAAACTAAGGTCCTTGGCTTCTGCGGCACATGATTGAAAGAATAATGCCTATCCACAAATAACTTGTGTGACATTATTAGTTCAACATGACCTCCACCAAGTGAATGGACTCGCAAGTCAACTGGCTAAGGAATACTCCACACCAATCGACAAGACTATGCCATTCTCCTATCCTAGAGTGCACTCGAGTTCGGGTACAGAACTCATCTCACAGATCACCAAAGCAAACAGCAAATGTATATCAAGCAATTCACACATTACAATCAATACAGTGATCCCAAATTGTACAAAAATATGTCAACTGACAAATAATAATATAGCACAACAAGGGTGAAAAGTAGGCAATACAACCAGGGATTCTGTTTTATCTTCCCCAGCAGAGTCGCCACTTTTCTGTAGCGGTGTATTCGTCGCTATATGATCTATCGATTAAATCATAAGCTAAGAGATACATTGAAATTTCGAGTCGCCACCGCACTTTTATTTATCCAAAGGACTGGCTAAAAAGCGAACAAAAGCCTAAGAAGTTTTACACGTAGAAAACTAATAAAAAGATCAGAGAGTCTGGGTAAGGGGTAAATTACGCAATGGGAAGGTGTTAGGCACCCACTACGTCCTAGGTACTCCTAGGGAGCCCTTTTCACACTTGTTGTACTAAATTGTTATTTGTTATGACATAAACATTGTGCAAACATGATTGGGATGATGAGAAAAGAATATACAGTTTTATTATTTTTGTGTTTTTGTGTTATTGGTTTTGTGTTCGAACGGATGAACCCGCTGCCTACGTACCTTCCATCAAAGGTAAGGATCAAAACGCCGTAGTTCGGCTAAAAGATTTCCAAAAGTTGGTGGATTCAGTTTTAAACACAAGCACTGAGGCTTTTCATTATCAATGGGAGAACACTCGACCAAAAACAACATCCACCATGTGAGGATAGCTTCGACGCACTAGAGGGGTTAACCCTGTTTTCAGTACGGAAGTCTTACTGTCGACTCACTAAGGATAAGGTGAGGTTTACATCAACCACAATGATAATTGAAACCTATGGCTAATGCATGAAAAGATTAACAATGGACAAAGCCAAAACAAGTGAATGAGTGAAGTTAATGGATTGTGATTATGAAAATGGAGTCAAAGTATAATTAAGATTGATTCAGAAGAAGTGTTATGAAATGGAGTTTGAAAAAAAGTCAAGGACTTGGGTCCAGGTTTTTAGTTAGAAAACATGAAGATGTTTGCACAACACTTATGTCAAGTTTGAAAGATAAAGTGTGAAAAGGTTTAGGACATAATGAATGATGAATGGATGAGGATGGGGAGTAAAACTTCTCAGGAGGTTCACTTCTTGAAATCATATAGCAGATGATTCAAGTGTGTCCTTTGGAATAGCAATGGATAATAATAAACAAACAAAGCAAAGAAAGAAAAGCGGATATCGGATGCCAATCACTGGTCTTGTACCAATCTCCTAAAACAAAATGGGATATCAGAGGCCACTCTATGGACTTACACTAATCTCCACAGGCAAAGAAATAAAAAGCGGATACCGGATACCAATAGATGGGTTTACACCAGTCTCCTAAAACAGAATAGGATATCAGAAGCCACTCAATGGACTTACACCAATCTCCTCAAAAGAAAAACAAAGATGAAACATGGAAATTAACTGCCAATCTGTCTGGACTTAGGTTAACTCGACAGATGCTCATAGGAAAACCAATGCCACATTACAGGGACTTACAATGGATCCTCACATACAAGAACAAAAGCAACAATATGATCACAGGAATGCAAATGCCAACTTACAGGGACTTATAATTGCAACCTCTCATACAAACAGATAAAACAAACTATGATCACAGGAAAGCAGATGCCAACTTACAGGGACTTATAACTGCAACCTCACATACAAACAGATAAAACAAACTATGATCACAGGAAAGCAGATGCCAACTTACAGGGACTTATAACTGCAACCTCACATACAAACAGATAAACCAGAAGATATGAGTGACCAATGAGGTCTTACACTCTATCCTTCCATATCATAGGAGCAAATGCCAAAGCAATGGACTTATAATTGTCCTCAATGGGCAAACAACAAATGACAATATCACAAAGACAAATGAGATGATTGTGCATTAATGGCAATTGATGATGATAAATGCATAACATACAAGCAAGCAAGTGCATATGAAGCAATCAGTCAATCAATGAATATCAAAACAGCACACTCTATAGCCAAACAATGGGGGCTCACACAAGAGGGTTTGACTATGAAAGTCCACTGTAATGGGTAAGAGTCGCTCTTAACCTTGCCATTGAGAGGCTAAGGTAAAGCAGATGAAAAGGAGATGAGGGGTGTGCCTCATTGCTTCTATCCCTAATCAGGGAGAGCATCAAATAATAGAAAGTGGGGGAGTTCAGAAAGATGGAACTCTTTCCCCATTATTGACTCGATTAGATCTTGGGTTTTTATCTCAATGCTTCAACCATGTAATGGGAGCAAAGAGAGGACACACTGAATAGTGGGGGATAGATTACTTATCCCTACCTTCCACCAATTGCCTTACTTGAAGGACTTTTCCTGCTTGGGACAATTTTAAACACACACAAGCATTGCCTCTTAAGGAGGACTTCAGACAGTTTGCCCGGTCAAATAACAGACCGGGTCTCCAGACTACATGAAGAAGAAGTAATTATACCTCAAAGCAAATTGCTAAATAGCAAAGCAAAGCAAGTTCAAAGAACTTAAGCAACTAAAGTACCTAAAAAAGTCAAACCAATTAGTAAACAGCTCAACAGTTTAAAAAAAAGGAAAGGATAAACAACAGTCAACCACAGAGGGACCAATGTGCAAAGCACAAGACTCAACTGTATGAGCCACACCTACAAAACAAAGGTTAGCACATGATATATATAATCCAACTCAATCAAATTTGAATGATCTTTGAGGCATTGGTGCTTAACCTGAAACATATGAACTCAACATAAGTCCAAAAGACCACTAGGGCAAGCCTAGGGTCAAAAACAAATAAGAAATCCAAAACAGCAAACCATATTCAATCAAAATCAAAATCAATCATTTGAGAAGCAAGCACAATTGGATTCAAACTCATATCATGCATCATTGTCATTTCATACACAAAAGAATGCAAAGCATGGCGAAGGAAAGCATATAGAAGTCAACAGCAAGACTTCATTCAAAAGTCAACCCAAACAATCCCAAAAATTATCAAATAAATCAAATTCAATCCTAACATCTAGCATGGCAAGCATGTCAAATTTCATTGCATTTGGATGAGAGGAAGGCAGTCAATTAAAATCAAGAAGTCAAACCAAATTCAAGCATGCACAATGAAGGTCAACAAACATGGGTCAACTTCAAAAAATCATATCAAATTGAAAACAGATGAGAAATGAATGAGGTCAACACCAATGCAAAGCTCAAGATGTCTAGTTATCATATATGAAATTTCATGATCATTCAATATGGTATGAGGATTTCCCAAATGAAATGGCAATGTGTAGCACAAAAAGTCAACATTTGACTAGGCAGGGAAGAAAATTCACAATCAAATGGAAAACAGCATGATTAATTCCAAGAAAATTCATACACAAACTAGACATGTGATAGATGATTCATGCAAAATTTGGGGTCATTTGGATGCCAGGAGACATGTGAACAAAAATCAAGAAAATGCACATCATTGGTGTGACACAAATTGTCACACCCTAGTTCAAAAAATCATAACTAGCAAACCACAAATGATAAATGCACAATCTTTATACCAAAATGAAGATGAATGAGTCTAGTTTCACCACAAAAAATTTCAGGGCCAAAGGATGCATCATCATTATTTCACAAAAGAAATGGAAAAGGGTGTCAAATGTGCATACTTGTTAGGAAACCAATTACCAATTAAAATCCAGCCAATGAAAAATTAATTAAAAATCATAATCAAATACTAGACATCTTCATGGACATGATGCAAAAATTGGCATGATTTTTGGAGTCAAAATGAATTAGAAATGATTTGTTGAAGTTGAGTGAATAATTGAAGCAAGCATGAGCAAATAACATGGAGGAACAAGTCAAACAATGGTCAACAGTGGCAGTTTTGTAAATATCCCTCTCATTTAATAAAACGCACAGCATAAAGGGGACACACGAAATGTTCTCATTGGTTAAAACCAATGGAACAGTGCTTATGCAGAACAACAGCAACAACAGCCAAACGTATGCATAAATTCTGGGTTCACACGCAGTTTAGGGTTTGGCCAACAATGCAACATCAGCTTCATCATCATGCAATCATTATAAACAACATCAAGCAAACAGCATGGCATTGGCAAACAGCATCATGCAACTTTAAGCAACAAAACCAAACACGATGGAAAAAATCTGGAAGGCAGCTAGGGTTTCAACAGGATATTCATCATCTTCATCAAAATCATTAAGAACAATCATGCCCAGGAAATGAAAACAAGCATATCAAATGATTCAGCAAACCACATACATTAATAATCCCAGCATCATTTTCCTTAAAACACACTAACCATCATGCATCGAAGACAAATACACCCACGCATCAGATTTCAAATCCAAACATCTTACAGCATACTCAACCATTTCAAACCATTTAAAGTTCATTAAAATCAGCACAACACAAGCTACCTAAAACATGGCATGGCATAGAGAATGAAGATAGTCGAAAACTTACTTGTTTTTGAAGCAAGTTGTAAAACAGTGGTTCTTTGAGTGATTCAAGCTCAGACAGGTGGAGATTATGCTTTGTAATGAAGGACACTTGAGGTTGTTTGGCTCAATGGTGCTTGGAACTCTTCAAATCTCCTTTCACCATTGTTGGAGCTTGAGGAAAACAGAACCCAATATGATCTCCCAGCTGGCGTTTAGGGCTTGTAAATAACTCATAAAGGTGGTCAGGTTATGGAACGATGAGGGCAGCTCGAGTTCTTTGAAGCTTTGGAGCAGAAAATTCTCAAATGCCAAAATGCAAGAGTGAGAGGAAAAAGTATTTTCTGTCGTGTGGCTGCTGCTTCTTAGTCTCTAGGGTTGTGAAAATGAGCAGAAAAGTGTTTAAATATGTCTGTTTATGGTTGGTTTAGGAAATGCTTATCTTGCTTAGCTCAAAATGACCAATTGCACATTTTGCTAATTCTTGCACAAGTGAAAAAGGAGGTGCATGTACTGGTCGAATGGGCTTGGAAACAGGCTGTACATGACCAAAGTTTGTGCTGTTTTTGGTTTGCTTATGAGTGGTTAACTTGTTTATGCTAAATGAAAATGATTTGCAAAAGTTGCTAAATTTGACATAAGGCATATGGAGGGTGCAAGCTGCACGAATGGGCCTTGAAACCAGCTGCCAACAGACCAAAATTCTGCTGTTTTTATGTTGCTCATGAATTGCTGTCCTTGTTTTGCTCAAATGCTTCCATTTGCAAAAAATACCAAATTTGTATCTTTGGCCAAAATGAGGTATGGTAATGGTATGTGCATGATTTTAAGCTTGGAGCATGTCTCAAATAACATATGAAGCAAATCCCAATTGGCCAAATGGAGAAAAAACCAATAATTCAAAAAGTCAATGGTTGGTCAAACTTGAAATTAAAAAAGTCAAGGCCAAAAATGCCATTTTGAATGGTAGGGTTTTGGTGAATGAAATTTATATTTTTGGAAAGAGGAGGAAAAATGTGGTTTGTAGAAAAAAACCCCACCAAATTTGGCCTTATGGTTCATGAGATATGGCTTGTTGAAGTTCACAAATTTTTGAAATTGAATTGATCATATCTTGACAACCACACATGGGATTTGAGAGTTCTTGGACTTTTTGAAAATGGGAAGGCAAGATCTTCAACTTTCATGTTGGGCAAAAATTCATTTGAAGCTTGTATCATGATGTAAGTTTAAGATCAAGAAGTTTCCATTTTTGGCAATTGAAATTACAGGTCCACTTTCTATTTTGGGAATTTTCTGTTTTGACTTGATTTTCTTCCATGATGAGGTTTGACATGATAGATGAGGCTTGTATAAGCATGAATGAGCTCCTTCAAATCAATTCTATCCATCAAATCACTGATTAAATCCACAGTTGACCAAGTTTGACTTTTCTAGGGTTTTGGATGATTGGAGCTCTTCTGATGAATTCCAAACCCTAATTCCTTGAGAACTTGACTTCAAATGATGTCCCAAGATGTATGAACTTTTGATTATTGATCATGGTGCCCAAATTCTGCAAGAATGGCCACCATCCATTGCTTTGACTGACTGTTGACTATCTTTGACCTAATTGCTGATGATTGCTTCAACTGCAAGCAACAAGGTTAGACTGACAATATTTTTGTACTTTTTGAATGATAAACATATGAAAAGCAAAGATATACAAATGCAAAGTATGCTTGGTGATCAAGAAACAACCCACAAGGCAACCTACCCACTAGGAGGGAAGCTAGGGCATGCAATGATCCTTGAGGCCATGATATGATATGATATGGGCCATGAGGGATCTTAGGGCCAAAATTGGGGTCTTACAGTAATCAATTAGGTAATTAGGTCCATATTATAATCAATTAAGTAATTAGGATGAATCTCCACATTAAAATCGATTAAGTAATTAGGATGAATCTCCACAAGGGTATCCCACAAATAAAGTGGAATACCTAGCTAGCTACCTTTTCCGGGAGTATATGAACCCTTACAAAATTCAACAAATAGGTCAGAATACCAAATCAGGGTGCGGTCAAGAGTTGCGCCCAACAAAAGGCATCACAACAGAAATAGTGTTAGGCAAATACTGCATGATTACAATAAAACAGATCAGATAGGCAAGAATCAGAACTAAAAAATCAGCGACTGTCACGTTCGCTTCTGCCTCGCCTAGCGATGGCTTAGCGAATGCTCGCTACATGCTCGCTTAGCGATGTGCTAGCGAGCGGCTGCGGGTTCTGGTTTTAGAACAGTACGATTCCAGCAAGCTTCACGCCCTATGGCATCCATTACAGAAATTACATGGTTAAACATTCAAGATATTCATGATACTTAAATTCACATGCAAAACTTAAGATATTTTTATAAATTCAATCATGATGCCACATGCATATTAAGAACATAAAGCGGTAATAGTAATGCAAACCTGTTTGCAATTGAATTGCAACCTTGAATTGGCAAGTCGGATTGAGTTGGGCGGAGGTAACCTTGGTGCAGATGAGTTTCCCTCAGGGTTTCCTTTAGGGTTGCTCTGAATTCTCTGGGTTAGCCTCCAGGGTTTGCTGTGCCTTCTTTCTATCTCCTGTTTTCGTTCTCCCCTCTTTCTGACTGAAGTTGTGGTATTTATAATGCTCTTTTTATGACCTAATGGGCTCAGAATGAAGCCCAGAATTTTCTGGTATTCGCAAGCTTCGCTAGGCGAGTGGCGTAGCGAAGGGTTCGCTAGGCGAAGGAATTGCTCGCCTAGCGAGCAAACCAGTTTAGGCCATTTTCTGGATTTTATCTTCTGTGTGTTGGGTCCTTGTTCTTTTAAGATCAGTGCCTTGAAAAATAAGTTGGAGTGCCTTAGAAATGCCTTGTAATATCAACTGGCAAATTTTGGGGTATGACAGCTGCCCCTGTTCAATATTCTTGAACCGAGAGATTTAGAATGGTATGTACGCCATTCGTGGTCTGGAGGTGGAAGATTATTGAACACTAGAATGCCCCAAAAATTTGCACTTGTTAATCAGAAGTTATTCCCGATGGAGATGGGCTTAAAGATGCCATCCAGGAAGTTTGATGATGAAAGATCAGAATGGATCATACGCTGCTGGGGATAAAGGATCAGAATGGACCATATGCTAGATCGTATCTGAGTAGCAGAATGAGTTACCCATTAGGCGGGTGACTTCGCTAGGGATGAAAGATCAGAATGGATCGTACGCTAGATCGTATCTGAGTTGCAGAATGAGCCGTACGTTAGGCTGTATCTGACGAAGGTGGAATCAGAATGGATCGTACGCTAGATCGTATCTGAGTTGAAGATCCAAATGGGTCGTACGTTAGACCGTATTGGAGTTGCAGAATGAGCCGTACGTTAGGCTGTATCTGAAGAAGAAGGTAGTCGTACGCTAGACTACACCCCGGAATGTACCGTACGCTAGGCAGTATCTGAGGATTTGAAGATCCAAATGGGTCGTACGTTAGACCGTATTGGAGTTGCAGAATGAGCCGTACGTCAGGCTGTATCTGAAGAAGAAAGTAGTCGTACGCTAGACTACACCCCGGAATGTACCGTACGCTAGGCAGTATCTGAGGATTTGAAGATCCAAATGGGTTGTACGTTAGACCGTATTGGAGTTGCAGAATGAGTCGTACGTTAGGCTGTATCTGAAGAAGAAAGTAGTCGTACGCTAGACTACACCCCGGAATGTACCGTACGCTAGGCAGTATCTGAGGATTTGAAGATCCAAATGGGTCGTACGTTAGACCGTATTGGAGTAATTGAAGAAGTCATATGTTGGGCTGAATCAGAATGAACCGTACGTTAGGCTGTATCTGATAAAGAAAGTTGTATTTGCAGTAAATGTCTGGGATGGGCTTAAAGATGCCATCATTAGGAAGATGCCAGAATGCTTGCCAGAATGAAGGTTCATATGGAGTATATCTGAAAGCTGTATTTGAATCTTGAATGTAATTGATAAGGATGTCCGTCTGAATGGATCTTTTATTTTGACTATATCAGGAGGATAATTAACCTGAAAAGAAAAGTTAGCTTCATGCCATGTCATGATGCATGAGATGTTTTATGCTTTTGAAAATAACTGCGAACATTGTATGCATGTATGTGATGTGAAATGATGCATGGAATGAATTATGCGTCTGAGAATTTTTCCAGGGGAAAATAAATCCCCATATCCTGGTTGGAGATATTTGTATTGATGACCCTTTCTCAGTCGGGGGTATTGGATTTCTGTCTGATGGTAGAAATGTTCAATAGAAGCCTGGCTGGGGGTGGAAGAGATGACCAATTTGTCTAGTAATGCCAATTGCTTCTGGGGAATAACTGGCTTTGCTGGGGAATAGAATTAGCAACGGATTCATTGGAAAGCATGGTTAGACCTTCTCCTCGATCCTGAAGTCTTGTAGTAATCGTTATTTCTATTTTACGCATGCATTTTTGGTAAACATCGATCATATTCAAATGCATATATTAATTCGAATTAAATCAATGGACGTTTACGCAAACAAAACAGAAAAAGTAAAACAAAAGCATCTTTTTGGAAATAAAATTATATTGATTTTGAAAGAGGGCCTATAAACAGGCAATTTGTGTACAAGGAGACAGAAATCCTAGTAAGAGGAAATCGTCGAGACAACAAAGAAAAGCTATGAAGAAGAAAAAAAAAAGTCCTATTGGTTTTAATTCTGCCACTGTCATTACGTCTTCAAGCATCTCATCTCCTACTGTCGGATAGAAGTGATTGGCTCGTTCAGTCCCTTGAACTTGGGTGAAGCTGACCGAGAACGGGACATAGTCATACGCTTCAATCCCTAATTTTTGCCTGGACCGCCTTTTTAGGTTTTCAGTCCACCAGGATACCCTTTTTTGCCCAAGCCGCCTTTTCAGGTTTTCGACTTGCCAGGTGTACATTTTTATATGTTTATCCCTAATTTTTGCCCGAACCCTTTTGGTTCGCCGGGATGCCCTTACTTTTGCCTAGATACGACGACCTAGCGGGTCTCTTTTATGCGTAGTATTTTTTAACTATGTCTGCGTTCACGGGATGTGGGAAGTCTTCGCCATCCATTGTAGCGAGTATCATGGCTCCACCAGAGAATACCTTCTTAACTACAAATGGCCCTTCGTATGTGGGAGTCCATTTGCCCCTGGGATCAGTTTGTGGTAGAATGATACGCTTGATCACCAAGTCGCCAATTTGATACACCTGTCTCTTGACCTTTTTGTTGAATGCCTGGGTCATGCGCTTCTGATATATCTGCCCATGACAAACAGCCGCAAGTCTCTTTTCATCAATCAAATTTATCTGATCGAGTCGAGTTTGAATCCATTCATCCTCGTCTAAACCTGTCTCTTTCATGATTCTTAGAGAGAGAATCTGAACTTCCACCGGTAAGACGGCTTCCATTCCGTAGACTAAAGAGAAGGGAGCTGCCCCCGTCGAAGTGTGTACTGAAGTGCGATAACCGTGAAGAGCAAACGGTAACATCTCATGCCAGTCTTTGTATGTTACTGTCATCTTTTGTATAATCTTCTTAATATTCTTATTAGCAGCTTCCACGGCGCCGTTCATCTTTGGCCGGTACGGAGAAGAGTTATGGTGTTTTATCTTGAACTGCGTGCAGAGTTCAGTAATCATCTCGTTGTTCAAATTGGAGAAAGCAGGTTTCTCAGATGTATATAAGATCCATCTTAGAAATCAATAAAGTGGTATGATTCAACATATACTGTCTTAGTCGGCGAGCAGCCTAAGCCAAAGCACAACAAGCTTTCTCGAGCTGTGAGTATCTTGTTTCACAGTCGGTACCTTTTGCTAAGGTGGTATATTGCATGCTCTTTTCGACCAGACTCGTCATGTTGCCTCAACACACACCCTATTGAATTTTCTGACACGGTCAAATACATGATTAGAGGCCTTCCTTCAACTGGAGGCATCGGATTTATGGGTTCTTGGAGATGCTTCTTGATTTTGACATTCATCATTCCATATCATCTCTTGATTTTTCCAGCAAAAACCTCTACATAGTCACGTAACATCCGACTCAATCTTTCTTTGACACTATTTTCCAAGCCTGCTCCTATTTTGACTTCTTTCTTGTCTACTTCAGTACCCAGATTCACAGTTTCAATTGATTATTCCTGCGGCTGTATGGTCTTTTCTTCTTGCAGTAACAGTCTGGAAAGTTCTCAGGTACTTCACAATCTTCCTCACTTCCATCCTCGGCTTGGTAGATCGGATTTTCAAAGTCATAATGAACAGTAGCAGAGTTATTACCAACAAGATCCCGAGTGGATATGGATACGCAATTTGTTACGTGAGTGTGTGCAAGAAAACATAGCTTATTCGAAAGATGACAGGAAAGATAAAGAGCGCAATATTTGAATGCAAAAAGTCCATTGATTTATTGAATGTGAATATGCTTATGAAAATGACAAAACCTTTAACAAAATTTAATACATTAAAATAAGCAATAACAATTACTCCTGACTAAAGGAAATCAGGATAGTGTCTTCAGCCTTCCAATTGCCGAGTCCGTCACCAGTTGTTGGGAAAATCCAGTTATCCAGGTCGCAATCGCTATCAGCATCTTCCACAGCATTGACAGTCTTGTCATGGTTAGGCAGAGGGGCAGTGATGTCATTAGGAGTCTCCGGAGGATCAGAGGTAGCCGTCTGTATCTTTCCACTTCGAATGCCGCGTTCAACATGCTCACCTGTTAATATAAGTTCAGTGAAACCCGATGAGGAACTTCTCAATAGATGGCTGTAGAATGGGCCAGTCAGTGTGCTCGTGAACATGTCCACTAATTCTCGATCAGTCATAGGGGGTTTGACTCTGCCAGCCAAATCTCTCCATTTTTGAGCATATTCTTTGAAGCTTTCTTTAGATCCCATAGTCATATCCTGCAACTGTAGCCGAGTAGGCGCTAATTCAGAATTATACTGGTAATGCTTGTAGAAAGATGTCGCTAAATCAGTCCAGGTGCGGATGTCAGAGCTCTCGAGCTGATAGTACCATTCTAACTGTGTGCCAGACAAACTCTCTTGGAAGAAATGGATCCATAGTTTCCTATCAGTGGTATATGGCTGAATCTTTCTACATAAGCTCTTAGATGCATCTGAGGACAAGATGCCCCATCATACTTAGTGAAAGCGGGGACCTTGAATTTGCGGGGAATGATCACATCAGAGACCAGACCCAAACTTTCGAAATCCAGCCTGGGCGCCTTCTGACCCTCCATAGCTAGCATACGTTCTTCCAGCAACTTATACTTATCATCTTTTGGAGAGTATTGTTCGTTCTCATAATCTTCATCTTCGTCCTCCTGGCTGAAAGGATCAGCATTCTCATCTTCTGAATCTATCACCTCTTCTCGATCCTTCGGAAATCTAATCTTGACTCCTGCAGTCTGTCCTTTAAGCCTTCTTCCCGGGTTGATGCAACTCACAGGTTTCTTGTCTTTCTTTTTCTCGAGCAAGAGAGCCTTCAGTTCCTCCTGCCCCTTGGATAAGTTCAGCATCATCTCCTGGAATTGAGCATTCTGAGCCTGGAGATCTTTGACAGTTTGTTCGAGAGCCATTTTTCTGTTTGGAGGAAAACCGTGAGAACATTGATCCCTTTAGAGTACCTGTTATGCAATGTGATGTTATGCTATGCAATGTATGAAATGTTTTCAATGTTTAAAGTCCTTGAAATGGCTAGTACAATGCCATGATGTCATGATGTCGTGATGTCATGATGTTATGATGTTATGATGTTAAGTAAGTAGCAAGCACAAGCAAGTCACACAACAATCACCCCTAAGTTTTAAGGCTTGCATGAGTTCCATAGGTAAGTACCCTCCCCACTGAAGTTTGGTTGGTTCAACCTGCCCTAGAATAGTAACCGGGTTCTAAAAGGATCTCCAATCATTGACCTTTCTTTAAATCCACTTCAGTGCAACACCAAGTGGTTGACCGAAGCTTCCCTAAAGTCCAATCTCAAAGAGTGTAGCATCGAGTCTCAACCAACCCCAGTCGGAACCGAAGTCAGTTATCTCACTACTTTCTAATGGCTAGGATGAGTCAATTAGGGTTCTAAAGGTCTGGTTAATGCTTTGATGACACCACGCGGACGCCAAATTTTTCCTCAAGTAAACATGAGGAACATCAGGACATCCAAAGTGTCACATTAACCGTAGCCATCATTTTAACCATTCCAGTATACGCCGGATAGTCGCGATGATCTATTGCTACTTACCTAAGGTACACTAGATCCGGGTGTATGACCTTTCACTCAAGCATAGAGTACCCAAGCAATCCCTTAAAAGTAAATCAGACAATTTGAATAAGTGATCTTGTTTTTAAGGTAACCTCTCTTTTCAAATTTCCCCAGCAGAGTCGCCAGTTCTGTCATACGGTGAACTGACTTTGTGTGTTTTTGCTTTGGAAAGCAAATGTCGCGGATAGCAAGAGTCGCCACCGATTTTTCTTTTATCCCATAAGGAAAGGTGGAAAAGAACAGGAAAGACCTTAATTAGATTTTGGGTTCGGGAGGTACATTATACAAAGGGAAGGTGTTAGCACCCTTTGTATCCATGGTTATCCATGGGCTCTTAATTGCTTGATCACTTATGTTTGTCTGAAAAAAGTGTTTGTGAATGGCTTAAAAAATGTTTTGAAAAGAGAGTTTAACTTTGTAATGATTCTTGTACGAATGTATACAAAGTATTTATCTCGTTTAATTTTGAAAGCGGTTTAGAAAAATATAACTTGGCAATGATTCTAGTACGAATGTATACCAAGTGGTGATTTTCTAGTATTTGCAAAGTGTGAGGTATGAAAAATGTTTTAGGTTGTGAGCCAGCAAGTAAGAGTCATACCTATCCAAGGTCTTTATGGGCATTTCCTATCCTTATGAGGGTAAAACTGTCCTTACTATTGAGAAGTAAGTAGTTTTATCCTTTGGATGTAAAAGGGTCATCGTAGGGTCATCGTTTGGTCATTGAAGGCAACATTTGTAAGGATACCTTAGCATTCGAAGGGACGATCATCATTAACCATAGGCTACAACGACAGGTCATCGAGGGACAAAATCATATATTCGAAGGCAACATCCGAGGGACTATGATTTATCTTATAGGGACATGATGATTTAATCGAAGGGTCTTTGCTAAGTGTATCCCCACATTCGCGGGACATGACCATAATACCGTAATATCGTGAGGCAACAAAGAGAGGTCCAAGATCACATATTCAAAGGCAATATTTTGTAATCAATTAGGTAGTTGTAATCAATTAGGTAATTAGGTCCATATTATAATCAATTAAGTAATTAGGATAAATCTCCACATTAAAATCGATTAAGTAATTAGGATGAATCTCCACAAGGGTATCCCACAAATAAAGTGGAATACCTAGCTAGATACCTTTTCCGGGAGTATATGAACCCTTACAAAATTCAACAAACAGGTCAGAATACCAAATCAGGGTGCGGTCAAGAGTTGCGCCCAACAAAAGGCATCACAACAGAAATAGTGTTAGGCAAATACTGCATGATTACAATAAAACAGATCAGATAGGCAAGAATCAGAACTAAAAAATCAGCGACTGTCACGTTCGCTTCTGCCTCGCCTAGCGATGGCTTAGCGAATGCTCGCTACATGCTCGCTTAGCGATGTGCTAGCGAGCGGCTGCGGGTTCTGGTTTTAGAACATTACGATTCCAGCAAGCTTCACGCCCTATGGCATCCATTACAGAAATTACATGGTTAAACATTCAAGATATTCATGATACTTAAATTCACATGCAAAACTTAAGATATTTTTATAAATTCAATCATGATGCCACATGCATATTAAGAACATAAAGAGGTAATAGTAATGCAAACCTGTTTGCAATTGAATTGCAACCTTGAATTGGCAAGTCGGATTGAGTTGGGCGGAGGTAACCTTGGTGCAGATGAGTTTCCCTCAGGGTTTCCTTTAGGGTTGCTCTGAATTCTCTGGGTTAGCCTTCAGGGTTTGTTGTGCCTTCTTTCTATCTCCTGTTTTCGTTCTCCCCTCTTTCTGACTGAAGTTGTGGTATCTATAATGCTCTTTTTATGACCAAATGGGCTCAGAATGAAGCCCAGAATTTTCTGGTATTCGCAAGCTTCGCTAGGCGAGTGGCGTAGCGAAGGGTTCGCTAGGCGAAGGAATTGCTCGCCTAGCGAGCAAACCAGTTTAGGCCATTTTTTGGATTTTATCATCTGTGTGCTGGGTCCTTGTTCTTTTAAGATCAGTGCCTTGAAAAATAAGTTGGAGTGCCTTAGAAATGCCTTGTAATATCAACGGGCAAATTTTGGGGTATGACAGACATGTGTGTGAAACACTATCGGTGTTCAATTGTTTTTTCAAATGCTTGCTTGTAGGAGCGGGATTGAAACAAGTGGGAGAAGCTTTTGCTTCTCTGAGAGGTTTCAGGTGTGGAGAGTATGTTCGTCGTGCCACTGTTTTCAAAAGTGATGGTTTTCCACAAGTCAGTGTCATTTCCGGAGTTTGATGCAAGTGATGAGTTATTTGTGTCTGCTAAGCAAGTGCCTGAGTTCGTGAAGGATGAGGCTGTAGTGTTTATGATATTAGCTTCTATGAAGAATGAAAGTAAAGCTATGATTGGTGAATTGCCAATGGTGTGTGATTTTTCTGAGGTGTTCGCAGATGATATAAGTGATTTGCCGCTGAAGCGCGAAGTTGAGTTTGCCATAGACTTAGTACCTGATACCGGTCCTATGTTGGCGGCTCCTTATAGAATGTCTACTTCAGAGTTATGTGAGTTGGAGAAGAAATTGGAAGAGCAGCTTGAGAAGAAGTTTGTTTGGTCGAGTGTTTCATCATGGGGTGCATTGGTGTTGCTATTCAGGAAGAATAATGGTAGCATGAGGTTGTGTGTTGATTATCGACAATGGAACAAGGTTACGATCAAGAACAAGTATCCACTTCTGAGGATTGATGATTTGATGGATCAGTTGGTTGGTGCTTATGTGTTTATCAAGATTGATTTGTGGTCGGGTTATCATCAAATTTGTGTGAAACCAAAAGATATTCTGAAGACTCCATTCAGAATGAAGTATGGTCATTTCGAGTATTTAGTGATGTCGTTTGGTTGTCTAATGCACCAGAGGTGTTCATCGAGTATTTAGGTCAGTTCTTGGTTGTGTTCATCGATGACATCTCGATATATTCCAAGTCTGATGAAGAGCATGTAGAGCATTTGAGAGTTGTGTTGCAGATCTTGAAAGAGAAGAAGTTGTAAGCGAAGTCGTCCAAGATTAATTTCTGGTTACGAGAAGTGAGTTTCCTTTGTCACATGATTTCTAGTGGTGGTATTGTTGTTGATCCATCGAAAATAGAAGTTGTGTTGCAATGGGAGACTCTGAAGTCTGTTACTGAGATCATAAGTTTTCTTGGGTTTGTCGGTTATTACAAGAGGTTTATTGAAGGTTTTTCGAAGTTAGCATTGCCTTTAACTCAGTTGACTCGAAAGGTTCAAGCTTATGTTTGGGATGTGCATTGTGAAGAGAGTTTCCAAGAACTCAAGAGGAAGGTGACGTCTGCTCTAGTTTTGATTTTGTTGAGCCCGAGTGAGTCCTTTGTGGTGTATTGTGATGTTTCGAAGATGGATCTAGGTGGTGTATTAATGAAAAATGGTTAATTTGTGGCTTATGTTTCTAGGAAGTTGAATGTTCATGAGAGGAATTATCTTACTCATGATCTAGAGTTGGCAACAGTGGTGTTTGTTTTGAAGATTTAGAGGTATTATCTGTTTGCTTCCAGATTTGAAGTGTTCAGCTATCACAAGAGTATAATGTGCTTGTTCGATCAGAAAAATTGATTATGAGGTATAGGAGATGGTTCGAATTTCTAAAGGATTATAATTTTGGCTTGAGTTACCATTCGGGTAAGGCCGATATCATGGTTGATGCTTTGAGTAGGAAGTCGCTGCATATATCGATGCATATGGTTCGAGAATTGGAATTGATCGAGCAATTCAGAGACACGAGTTTGGTATGTGAAGAGGCTCCTAATAGTGTGACGTTATGTATTTTGAAGCTGACCATTAGTATCCTTGAAGAGATTGGAGAATGTCAGAAGATCGATGTGGGATTGGTTGACCGGCTAGTATTAATCAATTAAGGTAAGGGAGGTGATTTCAGAATCGACAAGAAATGTCTGATGAGGTTCAGAGATAGGGTTTGCGTACTAGATGTACTTGAGCTTAAGAAAATTATTCTTGAGGAAGGTCATAGTAGTGGTTTAAGTATTCATCTCGGTGCCACTAAGATGTATCAAGACTTGAAGAAAATGTTTTAGTGGCCAAGAATGAAAAAGGAAGTAATTGAGTTCGTTTATGCTTGTTTGACTTGTCAGAAGTTGAAGATTGAACATCAGAGGTCGTTGGGTCTGATGCAATCGTTGAGTATTCCTAAGTGGAAGTGGAATTGCATATGGATTTCATGGCAAGTTTATTGTAGACGGCAAAGGGATGTGATTCCGTTTAGGTTATTGTTGATAGACTGACTAAATCGGCTCATTTCATTCTGATTAAGATCGGCTTTCCTTTGCAGAAGTTAGCGAAGTTATATATTGAGAAGATTAATATCTTGCATGGTTGTGGGATAGAGATTTGAGGTTCACGTCGAGGTTTTGGTAGAATTTGCAATAAGTGTTGGATACTAAGCTGAAGTTGAGTTCTGTTTATCATCCATAGACAGATGGTCAGACGGAGATAATCATTCAATCTTTGGAGGATTTGTTGATGGTGTGTGTACTAAAACAAGGAGGTGCTTGGGATAGCTATTTACCATTGATTGAGTTCACTTACAATAGTAGTTTTCATTCAAGTATTGGAATGGCCTTGTTTGAGGCATTGTATGGTATGAGGTGTATGACACCTTTGTGTTGGTATGAATCTGGTGAGAGTGCGGTAGTTGTACCTGATATTATGTAGCAAATTTATGAGAAGATCAAGATGATCCAAGATAAGATGAAAGCTTCAAAGAGTTGCTAGAAGAGTTACCACGATAAGAGGAGGAATGCACTTGAGTTCAAAGAGGGGGATCATGTGTTTTTTAGGGTTACTCCGGTAACAGGAGTTGGTCGAGCTTTAAAGTCTCAAAAGCTCATGCCATGTTTTGTTAGTTCATATCATACCTTGTAGAGGATATGAGAGGTGGCTTGTCGGATTGCGTTGCTACCTTCGCTTGTTAATCTTCATGATGTGTTTCATGTGTCTCAGTTGAGAAGATACATTTTGGATTCGTCTCATGTGATCCAAGTGAATGATGTACAGGTGAGAGAGAACATGATTGTTGAGGCATCGCCCATGCGGATAGAGGGTTATGAAGTGAATCAATTGCGCGGTAAGGAGATTGCCTTGGTGAAGGTAATGTGAAGAGGACCGACAGGTCGAAGCGATACATAGGAGTTAGAGAGCCAAATGAGAGAGTCGTATCAGATTCTGTTTGCTTTAGGTAATTTTCGAGGGTGAACATTTTTTAAGTAGAGAGAGTTGTAACACCCCAAATTCGATTAATTAATTTAATTGAATTATTTAGATTTTTATTTTATTATTTGGTGTGTTAATTAAATAAATTTGGTGATTATATATGTTGTTAGGGGTGTAATAGGATTTGATAGGGTGTGATGAGAAATAGATTTTTGGTAGAATAATTAGAAATTAAAATAACTAATATTAGAAATAAAATGAAGAATTAATAATATATGACAAATTGGGTTAAATATGTAATTTGAGGAAAGTATGAGTTAAGAGGAGAAAAGATGAAAGTTAGACCATATTAGTAATTATGCAAAAATAACTAAAATATATATTTTTTTAAAATGAGAGAAAATTAGGTTTAGGAGAGAATTTTTATCGGTACATAAAAATAAGGAGTCTTAGAGAAACCCAATATAAGACCTGGTCCCATAATTCATTTCTCCCAAAATAAAATTCCACAACATTTTCTGACTTTCTTCTAAACAATTTCTATTGCATGGTAAATGTTTAGCTCTTTATTTTTTATCTGATGTATATTTTGATTCTTAATATTTTAAAATGATTAATTATGTTCTTTAAGTTATACTCCTACAACTTAATCATTTTATCCTTCTTCAACATCAATCAATAATAACTTGAACAAAATAATACTAATTAATATGATTAAAGAGAACACAATTTTGAATAAATCTAAACATATTAATATTAAAAGTCATCTCAACGAAAAAGACAAACATGTTAAAAGTTTTGAAGAAAAAATGACAGCGGAAACATTAAATTATGAATCAATGAGAATATTTATGTTGTTGCAAAAACTAAATTTTACTTTATATTTAAAAATCCTTAAATTTTACTTGAATAAGACATTTCATAAATTTCCATTATTTTAACAATTATCTATATTTTTTATTCAAATAATAAATTTTAATCAAATCATTTTAAATTTTTTCAAAAAAATATTTTTCTTTTTTTTTTACGTGATCCTATGGTATTTTCCAACTGAGAGAGGTTTAACCATGAAGATGGGGTATTTTTGTGCAGTACTTAATCCAAATGTTATCTTTTAATTGAACAGAAGGAACAGTACAGAGTATTTAAGGAACACTATGTCAGTTTTATCCTATTCCCTCTAATCTTATTTATAAGAGAAATTGCCAATATATTTTGTCCATTATGCAGTCTAGATACATTGATTATTTATAAGAGAGTAAAATTTATTAAATACAAGATTCAAAATCAAAATCATTTTTTTTTAACATTTCCATGCTGAAAGGGGATAAAAGCTTGGATACCAAGCCAAAATAGTGCTTACAACCAAAGTATCATTTTTGTTGTGTAGGCAATTAGATTTAGACCTTTGATGGAATGCTTACTTCACCCTCTTTAGAGGTCTTGTCTGCTTCAAACTTATCTATGGCTACCTGCAGTTCATCAGTACCTCCAACAGCTCTCATGGTGTAGAAGTATGCCCCAAAGACAAAAGTTGTCAAACCCCCAGCAAGTATGAAATTCTTTGTCTTGAGCGCTAGGCTACTAAATCCTAATACTCCAGCCATCTTGGTAAGAAGGAAAACCAACAAAAAAAGTCAGCACAATTCACAGTTTACATAAACAATATATAAACGATTTGATATATATTACAATCCAATGGATCAATTTATTTTTAATCTTGTAAAGAGATTACAAACTCTCAGTAACATGGATCTTTAGATATATACCTCTTCAATTGCCATCATCTTTTCTTGACACACCTCATATAGTCCTAAAGTAGTAACTTAAATTATTGCATTGCTTTTCTAATTCCCCGTGTGTGTAAATAATTTCTATAAATAGGTTTTGACCTTTATTTTCTTACCCTTTGATCAATTGAAGTATTAGTTTGATTAGAAGTATTGGTTTGATTAAAAGTATTGGGATTTGGGCATAATATTTGTCATGACGTGCATTAGGCCTAATCTTAAAGAAGTGGCCAATTATAATTATAATTGTTGATTTACTCATTACATATGTTCAATCTTTTACAATTCAAGTATCTTACCACATAATTATACAATTTAAAGCTTCTGCATTCAAGTGTAACTATTCCCACTCTCATTGAAATCATAAGATATTCTTTCATTTAAGTTTCTTAATCCTTTCCATTTGGTTTGGAAAAGCTAGTATAATCCTTTCTTGACTTTACCATTCCTTCTCCTAGCATCTTAGTCTCTTATCTATTAAACAAAGTCATTCTACCTTGAACTACCCCAATACCTATATATATACACATTACTATTTGGTTAAGGAAAACTAGTGGGCAAATTTGGGGTATCAACCTTACCTAAAAACTTTTATGATTTACATTGTTTACCATTTTGATTGTCTTTTAAGACTTAAGGATGTGAAGCTACAACTTACATCCTTTACTCACTCATTATGCACTAAAAATACAAGCAGTAATAATCAAGAATCAAGCCCAAAAGATCTAATAGTCGCATACGCGTCCACATGATATACACAAAAGACATCCTAATTACCATTTTAGAAATTGATACCACAAATATGATCCCGACACCAAAATCATATTTGGGTTTATGACATAGAAATATGAATATGATTATGCATAATGTCTAAGTATGATTGTGAACCAAATAGACAACCGAGGGCTAATTTCTAACACAGGTTCCTTAAATTGGAATATTAGCAAACAACACACAGAAGGTAACAACCACAAACAGCATAGGATCGACCAACAAATAAATAAATAAAATGAATAACCTAAATACTAGTATATAATGAAAACTATTTGGTTTCCCAATAAATATTTTGCAAACATGCACCGCCTTAGATGTGTTTTCAACTAGTAGAAGTACTCCCAAGCCTCCAAGCAAACCAAGATCCACATTCTTGATCCTCTCCTAAGTAGAAGTTGCTTAGGTCAATTTCAAAAACATAGTTTACAAAAAATAGTAGCTTCACTTCACAGTCTTAATTTATCTAGGAATCACTAAATTAACTAACTAATACTACCTCCGTTCTTTTATATAAGAGACAACTCAATTGTTAGATTCATTAAATAATGAATGTATCTAGTTGTCTCTTATATAAAGGAACGAAGATTTTTTCCTAAATTCAGATTTAAGAGAGGGAAATGAAGAGTTAATTATCAAAATTGGGGGAAATGGAAATTAGAGGTGCAAAAGAATGATTCAATACTTGAAATTAAATTTGACATTAAAATTTCAGTAAAAGAGAGTTCAAGCTGGATTTAGGAATGAAATAGAAATTATGGTTTTAAAGAAAATTAGGAAAAATGAAATTTGATGAAGATGCAATTTAATAGGGATAGGCAAATTAAACAGTCTAATTGTCTAATTGAAACTGAATGTGCTAACTAAAAACATATACACTTTCAAAGATTTTAACAATCAATTTCAAGCTTCACCAAAATTTCAAAAAAATTAGGGTTTATGCCAAAAGAGGGAATTCAAATTTGACGTAGAACCATAAAATTGATAAATCACTAACTAATACAATTATCCAGTAGATAAACTATACAACAATTTCATAGATTGAAATAAATAAAAAAACATTAGGATCTAAGTGCAAAGAGTAAAGGATTCCGTGTTCAACATACAAGATAGCGAGAAGAGGGATGAAGAAGAGAACTAACCAATGAGAGAAGAGATAGAGAAAGCGACGGCGAGCTCGGCGCGACGGTGTTGGGTCTCCTACGGCGGCGTTCTTTGACGGTGCGATTGCTATCGGAGAGAAGGGGTGATTTTAGGGTTTACTTGTTTTTGTAAAATGATATGTATTGATAAAGAAGGAGGATTGAAAGTTTGTAGAACAAGTTTTTATAATTTAATTTATTTTAATTTGACATAATTTTATTGTTTTTTAACTTATACTTACGTGGTAACATATAGGTTTACCTAAAAAAAATCTCAACTCCAACGTATTTGTTTCGCTTGACGAATCATAAAACTTTTTAAGAAGAAGATTGGTTTGTTGCATTTAGAAGAACGGAGACTCATTAATACCGGACGAACACTAAAATCCGGAAAAAAAATTTAAATATCCAATTTTTAAAAACAAAATCCAAAAATACCCTATATTTCAAAAAAATTACAAAAATGGCCAATTTTTGCCCTAAATTGGCCTTAGGCGCCACCCTAGTTGGCGCCTACCCTTAAGGGTAGGGCAAGTCGCCACTAGGAGTGGCGCCTACCCTTTAATTTTTTTATTTTATTTTATTTTTTTAAAAAAAAATTCTTTTTTTCAAAAAAAAAAAATTATTTTATTTTATTTTATAATTTTTTTTTAAAATCTTTTTTAAATTATTTTAAATTTATTAATTTATATTTATTATAAAGTATATTAATTTATATTAATACATATATATAAATAATATTATTTACAAGATATATATATATATATATATATATAAATTTATATATATATATATATATATTATTTATAAATTATATATATTATTAATATTATTTATATACGTGTAAATAAATATTTATATACATGTAACTTAATATATATATATATATAAAGATATGATACACAATATCTTTAAAGATAAAGATATAAAGATAATAAACACAATATACTTTTATTAAAATAATACATAAGACAAATATTATAAAGATATGATTAAAATGCATTATTAATTTGGGATTTATCACATATGATGCGGTCCCTGGTACGATCCGCACGGGGGATGTCTAACTACTCGCCTAGACGGCTCACGTGGTGGTGGTGTTTCCCTATTACCACCCCTAGTCCTAACGCGTCCCCTTGTCGTTTGCCGTTGTGGTTGGGTCGAAGTCCCTTCAATGCTGTAGGAAAGGCGGGTGCCCTCTGCGCCCTCAAAGCTTTGTCTCGGTGGGACAAACTGACTCTTGTTGGGTGCGCCCTCGAAATGTGGCCTTTGGTAGTTGAGGGTTGAATCGGGTTGGCTAAAGAATAATGTTTGTTGTGGTGTGTAGTAGTCTTGTTGGTAATCCTCTTGTATACCCGTGTCGGGGCTAGGTGGAGGACTGGAAGAGCTCGGAACATCGTCGTCATGGAAGTGTTGGGATTGGTGGATGTGGGGGGATTGATATTGTGGTAGGTGTTGGGACTGTTGATGGTGGTGGGAATGTTGAGGTTGGTGTTGGTAATCTTCATGGTATTGGGATTGAGTTTGTGGTATGTAGTGTTGATTTGGTTGGGGGTGGACATGTGTTGTGGTGGTTGTTGTTGGTAATACGGTGGTGGTGGTTGTTGTTGGTAATAAGGTGGTGGTGGTGGTTGTCGGTAATATGGTGGTGGTTGTTGTTGGTAATACTGTGGTGGTTGTTGTTGTTGGGAATATTGTGGTGGTTGTTGTTGTTGGAAATATGGTTGTTGCATCCGGGGATCGTCCAAATAGAACGGGTCAGACACAATCATTTCTGGATTTGTATTTGCTCTATACCAATCCACATATTCCCTTGTCGGCTTCATTTCGTTGGGCGCCACCGGAAATTGTAGAACATAATGGGCACGGTCTTTCCACATTTTACGGAACTCCTTTGCAAATTCCTTCCAATTCTGGGCATACCACTGGTGGCTGACTTTTTTAAGATGCCAAGGTTCCAAAGACATTGGGGGGCCTGGGATTTCTTAATGCATTCTGAATTGCAGTTTGACACGGTCACTTTGGTGCATCTCCAAAGTGGTGAACCGCATTATAGCCGTTTTTGCTGTCCAAACAGCTGCATCTTCGGGGTTGGGTTGATGTTCCAATCCCAAATATGGCCTCCAATTAAACTGCAAAGAAAAAAGTAAATATGTTATTTATTGAGAATGCTTGATATTAATAAATCAGTTAGAAGATGAGTGATTTAGTGGTAATACATCTTGTGCTCGGAGACGACCCAAGAGTTAACGATAAAATATTATTTTATTTTTCGGGGTAAGAGTGTAATCTAGTCCGGTTGTAATGAACCTAAACAAAAAAAGATAAATAATATTATTTACAAATATTTATAGAATAAATATACAAAATGAAATAACATCATAAATTTACCTAGTTGCGTAGGGGAAGGAGTAGACGTTAGGATTTTCTGGGGCTAGCCTCGGCAATCTCCACCACCCCCATGTTTGGAGCAAAAAAGCACATCCGGAAAATGTACAGTGGTCATTTTGTGCATTTTTACACAAAGAGCTATATAGGAAAGCCAATACAGCAGAACCCCAACTATACGTGCTTATTCTATCAATGTCCTCGAACAAACTCAAGTACATAAAGTTTATGCTATTTCCCGTGCCTTCGGGAAATAGCAAGTTCCCAAACAATAACATAATGTAAACCCTGGTTTTTATGATTTTTTCTTGTTCGGACGAATCCTCAGTCAAATTTATAGAGTCGTGGTAGAATTGGAGGCTCGATAGCTTAATACCCTGGCCCCTTACTTTTGCAGATCCCTCACCCTCGACCAGATCTACGCCCAACATTTGAACACATATTTCGTTGGGCTGTTGAACATTTCCAGTCACAGGCTTACCATCTATTCGAAGACCCAAAAGCATGTACACGTCCTCTAGTGTGACGGTACATTCACCGATTGGTAGGTGAAAAGTGTGTGTCTCTGGTCTCCAACGTTCACATAAAGCAAGAATAAATTTGACATCAATTGTGGCATTTACGACATGCATAACATGACCGAACCCCGCACGCTCTATGTAAGGTACGCACCATGGGTCTGGATAAGGCATAGGGTGTGAACGTTGACGAAATTTCTTGGGATCCTTTAAAAACAAACAATATAAACAATCATTAGATTGGACTTTTAAAAAACAAATTGTAAACATACGAAAGAGGCAATGTTAAAGAGAAACTTACGAATGAGGCAATGTTTGCCCTAGTGCCTCTGTGTTCTTGGCCCATGGTAAGAAGAGACATGATTGCAATGTAGAACGAAGCTTGGTGGATGAGAAGTTTCGCCGGAGTTCTCTGAATAAAAGTGTTAGTGGTTGATGAAAACTTGCAAGAATGACCTTCTATTTATACGACAATCTTGCAGGCTAGGTGGATAGGTTGGCATGCATTGGTACAGATTAGGTTGCACTTGTCTTGTCTAGGGGAAGGCTTGGTGGAACCTGATGATGCAAAGATGTGACACGTATAAGGCATGCGTGGGAATCTTGCAGACTAGGTGCAGGCTAGGTGGATAGGTTGGCATGCATTGGTACAGAGTAGGTTGCACTTGTCTTGTCTAGGGGAAGGCTTGGTGTTAGTGTTGCATGCAAAGATGTGACACGTGTAAGGCATGCGCGGGAATCTTGCAGACTAGGTGGTGAAGGCATTTGATGGATAGGCATGCGTGGGAATCTTGCTTTGAATATTATTTTAGTACAACAGTTTTAGAAAGATTGAATATTATTTTAAACACATAATGGAAAACAGAGATAGTTTAGCTTTTGAAACACATAATAAGGCTAGGTGCAGGCTAGGTGGTAGTGTTGCATGCAAAGATGTGACACGTGTAAGGCATGCATGGGAATCTTGCAGACTTGGGGGTGAATACATTTGATGGATAGGCATGCGTGAGAATCTTGCAGAATAGGTTCAGGCTAGGTGCAAGCTAGGTGGATAGGTTGGCATGCATTGGTACAGATTAGGTTGCACTTGTCTTGTCTTGGGGAAGACTTGGTACAGATTAGGTTGGCATGCATTGGTACAGATTAGGCATGCGTTTATATTAGTATTGTAACACCTCAAAATTTGCCCTCCTCTCTTGGGACTAGCTTAGCATATTGCATTTCATTTTTTAGGGTATTAGGCATTGCATCTTTGCATATCATGTGGCAACATTAAGCAAGTCATCCTCCTAGGTCTTGATCAGAAGATAAAGGGGTTAAGATGCAAGCTGAGGGTTTCATGAATTGATCACTAGCCATCTGGGGGTTTGTGATTCAAATTAGGGTTTCTTGGTTGTTCAAGGAGATTGATCATCATCTTGGTTGAAATGGTACATCATCATCATCATGATCTTGTCATCACCAAGAGATTCATTATGCTTGATCAGATACCTTGAGATTAGGGTTTTGACCTCTGGTCAACCCTAATCCTCTGCATTGGGCCAATCAGGGCTTGTCAAGGAGATGAGGTCTTCATTGAGATGAGAGATCATTCTAGGGTTTCATTGAGCTTATGGAAGCTAGGGGTTCATGTTTGAGCCATTTCATCAGGAGTTTGAAGCTCAATTTCATCTAGGCATGGCCAATTCATCTATCAATCAACAAAAGTCAACCAAAGGTCAACTGATGGATTTGGAGGTGGGAGAGGGTTAGAGACACTTCATTCATGTCCAAAAAAGTTTCATTTTACATTTCAAACATCAACAATGAAGAAAATAAAGTCAGATGAAAACTTTCCAAAAATAGAAAGTGACTTGTAATTCAAAATTGCCAAAAATGGAAAGGTTTTCTCCTTAAAATTACATGTCCAAAAATGCTTCAAATGAAATTTTGTCCAACATGAAAGTTGTCGATCTTGCTCTCACCTTTCCAAAAAGTCCAAGAACATGAATTTCTCATGTGTGGTTGGCAAGTTATGGATCAATCATTGTCAAGAAAAGTTGAATTTCAAAAGTGCATAACTTTTGATTCACAAGGTCAAATGGAGTGAGACTTTTTGGAGCAAATTTCTTTTGATGTCCTCTATCCAATTCATGCATCACATTTCATGAAAACTCATCACACAAAAAGTGCATTTTTCAAGTGAACTTAATTTGAATTTGGAGGGAAAAAGGTGATTTTGAAAAATAAGCATGGTATTCACTTAATTCCAATTCCCTTGGCCTTAAAACAGGTTTTTAAACTTGCTACAACAGAAAATGCACTGTTACATTGGTTTGCACATGGTGAGGGTGAATTGACCAATTTTCCAATTTAGCATAAAACTTTATTTCACTTAAACACTTGCATTTTGGCTAATCATGATTAGCAACACCATTAACATCACATATAAAACCATAATCATAACTGTTTTCTAATTAACCATAACAGAATTGTGAATTCTAGATCTAGATCAAAAACTTTTTCATTTTTTTCTCAACTTTCTTCATCAATTTTCTTCATTCTTTTTGCCTTGCCTTCGATCTATTCATCATCTACATGCATACTTGAAGTGGATTGAAGCAAAATCTTGGAGAATTCTTGAAGAATCGTGGACTGTTGCAAAAGTGTTCAACAATGGCAAATGAAGATTTGAGCTAGATCCTTCACAATCAACACACAAACCTTGCTCCATTCAATCATTCAAGCATTAAGGAACTTCTATTTTGGCACTACAAGGCTTAAAACACACGATTTCACCACTGCGATTCCAAGAAGGTTAGTTTTCGACTTGCCTAATTCTTAAAATTGATGAATGCTTCTGGTAGATCTTTGAGAGTAGGTCATTCTGCAATTTGTTTCACTAATTTCCATCAAGAATTGAGGAAGTTATGTTGATTTGAAATTTCATGCACAAATATGTTTTGCTTCGAATCTCTTAAGTTAGGAAGAATTAGGTTAAATTAGTTTGAGATTGTTAATGTACATTAGAAGACCTTTCCAACGATGTGTGGTTTGTTAATTTTGGTGAAGAATTGTTCATGAGCTGGGTTTGGATGAAGAACGCGTGATGAATGTTTGAAATTTTTTTCCATAAACCTTGTTTGATTCATATTTTCGCTGGCCTGAATGTGTTTGGTGTTATTGGCCACGCAATTGGACCACGTGTCCAGGTCCACTTAGGAAGCGCGCGCTGGTTTCAAAAGCGCTCTCCCTTCGATCCTTGGCGAAGGCAATTCCACTTTTGCCTTTTCCATTTTTTCTTCATGTATGCTATACATATTTCACCATGCCATTTCATTTTTTTTATTTTTTTCTTCCATTCAAAATTCCATAACTCCTAAACCATTAATCCAATTTACATGAGATTTTTTGTGCCATGATCCTTGCCATGTCTATAATTTAATGAATATTTTTGCAAAAATTGTGCAAGTGTGGATTTCTGTTTTGGCTAGGGTTTGCTCATACATGTGGTTACTTACACCTTGCTTTCCATTTTGATCATGAAATGATGATGCTTGATCCAAAATTCTTGAAATTTTATATGTGTAAACTAGACACCTTGAGGAGCATTTTGGTATAGAGTTTGTGATTTTTGCTTTCCTGGTTTGTGAGATATGAGCTGTTGAATCTAGGTGTGACAATTTGTGTCACACCATTTCTTGCTTGACTTCCTGACTTTATTTACCATGCCATATGAACTTGAAATGAGCTGAATGTTTGCATGTTGATACTTCTGGATGTTAAGATCACTTGTGAAATTTTATGGAATTTTTGAGTGCATTTCCGATTTGTTTGAGAATTTCCTTTCTGTTTGACCAATTGTGGACTTTTTGTGAGTTATGATCTTAAATGATTTGTGAAATTCTTGATATGTATTGGATGGACTTGAAATTTTGTGGAGTGATTCTAGACATCTTGAAGTTTACCATGGTTTTGGTTTGGTGCATTTATCATGTTCCTACTCTGTTTTGTGCTTGCTTGAAGTTGATGCATGATTTAATGCCTTGTATGAGCTTGTTTTGCCTTGCCTTGACTTATGGATTTTAATTGACTTGCTTCAACTTGTCCAAATGGCCTGAAATTTGGTGTGATGATCTTTTAATGAGTTCTGTTTATCCATGATTTTTCTGGAGATTTATTGAATTATTTTGGATTGAGTTTGGATTGATTCATTCTGTTTGGTCTAATGAGCTTCAAATTGCATGCTTTGCAATATTTCTTTCATGAAATGAAATTGATGAATGATATGAATGTGAGACCACTTGGACATTGTTCTAATTTGATTGAACTTGATTTGTGACAATTTTCATGTTCTGTTTTGAAATATTTCTCCTCCTTTGACCCTAGGCTTTGTCCTAGGGGTTTGCTTATGTTTGAGTTGTGTTTTTCAGGACAAAGAAGCATATGGCATTGAGGGAATTAATTCACTTGGCTTGAGTTGCTTGTTTTGATTGATGTTGATTAACATTAAGTTTGTTTTGTAGGTGGCTTCTAAATCATTTGTGTTGAGCATTGGCTTATGCTTTGCTTGATGCATAGCTTGTATACAGTTAACTGTTGACTTTTAGCTTGTCTGTTTGACTGTTTGAGTTGAGTACTGATTGTATTAGATTGATTTCAGGTACATTAGTTGCTATAGTTCATTGTGAACTTGCTTTTTGCTGTTGCTTGGTTGCTTAACCAATTGAGGTAGAACTCACTAACTCCATGTAGTCTGGAAGACCTGGCCTGTTACTTGGCCAGGCACCTGTCTGAAGTCCTCCTTAAGAGGCAATGCTTGTGCTTGTTTATCTTTGTCCCCAAGCAGGAAAAGACCTTTGTTAAGGCAATTGGCAGACACAAGAGATGTGCAATCCATCTCCTGCTATTCTGTTGAGTCATCCCTTGGCTCACATTACATGTTGATGCCTTGAGGATATTAACCCAAGATCTGTTGAGTCAGTGTCATAAGTGTATAAGGGTTCCCACTTTCTGAACCCACACTTCCTTTGTCTGAAGCTCTCCCTGGCCAGGGATAAGAGCTGTGAGGCACACCCCTCACTCCCATTTCATCTGCTTCACCCTAACTCTCAATGTTAGGGTTAAGAGCTAACATCACCTGATACAGTTGGCTTGCTTTTGCAGCCTAACCCTTGTGTGAGCCCACTTTGTCTGTATATAGTGTGTGATATTTGTGATTGTTTGCTTTGATTGCTTTGCATGTTTAGGATTAGCTTGATGCCTGTGCAAGTTAGGATAGAAACCTTAACATAGGGCTATGATGCATGATAACATCTAGGCTCGAGTTAGTCTCCCTAGTTGTGTCTCCCTTTGTTATCTGGTTAGGTTAGAGTTTCTCCCCTGTTTAGGGGAACTACGTCGCCCTGATCCTCATACCAGATGAGGTACGTAGGCAGGAGGTCGTACGAGATCTCTCCGGGCACCCTTTTTTCTTATTGTGTGTGTTTGCTTGACAGTTGCTAGGCTCGAGTTCCCGACTCCTTAGTAACTTGCTGTTTGTTTCTTCTTGTGTGTGTAGGAGATGGATGTAAGCCCAGCAATTGGCATTCTATATCCTCTTGTTGTGTGCTTGGAGTCCGGTATAAGTCCATCAAGTGGCATCTGGTTTCCAGTGTGGGTTTGTTTGGTTCGGAAGCTGATGTAAGTCCAGCGATTGGCGTTCGGGTTCCATGTTTGCCCTTTTGTTATTTGTTTTGTTTCGGCGTGTGTGAGCCGAACTACGGCAGCTCTGATTCTCGTTCCAGACGAGATACCTAGGCATAGGATGCGATATCCTAGCGAGCCCTTTCCCCTCTCCCTTCTTTTCCACCTGTGTTGTTTTCAGTGTGTGTGTGTGTGTGTGTGTGTGTGTGTGTGATGTTTGTTTTAGCAACCTTAACCTATCTTTTTGAGCGTGGATCCCGTCGAGTACGACGGATGCGTAGGGGTGCTAATACCTTCCCTTCGTATAACCGACTCCCGATCCCATTCTCTCTGGTCGCGAGACCATGCTTTTCCCAGGTTTACTTCGAGCGTTTCCTTTCCCTCTTTTGGGATAAATAACGCACGGTGGCGGCTCTGTGTTGTTTTGTTCTAGCCCGCCGGTTGTTTCTCGCGGATGCGACAGCTGGCGACTCTGCTGGGGATTATTAGAAGTCGACCTATTGCTGGTCCATCTTCCCTAAGCGAGTCTCTCCTAGCGTTCTAGGATAGTTTAGGTTGCTTGTGTCGCTTTTTTAATTGCATTTATTATTCTGTTGTGTATATATTTGCATAAATATTTGCATGCATCATACTATCATCGTGTTGTCCTCTGTGCAGGTGGTTCCTCTGTTTTGGGGTGGGTGTTCTGAGTGGGGCTAAAACCCAGGCCCGAGTATACACCTAGGATTAGTGTGGTCTCATGTTGCCTCCTTCATGTTAGGTCAACATGTGTTTGGCAACGTGATGTACCACAAGCCGGACGAGGTTCTTTTGATAGTGCCCTTCCTTTGTGGGGTACTCCACTTTGGTTGTGTCACTTCATCTGAACTATTGACTTCGGTGACCGATCTTTCCCGGATCTTTGGTTTAGACGATCTCAGGAGAGCTACAATGGCACACCCGAAATGGCAAACCCATTGAGTATCTTTGCCCGATTGTCGAGACTATTATCCGCCTTAGGATGACCTGATTAGAATTTACCTGTGAGGGGAGGGTGATTATTACAGATGCATGTTCAGATGGTGACTTTGATGGTGACTATTGGTTCCGTTGATCAGAGTCATATTTATAAGTCGGATTTATGGACATTTATTTCTGAGATGCCGAAGTGTTGTCCGTGTTATTTATCAGTGGGGATCCGTTTATTTCAGGATTCCCCGGGCCGATTCAGAGGGTTGTGGTTATCTGCTCAGAGATTGTCTGATGATGATGGTGATGTATCTTTCAGTTCCGTTTATTTCGGAACCCCCAAGTCGGATTTGTGGTTACATATTCCTTCAGATGGTTGCGATCAGTTCAGAGATCAGGTTTCGGTGCAACAGATGATCAGATGACTTGGAGGATGGCACAACGCATTGCATTCA
Source organism: Lathyrus oleraceus (assembly GCF_024323335.1). Lineage (NCBI taxonomy): Eukaryota > Viridiplantae > Streptophyta > Magnoliopsida > Fabales > Fabaceae > Lathyrus > Lathyrus oleraceus. Next base: position 208,976,418 of record NC_066581.1, read on the forward strand.
TTCATCAGCATCATCGCATTTTGCATTTACCTGCATCTAACACATGTTTATCCATATGCAGGGACATTTCGATTGAGATCCTGGTTGAGAGATTTCCTTGCTCAGACATGAGGACCGGTTTGAAGCATGACGTCGCCTACAGTTTCTTCGACCCAGAGATTGGTGTGCTGAGAGATATGATAGCCTTGATTACACCCGACCATGTGGGGATGTTTCGTGAGATATACGGTGATATTCTGAAGCTGGTTTTCAGGCTCACAGACAGTGACAGGAGCGCCATTCATACTCTTCTCCAGTTCTATGACCCGGGTTTGAGATGTTTTGTGTTCCCGGATTACTTATTGGGGCCTCTGATGGAGGACTATGCCAGCATCCTGGGTATCCAGATCCGAGATCAGATTCCCTTCTTTGCCACTAAGGTGGAGCCTGTTGTTATGGAGATTTCTCGTGCTCTTTATTTGAGCCCGGACGTGACAAAGGAGGGTTTGAAGGAGAAAGGAAAATTACATGGTTTTCACTTGAGTTTCTTGGAGGCTAAGACCAAGGACCATGCTGCTTTGGGTAATTGGAAGACGGTATGTGCCTTGATTGCTGTGAGCATTTATGGGACCATTTTGTTTCCTAATCAGAAGAACTTCGTGGACATTAATGCCATCAGATTGTTCGTGCAGAGGAATCCCATTCCTACCTTGGTTGGAGATGTGTACTATTCGGTCCATAATCGGAACGAGAAGCGGCGTGGGGGACTGATCAGATGTTGTGCTCAACTGCTGTATAAGTGGTTTATGGGGTATTTGCCTTCCAAGGGCGCCTTTGCTTTTCTTGATCCTACTGTCAAGTGGTCGTTCAGATTGATGGGTTTGCGGGCCAAGGACATAGTTTGGACTCACAACGGTATGGCGGGACGGGATTTCATCTACAGTTGTGGGAGTCTTCCCAATGTACCTCTTGTAGGAGTTCAGGGTTGCATTAATTACAACCCGATGCTTCTTAGGAGGCAGATGGGGTTTGCTGTGGAGGGTCCTCCTCTCGGTCGAGAGATTCAGGAGTCCTTTTACTTCCCAATTGAGGGCAATCAGGCCAAGTTGAGGCAAGTGTTGGATGAATGGCGCGATATTCAGAGAAAGGGCAAAGTTCCTTATGTCAAAGTTAATAGCCGGTATTTTCCTCTATTTGATGCTTGGCTTCGGAAGAGGATAGAGCTCACACATCTACCATTTCCGGGAGGCGATCATGGATGCCCTTTGATTGAGGGTCCGCGTTCTTCTGTCAGTATGGAAGAATTCCTCGAGATGAAGAGAGCCAGAGATCAGTTGCTTGCAGAGAAAGCTGAACTGGAGATGAGTGTTGCTCGGATTCAGATGTCTAATCAGGAGATCAAAGGGAAGATGGAAGATCAAAACAAGCGACATGCTTTGGAAGTGAAGCGCTTTGAGATGGATACCGCTTACTATGGCAAGGTCAGTCAAGCTTTAGCGTCGTCTACAAAGGAGCACGACATCACTAAGGAGAAGCTAGCCAGAGCTGCAAAGGTCATCGAAGATCAGAAGAGGAGGAAAATTCTCGTAAGGGATCAGAGGGAAGACAGAGTCAGAGTCCTCATCGCTGAGTGGGAGGCAAAGCTGAAGATTAAGGAAACAGAGAATTTGAAGATCATTGCTGAGAGAGATCATTATATCGCTGAGAGAGATCATTACATTGCTGAGAGAGATCATTACTTCAGGCAGATGGAGATTCACCAGAAGGAGGTGGGGAGATTACAGCAGGAGAACACCGAGCTCAGGTTCGCCGCAGAGTTTGCGAAGATGATTGATGATATAGGGCCTTCTGTGGGACCCTCGTCATGATAGACTTGTTTCTTTTGTGTGGATTACCGTCAGGCCTGTTGACGGAATTCACTTGCTTGTATTTCCTTTTGATTCTGGAGAATTGTACTTTAATTGTATCAGCTTTGATGTATGACTATGGCACTTATTGTGTGTTTTTGATATGTGATGGTTATGTTCATTCAGTGATCAATCTTCAAGCTTTATTTGCTTTACCGTATGCACTCACACAGCACACACATGGTTGGGGGTATTTTGCTAAATCATATATCTCTGATCTGTATGATGAAATCAAATGATGAATATCAGAATATTGCTGCCGGAATATTATCTGTCTCGATGAAGCCAGGATCGAGAGATAAAGTGTTCCTCATGTGGATAAACATTGCATTCATGCATGATCATAATAACGTGTTTTTATTTTGCAGGTATCAGTTCTAACGTGCTTGATTGTTTCAGGAATCATTGCTCGTGCTCGTAGAGTTGTACCTCTGCACTCAACACGCCCTCACAGATACTTCACCAGACGCAACACTCCCAGGCTGATGGATCTCCCAAACACAGATATTCTCGAACTGAAGGATAAGATGAACGAACTAATCAACATCATGCAGGGTTTTGCAGTTGGTCAGAAAGCTTTGGCTGACAAAGTTGAGAAGCTCGAGCGAGCTTCTGCTGCTAACAGTGGTGTCAACCTAGATGGTGTCTCCAACCAGGGGCTGGGTGGTTCTAGAGATGGTGGCAAGAGAACGACCGTGGGCGTAGTGAACAATGTCGGAGGTTTTGGTGCTGCTACTGGTGGTCAACCTGGTCCGATGGGCAACAATATGAAAGATAGTCTATTCCCGCCATTCTTTGGGGTTGAAGATGATAGAGAGGAAGACAGGGAGGCTGTTCAGTTCTCTATGCACAACGAGCCGTTTGGGCAATACGGTGCCCAACCACAGAACAAAGAGATTCAGTTGTTGGCTGAAAAGATCAGAGCTCTTGAAAGCTACGCCACTCCCGGGGTCGTAAATATGTCAAACATGGGGCTGGTCGAGGGGATTGTGATCCCACAGAAGTTCAAAGCGCCCGCTTTTGATAAGTACAATGGGAGTTCTTGCCCGGAAACTCATCTTCAAGCCTTTGCCCGCAAGATCTCTGCATACACTATGGACCCAAAGCTGTGGATGTACTTCTTCCAAGACAGTTTGTCCGGAGGATCCTTGGAGTGGTACACCAAGCTGAAGTCGTCTGATATTAAGAGCTGGCAAGATCTTGGTGACGCTTTCTTTAAACAGTATCAATTTAACGCTGACATGGCTCCTAGTCGTACCCAGCTGCAGGGTATGTCTCTGAAGTCAAGCGAGGGGTTTAAAGAATACGCTCAAAGATGGAGGGAGTTGGCTGCCCGAGTGCAACCTCCACTGGTGGACAGAGAGATGTCGGATCTCTTTATGGGTACCCTGCAGGGGGCATTCGCCGAGAGAATGGTTGGTTGTCCAGTGACAAACTTTGCGGACATTGTGGTAGCTGAAGAGAGGATTGAGAGTTGGCTGAAATTGGGGAAGATTCAGGGTAACGCTTCATCGCCAGGTTCGAAGAAGCCCTTCGGTAACAGCCAGAGGAAGAAAGAGGGTGATACAAGTGCGGTATACGCTCAGAGAGGACCCAGTATGGATCGTTACTTTCAGCACACTGCTGCGGTAACTATTCCTGCTGATAATCAGCCTGCACAACAGCAACAATAGCAACCGCAACAACAAAGACAACCATTTCAGCAGAGGCCTCAGAGGGCTGGATATCAAGTCAGGGGGAGGATGAATGATAGGCAGTCTGACAGGCCACCTGTGACTTACTCCTTTTTGTTAAAGAAGCTGAAGGATCTGGGGTTGGTACAATTGAGAACTCTGGCACCTTTGAGACCTGATCAGAGGCCAGCCAGCTTTGATGAGAATGCAAAATGTGAATTCCATTCAGGTGCTCCTGGGCATACTGTAGAGGACTGCAAAGCTTTTAAGCATGTAGTCCAAGACCTGGTGGATTCAAAAGCCATAAACTTTGCTCCTTCCCCAAATGTGAATGCTAATCCCATGCCCGCGCATGGTCAAAGGGGGGTGAATGCTATCTCTGAGGAGAATAGGATCGGGATGTTGAATGTTGATCAGCTGAAGACTCCTTTGGCTGAGGTCAAGAGGCAGTTGTTGTTGAATGGGGTTTATCCGGGTTGTGGTGATGATTGTGTTGCGTGCATTGTTACCCCTGAGGGGTGTATACTCTTGAGAGAAAATGTCCAAAGGATGATGAACGAAGGAAGTATTAGGGTTGAGAAGAAGGCTGGTATGGAGAAAGATGATGTCTCCACCATAACGATTTACTTCGACCCGGTTGATTTGTCAACTCTGGCGGAGGCGGCTCTAGTTACCATCACGGTACCTGGACCAATTACCTATGACAAAGATGATGTTGTGCCGTGGCATTATGGTGGGGAAGTCTATTGCAATGGAGAGAAGGTAGAGGATCAGACTGCAGGTGAAACCACCGTTTCAAAGGTGGATAATGCCGGTCCCAGCGGTTTCACTCGCAGTGGAAGACTGTTTACTCCTGATACTTTGAGAGGTGGGGAAGGAGAAAAAGAGAAAAAAGAAAAGGCTGAGGCTTTAGCTAGGGCGAAAGGAAAACAAGTGGTTAGTGATGGTACTCCCGTGGTGACACCGACGCTTGGAGGGTCGGAGGAAAAACTTGATGATGAAGCAGAAGAATTCTTAAGAATCATCAAGAAGTCTGAGTACAAGCTTGTAGACCATCTGCAGCAGACTCCATCCAAAATATCAATTCTATCTTTGCTGTTGAGCTCTGAGGGGCATAGAGAGGCTCTGTTGAAAATTTTGAAGAAAGCTTATGTTCCTCAAGAGATAACAATCAACCAGTTGGAGACGGTAGTGTCTAATGTGCATGCCAGCCATGGGCTGGGTTTTACCGACATGGATCTGACTGTGGATGGGAGGAATCATAACAGGGCTTTGCACATCGCAATGGAATGTAAAGGAGCCGTGCTGTCGCATGTGCTGGTTGATACCAGCTCCTCTTTGAATGTGTTGCCGAAGAAAGCCTTGGCAAAGCTGAATTGTGAAGGGTTGATCCTGATGCCCACTGATCTGATAGTGCGGGCTTTTGATGGGTCGAAGCGGGTTGTATTTGGAGAAGTTGAGCTTCCGGTGAAGATAGGCCCAGAGGTGTTCAAGTCTGTTTTCTACGTCATGGATATTCAGCCGGCATACAGTTGCCTGTTGGGTCGCCCATGGATCCATGCTGCTGGGGCAGTGACCTCGACTTTGCACCAAAAGTTGAAATACATCTAGGAAGGGCAGGTCGTCACCGTCTGTGGAGAAGATGACATCTTTGTCAGCCACCTTTCATCATTCAAGTATGTTGAAATGGACGGCGAGATATGGGAGACGCCTAGTCAAGCGTTCGAAACCGTCAAGGTGGAGAATGCTCTTTTTGCAAAAGAGGAGGAGAAACCGTCCATATCTTCGTACAAACAGGCCGCTGAGGTGGTGAAGAATGGAGAGGCTCCTGGTTGGGGGAAGATGATGGACATCTCCGCCAAGAAGGACCGCTTCGGAGTGGGGTATCAGCCGAACAGAGGCGCATCAGGACAAGGCAGAGGACGCCGTACGTCAGTCACATTTACTAGTGCCGGAATGCTGGATCCGGATCACATCTGCATGGTGGGTGATGAAACTGATAGCGACTGTGAAATAGACTGGTGGATAAAGCCGTGCGCACCAAGGATGGGAATCCAGAACTGGAAGGCTGAAAAGATCATCAGGGTCACTCTGCTGGAAGAGTAATATTTTTCTGTTTTTGATTTTATATGCATGAAAGCCATACGTGTTGCCCGACACGTAATGGTTCATTGTAAGGGCCACCTCATGTTCATTTTACAAGCTTTTTGCATCATAAATAAAAGGATGTTTTTAATTAAAAGCGGCGTTCCCTGTTTTTCATTTATTTTTGCAGTTTTAAAAATAAAAACAAAAACAAGATAAAAAATGGCAATGTTTTCATTTTTCTTTTCAATTTGTCTCGTTCCGGTTCTAAAGCAATGCATGAATCCACATTCATGCAGATGCGATATTTCTCCGGATCTCATTAATAACAATCCTGTTACACCCTCATATGACTTCGACAATCCAATCTATCATGCCGAAGAAGAAGGCGAAGAAGATTGTGAACTGCCTGGGGAATTAGTTAGGTTGTTAAAACAAGAGGAGAAGGTGATTCAGCCGCACGAAGAGCAAGTTGAAATTGTGAATCTGGGTACCAGTGAGGTCAAGAAAGAAGTGAAAATCGGGGTTGCTTTGGAGGAAAGTGTCAAGAGCAGAATGGTAGCATTGTTGAAAGAATATGTCGACATCTTTGCCTGGTCTTATCAAGATATGCCAGGGTTGGATACCGATATCGTTGTGCACAAGCTACCGTTGAGAGCAGATTGTCCGCCAGTGAAACAGAAGTTGCGCAGAACTCAACCTAACATGGCGATGAAAATCAAAGAGGAAGTGTAGAAGCAGTGGGATGCTGGTTTCCTTGCTGTCACTAATTATCCGCCATGGGTTGCGAATATTGTGCCAGTCCCGAAGAAAGATGGGAAAGTGAGAATGTGTGTGGACTACCGAGATCTGAACAGAGCTAGTCCGAAAGATGATTTTCCATTACCTCACATCGATGTGTTGGTAGATAATACAACTCAATTCTCGGTGTTTTCCTTCATGGATGGCTTTTCTGGCTATAATCAAATCAAAATGTCGCCAGATGATATGGAGAAAACAACGTTCATTACACCATGGGGCACTTTTTGTTACAAGGTGATGCCATTCGGTCTCAAGAACGCCGGTGCTACTTATCAGAGGGCCATGGTGACTTTGTTTCATGATATGATTCATCATGAAATTGAATGCTATGTTGATGACATGATAGTAAAGTCCCAAACAGAAGAGGGGCATTTGGTAGATCTGGCCAAGTTGTTCGACCGGCTGAGACAGTTCAGACTGAGGTTGAATCCGAACAAGTGCACTTTCGGGGTGCGGTCCGGTAAATTGCTGGGGTTCATTGTAAGTGAAAAAGGAATCGAGGTTGATCCTGCTAAAGTAAAAGCGATAAGAGAAATGCCTGAACCGAGAACGGAGAAAGAGGTTCGTGGTTTCTTAGGTAGATTGAACTACATTTCACGGTTCATATCTCACCTAACAGCCACGTGTGAACCAATTTTCAAGTTGTTAAGAAAAGATCAAACGGTCAGGTGGAATAATGATTGCCAAGCGGCATTTGAAAAGATAAAAGAATATTTGCAAGAGCCTCCGATTCTGATGCCTCCTGTGGAGGGAAGACCGTTAATTCTGTACTTGACAGTCCTCGAGGGGTCTATGGGGTGTGTATTGGGGCAGCATGACGAGTCTGGTCGAAAAGAACATGCCATATACTACCTTAGCAAAAAGTTTACCGACTGTGAAATAAGATATTCACTGCTCGAGAAAACTTGTTGTGCTTTTGTCTGGGCTGCTCGCCGACTGAGGCAGTATATGCTGGTTCATACCACTTTATTGATTTCCAAGATGGATCCAATCAAGTACATTTTTGAGAAGCCATCATTGACCAGACGGGTTGCGAGGTGGCAAATGATTTTGACAGAATATGATATTCAGTATACCTCTCAGAAAGCAATCAAGGGGAGTGTATTGTCTGATTACCTCGCCCAGCAACCCATTGATGATTATCAACCGATGAAGTTTGAATTCCCTGATGAGGACATCATGTTTCTCAAGTCGAAAGATTGCGAGGAACCAATCCCGGAGGAGGGGCCTGACCCTGAATCCGAATGGATTCTGATGTTTGATGGGGCCGTTAACGTAAACGGAAGCGGTGTTGGTGTTGTTTTGGTTACGCCGAAAGGATCTCACATTCCTTTTGCTGCCCGGCTAACATTTGAGTGCACCAACAATGTGGCTGAATATGAAGCTTGCATACTGGGGATTGAAGAGGCGATTGATTTTAGGATCAAGAACCTTGTCATATATGGAGATTCAGCTCTGGTTGTAAATCAGGTTAACGGAAGATGGTATACGCATCAATCTCATTTAGTACCATACCGGGATTATACGAGGAGATTGTTGACGTTTTTCACCAAGGTGAAGATGCATCATGTGCCCAGAGAGGAGAATCCTTTGGCAGATGCTTTGGCTACTCTGGCCGCCTTGATTAAGGTGCAATGGTGGAATCAGTTCCCCAGTGTTGAGGTGGGACGTCTGGATAGACCGGCTTATGTGTTTGCTGTTGACACAGCGCCTGATGATGAGAAGCCGTGGTATTATGATATCAAGCGCTATCTAGAGACTCAAGAGTATCCTGAGGGAGCATCTAAGAAGGACCGAAAGACTCTGCGGAGATTGGCCATGGTGTTCTACTTGAATAAGGATGGGGTTCTGTACAAGAGGAATTTTGATTGGGTCTTGCTCAGATGTGTTGATAATAAAGAAGCAAGCCAATTGATGAAAGAGGTTCATGAAGAATCGTTCGGTACCCATGCCAGTCGGAATGCAATGGTGAAGAAGCTGCTGAGGGCAGGTTATTACTGGATGACAATGGAGGCCCAATGTTTTAATTTCGTGCGGAAGTGTCATAAATGCCAGATTTATGCTGACAAGGTGCACGTGCCTCCAAACCCGTTGAGTTTGATGTCGTCTCCATGGTCGTTCGCTATGTGGGGCATTGATATGATCGGAAAGATCGAGCCTACAGCTTCGAATGGGCACCGATTCATATTAGTGGCTATCGATTACTTCACCAAGTGGGTGGAAGCAGCCTCATATACGAATGTAACGAAGCAGGTTGTTGCCCGATTTCTCAAGAGGGACATCATTTGCAGATATGGGGTTCCCGAAAGAATCATTACTGATAATGGTTCTAATTTGAACAACAAGATGATGGCAGAACTGTGCCGGGAATTCAAGATTGAACATCACAATTCTTCTCCCTATCGTCCGAAGATGAATGGGGCGGTTGAGGCAGCCAATAAGAATATAAAGAAGATTGTGCAGAAAATGGTGGTGACCTATAAAGACTGGCATGAGATGTTGTCGTTTGCATTGCATGGGTATCGAACGTCGGTGCGCACATCTACTGGGGCAACGCCTTTCTCTTTGGTATATGGAATGGAAGTTGTGCTACCGGTTGAGGTTCAAATTCCCTCTTTGAGAGTCCTGATGGACGTGAAATTGCAAGAGGCGGAATGGGTAAGGACCCGGTACGAAGAGTTGAGCCTGATTGAGGAAAAGAGGCTGGCGGCCATCTGTCATGGGCAGTTGTACCAGCAGCGGATGAAGCGTGCTTTTTGTAACACCCAGAATATTGTTAGATTAATTTAAATATTATTTTAATATGATTAATTGAAGGTAAAATGAATTATTAAATAACATTGGGAATTATTATTATTATTATAGATGTTATTTATTTTAATAATAATTAAATAAACAAAATAAATGGAATATGAAGAGTGGAAGGGTAAAAGTGGAAATGGATAAAAGAGGCCAAGGTGAGAACTCAGAGAGTTTTTTTCACGTATTTTTGCCTCAGAGTCAGAGAAAGGGAGAAACGCTGAAGAGAAAGAGAAGGAAGAGGAAAAGGCCAAAGATTGCTCAGAACTTCCTTCAATCCAAAGAGGTAAGGGGTCTGAACCTTATTAAACGATAATATGCGAGCAAATTCATGATATATGTTGGATTGTTGATGGATTTTGGGGATTTTAGGGAGATTGGGAAAGTTTGGGGTTTTGATGGAAAATCACGTTGGATGAAACTGTGTTTAGGCTGTAATTGAATATGTGGTTGGGTTAGTTGTGAATTTCCGAACGTATAGCTTTTTTTACGGAAGTTGAATCGGAGGTCCGGAAGTCCTCCAACGGCGGAAAATGCGGAGAACTCTGCATTCTGCCTTGTGTTAGCGCAGGGACTGCTGTTTTGTCTGCGTTAACCGGTTAACCCAGGGCGTTAACCCGTTAACACTGTTATATTTTGTGAAAATGTGCTGTTTTGCCTGCGTTAACCGGTTAACCCAGGGCGTTAACCGGTTAACACTGTTGCGTTTTGCCAGAAAATGTATTTTTCCTGCGTTAACCGGTTAACCCAGTGCGTTAACCGGTTAACACTGTTGCGGTGTGGAAAAATTGTTAATTTTTATGTTGTGAACACAATTGGTGAGTGGCCTACTGTAGTTAATTATGATGAGTAATGTTGTTGAGTTGTATGTCATGCTATTAATGATGATGATAACATGACTATATGATGCTGTTGTTGCTATGTTGATTATGATGCATGTTTGGTGTGCATGCATTCATGAAAGGCCGATGCCTAGTGATGAACGGACTGAGTTCCAATGATGTTGTTGACTCCGGGCTTGTTGAGAGGCTTGGTTCCTTGCGGGGAACTCGGATTCTATGGTGATGAATCTGGGAGTGGTGATCCTGTAGTTGGTCACAAAATGGGTATACCGAGTCGTGTTGAGTCATGCATGGGTGTGTGCATTGCATTTGATATGTTGTTTTGTTGATGTTCATGAGTATGTGGATTATGATGATTATGATGAGCTGTGTTGGCATATGTGAAATATATTTATGTTTATATTTCTGTCGTTATATTATTATTTAATAATGTAATTCTCACCCCTTCTGCATGTGTTTACGTTCATTTATGATGAGCAATGTGCAGATAAAGAGGAGTAGCTATTGTTGAGGTTTGGAGAATAAGTGTAGAGTTATTCTACAGAGTCGAGTCAAATGCTCTGGTCATGTGACACCGGGGTTATGGGATTCGATAGATAATTGGTTATTATTTACGTTGTTTATGATGACTAATATGTTGAGATGCTTTGTTGAGATAATGATGAAACATTATTATGAATTGTTATATGAAGAATGATAATATTTGTGTTGTTGTCCGCTGCGAAGTTTTAATAAAATAAATAATATGTTTTATATTATGATGCGATAAGTGTTATGTTGTAAGAAATGTAAACTCTTCTACATGTTGTACTCTGATAATCTATTTAAATATGTCGTTTGGGTAGAAGGGTGTTACATTAGTGGTATCAGAGCATGGTCAGTCCAGTTGAGTCATGATGTGAGGTTTTCCCTGTTGGTCGATTAGTGTAAATGACACTGTCGATATTTAACGGTTGTGGTTGTGTTGTGCAGAGTATGGCTGGAGAAAATGACCGTGCGATTGCTGAGGCTTTGGCTGCTATGGCGCAGGCTATGCAGGCGCAGCAGAATCCGCCGGTCGACGAGTTTAGGAATTTGGGAAGGTTTCTGAAGAATAACCCTCCTACATTCAAAGGGCGCTATGATCCAGATGGTGCTCAGATTTGGCTGAAGGAAATTGAGAAGATTTTCCGGGTGATGACGTGTACTGAAGCACAGAAGGTGCAGTTTGGTACGCATATGTTATCTGAAGAGGCTGAAAACTGGTGGGATAACACTCGCCAGAGAATTGCAGTACCAGGTGCTGAGATGACTTGGGAAAGGTTCAAGACGGCCTTTCTGGAGAAATATTTTCCTGCTGATGTGCGATGTAAGAAGGAGATGGAATTTCTAGAACTGAAGCAGGGTAACATGTCTGTTGCTGATTACGCTTCGAAGTTTGAGGAGCTGGTGCAGTATTGTCCTCATTATAATAATGCTGATGCTGAGGAATCCAAGTGTGTCAAGTTTGAGAACGGGTTGCGTCCCGAGATCAAACAAGGCATTGGTTACCAGGAGATTCGTAGGTTTCCTACACTGGTTAATAAGTGCAGGATATTTGATGAAGATAGCAAGGCTAGGACTGCTCATTATAAGAGTCTGAGTGAGAAGAAGAATAAGGATCGTGGTAGTCCTTATGCATCTCCGAATGGTAAAGGTAAGCAGAAAGTAGTAGATGAGAAGAAGCCAAGTGGGGGAGGATCTCCCATAGCTGGTAAATGTTTCAAGTGTGGCGAGCCAGGCCACCGTGCTGATAGCTGTACCAAGAAAGTGCTGAGATGTTTCCGATGCGGTCAGGCTGGACATAGAGTTACTGAATGTAAGGATGCTGGTCCGACATGTTTTAATTGCGGCGAGAAAGGCCATATCAGTTCGCAGTGCTCGAAACCGAAGAAGGCGGCTACTGCAGCTCATACTACTGGTAGGGTGTTTGCTCTGAGTGGGGCCGAAGCTCCTAAAGAAGATAATCTGATTAAAGGTACTTGCTTGATTAATAATGTTGAATTGCTTGCTATTGTTGACACTGGCGCTACTCATTCGTTTATTTCGTATGAGTGTGCGACCAGGATTGGTGTGATTATGTCGTCCCTAGGCGGAAGTATGGTGATAGATACTCCTGCTAATGGTTCTGTGAAGACTTCTGTTGTCTGTCGAGGTTGTCATTTGACGATCTTTGAGAGAGAGTTCGTGATTGATTTGGTGTGCTTACCCTTGCACCAAATTGATATTATTCTGGGAATGAATTGGTTAGAATTCTATGGCGTGTTTATCAACTGCTATAGGAAGACGGTGCGGTTTTCTGAAGTTGGTGAGAATGATGAGGCAAGATTTCTATCTGCTAGGCAGGTGGGGGAATTTGTGAAAGATGAAGCTCAGATATTCGCTTTATTTGCGTCTCTGCAAGCGGATAAGAAAGTGGTGAGTGTAGAATTGCCTGTTGTTTGTGAATTTCAGGATGTGTTTCCGGAGGATGTAAGTGATTTACCTCCAGAACGGGAAGTCGAATTTGCCATTGACTTAGTACCAGGTACGAGTCCAGTGTCGATGTCTCCTTATAGAATGTCGGCAACTGAATTAGTTGAATTGAAGAAGCAACTTGAAGAATTGCTTGAGAAGAAGTTTGTGCGTCCAAGTGTTTCTCCTTGGGGTGCACCAGTATTGTTAGTGAAGAAGAAAGAAGGTACGATGAGGTTGTGTGTCGATTATCGGCAGTTGAATAAGGTGACTATCAAGAATCGGTATCCATTGCCGAGGATTGATGATTTGATGGACCAGTTGGTTGGAGCTCATGTTTTCAGTAAGATTGATTTGCGGTCGGGTTATCATCAGATCCGAGTGAAGTCAGATGATATTGCGAAGACTGCTTTCCGTACGAGGTATGGTCATTATGAATACACTGTGATGCCGTTCGGTGTGTCTAATGCTCCAGCTGTGTTTATGGAATATATGAATCGTATATTTCATCCGTACCTTGATAATTTTGTTGTGGTGTTCATAGATGATATATTGATATATTCTAAGACGGAAGAAGAGCATGCAGGACATCTGAGAATTGTTTTGCAGGTGTTAAGAGAAAAGAAATTATATGCAAAGTTATCTAAATGTGAGTTCTGGTTGAAGGAAGTGAGTTTCCTTGGCCATGTGATTTCGAGTGGTGGGATTTCTGTTGATCCTGCTAAAGTTGATGCTGTATTACAGTGGGAGACTCCGAAATCTGCTACTGAGATACGCAGTTTTCTGGGGTTAGCTGGTTATTATCGCAGATTTATTGAGGGCTTCTCTAAGTTGGCATTGCCGTTGACGCAGTTGACTAAGAAGGGTCAAGTATATGTGTGGGATGCAGCTTGTGAAGCGAGTTTTGTGGAGTTGAAGAGGCGGTTGACCAGTGCTCCAGTGTTGATCTTGCCTAATCCTGGTGAGTCCTTCGTTGTTTATTGTGATGCTTCTTTGATGGGTCTTGGTGGTGTTTTGATGCAGAACGGTAAAGTTGTAGCTTATGCTTCTAGACAGTTGAAAGTTCATGAGAGGAATTATCCTACGCATGATCTAGAACTTGCAGCTGTTGTATTTGTGTTGAAAATGTGGAGGCATTATCTGTATGGTTCCAGATTCGAAGTGTTCAGTGATCACAAGAGTCTGAAGTATCTGTTTGATCAGAAAGAGTTAAATATGAGGCAGAGAAGGTGGTTAGAATTACTGAAGGATTTTGACTTTGAATTGAGTTATCATCCCGGTAAGGCTAATGTAGTTGCAGATGCGCTGAGTAGAAAGTCTCTACATATGTCTATGATGATGGTTCGGGAGCTTGAGTTAATTGAACAGTTCCGTGATATGAGTTTGGGTTGTGAAGTTTCCGCTGATAGGGTAAAGTTGGGTATGCTGAAGTTGACTAGTGGAATTCTGGAAGATATTCGGAATGGCCAGCAAGTTGATGTCGCTCTAGTTGATCATATTACTATGGTTAACCAGGGTAATGGTGGTAATTTTGAGATTGATGAGAATGGCATCCTGCGATTTAAAGGTAGAGTTTGTGTTCCTGAGGTGTCTGAATTGAAAAAGAGTATTCTTGAAGAGGGCCATAGGAGTGGATTGAGTATCCATCCAGGTGCAACTAAAACGTATCAAGATTTGAAGAAGTTGTTTTGGTGGGCTGGTATGAAAAGAGATGTTGCTAAGTTTGTGTATGCTTGTTTGACTTTTCAGAAGTCAAAGATTGAACATCAGAAACCGGCAGGTATGATGCAACCTTTGAAGATTCCTGAATGGAAGTGGGATAGCATTTCCATGGATTTTGTGACGGGATTGCCGAGGACGGTGAAGGGTAATGATTCTATTTGGGTGATTGTGGATCGACTGACTAAGTCGGCGCATTTCTTGCCGATGAAGATTAATCACTCTTTAGAGAAGTTGGCAGAGTTGTATATTGAGGAGATAGTGAGGCTGCATGGTATTCCATCAAGTATTGTGTCTGATAGAGATCCCAGATTTACTTCTAGATTTTGGGAAAGTTTGCAGAAAGCGTTGGGGACTAAGTTGAGGTTGAGTTCAGCTTATCATCCTCAGACTGATGGTCAGACTGAAAGAACTATCCAATCCTTGGAAGATTTGTTGAGAGCTTGTGTGTTGGAGCAGAGTGGTTCTTGGGATAGTTATTTGCCGTTGGTGGAGTTTACTTATAATAATAGTTTTCATGCTAGTATCGGTATGGCTCCATATGAAGCATTGTATGGTAGGAGGTGTAGAACTCCATTGTGTTGGTATGAATCAGGTGAGAGTGTTGTACTCGGACCTGAGATTGTGCAGCAGACGACTGAAAGGGTTAAGATGATTCAAGAGAAAATGAAGATTTCTCATAGTCGTCAGAAGAGTTATCATGATAAGAGGAGAAAGGCACTTGAGTTCCAAGAGGGAGATCATGTGTTCTTGAGAGTTACTCCGACGACAGGTGTGGGTAGAGCTTTAAAGTCTAAAAAGCTTACTCCGAGGTTTGTGGGTCCGTATCAGATTTTGAAGAGGGTTGGGGAAGTGGCGTATCGGATAGCTTTACCGCCGTCGCTTTCTAATCTGCATGATGTGTTTCATGTATCTCAGTTGAGAAAATATATTGCGGATCCTTCGCATGTTGTTCAGTTGGATGATATTCAGGTGAGGGATAATTTGACCGTTGAGGTGTTGCCAATTCGGATAGATGACCGAGAAGAGAAGACCCTGAGAGGTAAGAAGATTGCTCTAGTGAAAGTTGTTTGGGGAGGTCCAGCTGGTGAGAGCTTGACTTGGGAGCGTGAAGATCAGATGAAGGAGTCGTATCCGGCTCTATTTGCTTGAGGTATGTTTTCGAGGACGAAAACTTCTAAAGTGGGGGAGAGTTGTAACACCCAGAATATTGTTAGATTAATTTAAATATTATTTTAATATGATTAATTGAAGGTAAAATGAATTATTAAATAACATTGGGAATTATTATTATTATTATAGATGTTATTTATTTTAATAATAATTAAATAAACAAAATAAATGGAATATGAAGAGTGGAAGGGTAAAAGTGGAAATGGATAAAAGAGGCCAAGGTGAGAACTCAGAGAGTTTTTTTCACGTATTTTTGCCTCAGAGTCAGAGAAAGGGAGAAACGCTGAAGAGAAAGAGAAGGAAGAGGAAAAGGCCAAAGATTGCTCAGAACTTCCTTCAATCCAAAGAGGTAAGGGGTCTGAACCTTATTAAACGATAATATGCGAGCAAATTCATGATATATGTTGGATTGTTGATGGATTTTGGGGATTTTAGGGAGATTGGGAAAGTTTGGGGTTTTGATGGAAAATCACGTTGGATGAAACTGTGTTTAGGCTGTAATTGAATATGTGGTTGGGTTAGTTGTGAATTTCCGAACGTATAGCTTTTTTTACGGAAGTTGAATCGGAGGTCCGGAAGTCCTCCAACGGCGGAAAATGCGGAGAACTCTGCATTCTGCCTTGTGTTAGCGCAGGGACTGCTGTTTTGTCTGCGTTAACCGGTTAACCCAGGGCGTTAACCGGTTAACACTGTTATATTTTGTGAAAATGTACTGTTTTGCCTGCGTTAACCGGTTAACCCAGGGCGTTAACCGGTTAACACTGTTGCGTTTTGCCAGAAAATGTATTTTTCCTGCGTTAACCGGTTAACCCAGTGCGTTAACCGGTTAACACTGTTGCGGTGTGGAAAAATTGTTAATTTTTATGTTGTGAACACAATTGGTGAGTGGCCTACTGTAGTTAATTATGATGAGTAATGTTGTTGAGTTGTATGTCATGCTATTAATGATGATGATAACATGACTATATGATGTTGTTGTTGCTATGTTGATTATGATGCATGTTTGGTGTGCATGCATTCATGAAAGGCCGATGCCTAGTGATGAACGGACTGAGTTCCAATGATGTTGTTGACTCCGGGCTTGTTGAGAGGCTTGGTTCCTTGCGGGGAACTCGGATTCTATGGTGATGAATCTGGGAGTGGTGATCCTGTAGTTGGTCACAAAATGGGTATACCGAGTCGTGTTGAGTCATGCATGGGTGTGTGCATTGCATTTGATATGTTGTTTTGTTGATGTTCATGAGTATGTGGATTATGATGATTATGATGAGCTGTGTTGGCATATGTGAAATATATTTATGTTTATATTTCTGTCGTTATATTATTATTTAATAATGTAATTCTCACCCCTTCTGCATGTGTTTACGTTCATCTATGATGAGCAATGTGCAGATAAAGAGGAGTAGCTATTGTTGAGGTTTGGAGAATAAGTGTAGAGTTATTCTACAGAGTCGAGTCAAATGCTCTGGTCATGTGACACCGGGGTTATGGGATTCGATAGATAATTGGTTATTATTTACGTTGTTTATGATGACTAATATGTTGAGATGCTTTGTTGAGATAATGATGAAACATTATTATGAATTGTTATATGAAGAATGATAATATTTGTGTTGTTGTCCGCTGCGAAGTTTTAATAAAATAAATAATATGTTTTATATTGTGATGCGATAAGTGTTATGTTGTAAGAAATGTAAACTCTTCTACATGTTGTACTCTGATAATCTATTTAAATATGTCGTTTGGGTAGAAGGGTGTTACACTTTTGACCGAAAGGTACGACCTCGGGTGTATCACGTGGGTGATATGGTGCTAAAAAGGATCTTTCCTCCTCAAAACGATCGAAGGGGCAAATGGACACCTAATTATGAAGGTCAATTCGTGGTCAAGAAGGTTTTTTCTGGCGGAGCCTTGTTGCTAACGACCATGGATGGCGAGGATTTTCCATCCCCTGTGAATGCGGACGCAGTTAAAAAATACTTCGTATAAAGAGACCCGCTGGACGAAAAGAATAAA